>NC_082693.1:94097343-94415260 GCF_949987515.2 Delphinus delphis | reverse complement strand
CAGCCGCTCCGTGCCATGTGGGATCTTCCCGAACCGGGGCACGAACCCATGTCCCCTGCATCGGCAGGCAGAATCTCAACCACTGTGCCACCAGGGAAGCCCTTCAGAGATATTTGTACCCAATTTTAGAAATTCAGTGGAATTGAAATTTTCTCTCATCTTGTTTAGTCAACTGTATCCATTCACTTGTAACAGATGATCTCGGCTTTTGCTCTAGATAAAATAGAGGCTACTTGGGATGAGCTTTCTAACGTTTCTGTTTTTTCTATTACAGAATCAACTGCAATTGTACCCAGTATTTCCTACATTGTGCTGATCTCAGGAAAAACAGATGTGGCTGGTCTCTGCTATCTTGATTCCGCCCTCCTGCTCCCCCCTGCCCAACTTACACTACCCACAGTTATCTTTTGGGACTTTGCTCCATTCATTTTCACTTCTTTCCTATAGCTTTAATCTTTTTCCATTGTTTTTCCCTTCAGCCCTGACCTGTAATAAAACCATACCAATCGGGTCTACACACTGCCTTTTTAGGTGCCGCTCATTCTCCTTCCCTTTATGCTAAGTTTATTTAATGACTATTCTGTACTTCCTGCCTCTCCTCCTCATCCTACTCTGATTGCTGGAACTGCTCTTCCATAGGCCATCACTGACTTTCTGCTGACTTAGTCTACTGACTTTTTCCATTCTTATTTGATTCGACTTCTTTGTAGTATTTTACACTGTTGACCCTCCTACCTTCTTGAAGCTCCTTCTGAAAGAGCAGTTATTCTTTTTTAAAAAAAATTAATTAATTAATTTTTGGCTGCATTGGGTCTTCGTTGTTGCGCATAGGCTTTCTCCAGTTGTGACGAGCGGGGACTACTCTTTGTTGCGGGGTGCGGGCTTCTCACTGTGGTGGCTTCTCTTGTTGTGGAGCACGGGCTCTAGGTGCGTGGGCTTCAGTAGTTGTGACACACGTGCTCAGTAGTTGTGGCTCACGGGCTCTAGAGCGCAGGCTCAGTAGTTGTGGCTCACAGGCTCTAGAGCGCAGCCTCATTAGTTGCGGCACACGGCTTAGTTGCTCCGCGGCATGTGGGAATCTACCCGGACCAGGGCTCGAACCCGTGTCCCGTGCATTGGCAGGTGGATTCTTAACCACTGTGCCACCAGGGAAGTCCCTTTATTTTTTACTAAATGACAGTTGCTCTTTTGGAAGGAGTGTAAGTAACCGTTGCTAATTTTAGGACCTTGATTAATATTGAGCCCCACTGCTAAAAAATGCTGTAAAAAGGATATATAGGAAGCAACATTTGTTGAATGCCAACTGTGTACTTGAAATGATGCTGGGTCTTTCCATAAGTTAATTCTCACTTCTCACAGCAGCCTCCACATTTTTTATTGGTCCCCAAATTACAAATGGGGAGATTGAGGCATGGAGATTTGAAGTAATTTATTGTACAGTATGTACTGTAGCTGGGACCAGAACCCCAGTTTATTTTATTCCAGAGCCCATGCTTTTTCCGTTGGGCACTCAGGTGTGTTATCTATTAAGCCTTTTGTTTAACTTGTGTATCTTTGAATGGGTATGAGAGTTAGCTTGTTTGTTGTATCAGGGGAAAGACTTACATTAACTCTGATTAGGTGAATAACATTTTTGAATGTGAAAGCCACAATAAGTGGCTTTCATCTTTGGAATTTCATTAGCTCAGATCTACCACTGACAGTGTATTTTAGTTGATTTCTTTTAAAAATAATCTTCTGTCCAGTAATGCCATATACTCCATCAGGAGATGCTGTACACTGATTTCAGTTGTCCTCCTGTGACTCAACCACCATTTCTGGACTCCTCTGGAAATTGACTTTGGAACTAGCATTGCATTTTTTTGGATTATTTTTCATCCTTCAGGGGTGAAGTAGCATTTTGGGAATGGTTGAATTTGGTTAGTAGGCCGTCATTGTTCGTACTTAAAGGGTGTGATACTCTGCTTCTATATTTATGTGTGTCCCTGTCTGTCATTCCCATAAGATGGCACACGCTTGCAGAACCAAGCCTTGACCAAGTTTGCCCTACTGCTTCCTTCTGACTTTGTGGTGTTGGGTGCTTCAGTTCCACACCACGTGGGTTTGTGTCACAGCCAGATTAAAAGGTGGACTGAAAAAAAAAAAAAAGGTAGACTGGATATTTATTGACTGCATATTTATTTGGCTGCGCTGGGTCGTAGTTGCAGCTCGCGGGATCTTCGTTGCTGGTGCAGGATCTTTTAGTTGTGGCATGCGGGATCTTTTAGTTGTGGCATGCGGGATCTTTTAGTTCTGACATGTAGGATCGAGCTCCCTGACCAGGGGTCGAACCCGGGCCCCCTGCATTGGGAGCATGGAGTCCTAGCCATTGGACCACCAGGGAAGTCCCTGATTCTTTCTTTTATAGTTCTTTTTTAGTTCTTCTGGTAGATATCCCTTCTCTGTTTTCCTAGCCACCACTCAAAGTGATTCAAGGCCTTAGTATTTTAAATCAGATGTACTTTGCTAAAGCAGTGTTTGTATTTGTGCTCTGGTCTTTCAGGTTGAAAGCTTTTAAGGTTACTTGGATGGCTCCCTAAAAGGCCTTTGGTGTGTCTTTTAATCAGACACTTGTGTACAAAGGGCCTAATTTAAGATTTCTGGGTTTTTTTTCTCCCTGATTTTGTCATTTTCCTAATTTTCACGTCCAGGTGAAATGGTAGCTATTTTATGTTTGTTCTGATTTGCTTTTGTTTACTATTTGTTACACTACAAAATTTTATAAATTTTTGCAGGCAGGGTGATTAAGTTAAGAATAAATTTCTTAGTTCAATTGTTAAATATGCAAGGAACATAGAAGAGAGGTGGTAGATGCTATGGGGTAATAGATTCAAAATGTGAATATGTCACCAACCTGCCCGTATACAATCTTATGAAATAAGAACAAAATAGAATAAATAGCAAAGGAATAAACACACTCACAAATATTTTTAAATATTTATTTGCTAAGACTAGCAACAGTCCATTGTAAAATACCTAAAATGGGATTCCTGTTTCTAAGGAGCTTATCAAACTTTCTCCTGAAAACTTCCCTTTATAATTTAAAAAAATCTGTATAAAATATTTTTTAAAAAACAGTTACTTATTTTTTCTTAATTAATTAATTTATTTATTTTTGGCTGTGTTGGGTCTTCGTTTCTGTGCGAGGGCTTTCTCTAGTTGTGGCAAGTGGGGGCCACTCTTGATCGCAGCGCGCGGGCCTCTCACCATCGCGGCTTCTCTTGTTGCGGAGCACAGGCTCCAGACACGCAGGCTCAGTAGTTGTGGCTCACGGGCTTAGTTGCTCTGCGGCATGTGGGATCATCCCAGACCAGGGCTCGAACCCGTGTCCCCTGCATTAGCAGGCAGATTCTCAACCACTACGCCACCAGGGAAGCCCAAAACAGTTATTTCTTAAAAGCATTAATAAGGTGACAGGAAGGTAAGGAACTTTTAGAAATAGAGAATGAGTGAAGTCAGGACCCAGAGTCAAGGAGAGCAGTCTTTGCCCTGTAGGAATTGCTTAGCCAGGTAGACACGAGCTTTAGATTTGTAGCTTACAGAGATACAGGGAAGAAAAGAAAGAGTCCATTCTGTCCAAGATAAGTCCAGTAGGGGATCACCGAATAAACCTGAAATCCCAAAGGAATGCGCTATAAAGGTAAATGGGAAATAAACTTACTCCTCCCCAGGAAAATCGGCTGTCTCCAACCTTGGCACTAATTTGAGAGAGGAAATCACCACTGACATTTTGAAGCCACAGGTCCTCCCTTAGGTTGCAGCCTGAATTCTCACTATTTGATTGGAAAACCTAAAGTGAGTAACTTAGAGCGATTCCAGGTTGGTGGGTCCCCAGAGTGCCTGGCAGAAATCCTTTCCAGAGGTACTTACCTTTATCAGGTCTAAAAAAAAGCCCAAAAATAAAATTTTAAGGGAAATGAGCAGCTCAATCCAAATTAACGAAACTAACAGAGAAACAAGGCAATGTGAACAAGTACAGTAGACAGGAGCAACAATCAGAAAATGGACTTCTCAGTCACAATCTAAAAAGCTATTTAGTCTGTATAAAAATAAAAGGCTAGAAAATATGTGCAAAGAACAAGAAACTAACATTGGCCAAGCAGATTTGAAAATTAACCACGTAGAATATTTAGAAATGGAAAGTAAAATAATTGAAATTTAAAAATTGATTGTGTGATAGTCATGGGAACACTAAATATTGATTTAAGCAAAAATCAAAACTCCTAGAGGGCTGGCAGAAGAAGCAGAGGGGAATATGAGAGCTAAATTCTTACCCTCTGTAATAGAAGGTGAATAATGTCTAAAACTGATGAATCAAAAGATACCAGGATATTTTAAAGTTATATGGAGATGTGTAAATTACAAAAGATACAGCTAAAAGAAAATACTTTCCTCTGGGGAGGAAGATTGTATAAAATGGGCAGGAACTACTTATTTTGTCATTTATATTACATGACTTTTTAAAGTATATGCATGCTCTCCTTTGATCAAATAAACATTTAAAATTAAAATATTTAATGCATAGCTATGAATTGATCATTGTTGAAGCTGAGTGATGGGTTCAAATTCAAGCGTTTTATACCATATTAGACACAGCTGAAGGTAGAATTAGTGAGCTAAAGGATAATTTAGCTGAAACCTGATTCTCACTTGCAATGATTGTAGTCAGGAAACTGGAATGTTTTCTACATTTTGCTGAGAGAAAATGACTTCCTACCTAGAATGCTATGTCCAGTGAAAAGTTTAAAAACATACATGAAAGAGAGACATTTTCAGATCATCAAAAGCAGTTTGCCACTAGCAAGATCCTCACTTGGAGAAATTCTAAACCTAATGAATATTTTTAGAATTGATAAGTTAGGAATATATGTTGTAATTACTAGATAGCTTGTAAAAGAATTAGAAACTATAACTTAAAATTTATTGGAAACTCTAGTCAAATAAGAAAGCAGTAAAGGGCAGAAAAAGCAACATAGAGCATGTATGACACATAGCACAAAATAAGATGACAGCTGGGAATTCCCTGGTAGTCCAGTGGTTAGGACACTGAGCTTTCACTGCTGTGGCCTGGGTTTGATCCCTGATCGGGGAACTAAGATCCCACAAGCCACATGGCATGGCTATAAAAAAGATGACAACTATAAATCCAAATAAATGTTAATGAACTAAGTGTTTTAGTTAAAAGAAATTGTGCTAGATTGGTTTTCAAAAGGGAAAAATGCTATTTATAAAAGATATGTCTAAAAGAAAAGGATACAGAAAGTTTGAAAGTAAAAATGTGAGAAAAGACATGTTAGACAAATACTAAGCCAAAACTGTTAACATCAGACAAAATAGACTTTACAGTAATGTCACTACTAGAGATCAAGAGAATGACATCATAGAGAAAAAGGCTCAGTATGTCAGGAAAATAAAGCAGTTTTAAGTTTGTGTTCATCTAATAATATAGTCTCAATATCTTTAAAGCAAAAATTAATAAAACTTTAAGAGGAAATATCCAACCCATCATCGAAGTGGTAGATTTTAATATATCCTTCAGTAATTGATAGAACAAAAAAGGAGGGAAAAAATATAGAAGATTGAATATGTATTTAACAAACTTGACCTAATAGATACATACAGAACATTGTACCCAACAACTGCAAAATACACATTATTTTCAAGCCAAACATGGAAAAGTTATGAAGACTGACCATTTACTGGGCTGTAAAGCAAAACTTAAATTTTGAAAAAGTTTTGAAATAGTAGAGAATGCTTGAAGCACAGTGCAATTAAGCTAGCAACCAGTAACAAAAAGGTAACTTTACAATATAAATATATATATACATATATATATATAAAACATATGTTTGAGCATTAAACACATTACTGAATGATCTATGGGTTAAAGAAGAAGAAATCATAATGGAAATAAGAATGCATTTAAAACTGAGTGATAGCACAGATGGTGCATACTAAAACTTGTAGCTATACTGAAAATAAGTCATCACTGAAAAAAATTAAAATACCGAAGTAAGTGGGAAGGCATCCTCTGAATAAGTGGATTGGAGGCCAAGATTGTCAAGGTGGCAACACTCCCTAAAAGGATCTACAGATTCAGCATACTCCCTGTCAAAATTCCAATTTGCTTTTTTGCAGAAATTGATGATGATCCTAAAGTATATATGAAAATGCAAGGGATCCAGAATAGCCAAAAAAATCTTGGAAAAGAAAAGTTGGAGGACTCATACTTCCCAATTTCAAAGCTTAGTACAGAGCTACAGTAATCAAGAGACTGGTACCGGCATAAGGATAGACAGGTAGATCAACAACAGAATTGAGAGTCCAAAAAATAAACCTACAAATTTGTGTTCAAGGATGCCAAGGAACATCAATGGGGAAAGAGCAGTCTCCAATAAATTGTGCAGGGACAACTGGACATCCACATGCAACAAAATGAAGTTGGACCCCTACTTCACACCATACACAAAAATTTACTCAAAATGAACCACGGACCTAAATGTAAGAACTAAAACTACACAACTCTTAGATGAAAACATTGGCATAAATCTTTACAACCTTGGATTAGGCAGTGGTTTCTTATATATAATGCCAAAAGCACAAGTAATAAAAAAATATGTAAATTGGACTTGATCAAAATTAAAACTTTTTGTGCTTCAGATACTATCAAGAAAGTGAAGACAGCAGAATGGAGAATACATTCATAAGTCATTTATCTGATACAGCGTCTGGTATCCAGAATATGTAAAGACTGCTTACAACTCAATAATAGAAAGGCAAATAGCCCAATTAAAAAATGTACAAGGGATATGAATAGACGTTTCTCCTGTGAAGTTATATGAGTGGCCAATAAACACATGAAAAAATGCTGGATGGCATTACTTATCAGAGAAATGCAAATCATAACCACAATGAGATGCTATTTCACACCCACTAGGGTGGCTATAATCAAAAAGCACAGGTAATGACAAGTGTTGAAAGGATATGGAGAAATTTGAAACCTTGTTTTGCTGGTGGGAATATAAAATTATGTAGTCACTGTGGAAAACAGTTTGGTAGTTCCTCAAAATGTCAAACATAGAACCATATGACCAAGCAATTCCACTCCTAGAGAACTGAAGACATCCATATAAAAACTTGTTACAGGAATGTTCGTAGCAGCATTTTTCATAAAGTCAAAGAGTGGAAACAACCCAAATCCATCAACAGATGAGTGGATAAACAAAATGTGGTATATCCATATAATAGAATATTTTTCAACCATAATATAGAACGAAGTTCTGATTTGATAACATGGATGAGTTTTTTTGTTTTTAAATATTTATTTATTTGGCTGCGCTGGGTCTTAGTTGAGACATGTGGGATCTTCGTTGGGATCCTTAGTTGAGGCATGTGGACTCTTAGTTGTGGAATGTGGGATATAGTTCCCTGACCAGGGATCAAACCTGGGCCCCCTGCCTTGGGAGCATGGAGTCTTAGCCACTGGACCACTAGGGAAGTCCCCGTGAATGAGCCTTGAAAGAAGCCAGCCACAAAAGATCATGTGTTATTTGGTTCCGTTTACATGAAATGTGCAGAAGAGGCAAAATAGAGACAGAAAACAGATTAGTGGTTGCCAGGGTGTGGGAGGAAGAGAATGGAGAGTGACTGCTAATGGGTATGGATTTTCTTTTAAGGTGATAAAAATGTTCTGGAGGGGCTTACCTGGTGGCGCAGTGGTTGAGAGTCCGCCTGCCGATGCAGGGGACACGGGTTCGTGCCCCGGTCCGGGAAGATCCCACATGCCGTGGAGCGGCTGGGCCCGTGGGCCATGGCAGCTGAGCCTGCGCGTCCGGAGCCTGTGCTCTGCAACGGATGTTCTGGAGTTGGTAGTGGTGAATGTTGTGCAACTTTGTGGATATATGAAAGACCACTGAGTTGTAAAGAAAGAAACTTGTCAGATACAGCTAAAATACCTCGAGGGAAATGAGTAGCATTTAAATCAAGTTTGAAAAAGAACTTTCAAAACTAAACTGAACTGTACAATTTAAAATGGTTAATTTCAAAACTAAAACTAACACATACTTATTGTTTACAAATAATAATTATACAGAGATGCATCACAAGAGAAATGGAAGCCACCTTTAATTCCTTCCTCTCCTTGTATAGTCCCTGTTAAGAATTTCCCGGATTTTGTGTGTGTGTGTGTGTGTGTGTGTGTGTGTGTTTGTATTGTGTATACTTTTACAATTAGAAGAGAAAAATGAAAAGTCACATATCTTGATTGCAAAAAGGTTGAGAACTTAGGTAGAACGGTGAACAGTAGAACTTGGAGTTGAAGAGAGCTAGGTTCTAACTCCGCCTCTGCCACTCTGGCTTTAGGCAGACCTTAACAACCCTGTCCAAGACTTCTCAGTTCACAGGGGAAGGGTCTGCACTGCTAGGTTATCTCTGAAGGATTTTCCAGCTCCAGGTGCCAGTGCGGTGTAGGAATTCATTTGCTTTCCCAGCACCAAATGGTTAAATGCCAGTAGGGGATGGTAGAATGTTGTGACTAAAAATGTTTGATTTTGGTGAGATACAAGAAGGTTGTTTCTCTGGAAATAGAGTCTTTTAAATTGTAATTGTTGTCAGCAATAGAACTCCCACTCAGATGGTTAGAATTCTGTGGGACTCACAATAATGGGTTGATTTGTATGCCTCTCTGGCACAACAGTATTGTATCTTGTAGTTACCTTCTTACTATTTTTTGCCTTCTAATTTTATATAAGTAAACAGGCAGTCCTAGAGAAAAAAAACAACACTGAGTATTTATGAAAAGAGGAATTTAATTCAAATTCTGAAAAATCATATGATTGTATAGCTTAGCATAAGACTTGCATATATAATAAATATTTTCCTTCAGGTAACAGCTGCTTACGAAAATAGTCATCTATCTGTGTGTTTGCTTGGTCAGGAGACAAATATAGCAAATCCCCAATGTACAGAATAGCTATGTTCTAAATTTACCTTTAGCATTTGCAATACACTTTCTCGTAGATATTAAGTTTATATGTAGGTGGATACAGTCATACATTTATTAACAAGTTCAGGGCTTATGCTATGCCAGGCTCTCTGCTGGGTTTCCAGACTAGTCCATAAAAAAAAAATTTTTTTTTGACACATAGTAGATCCCATATTACTATATTGCCTTTATTTTAAAGCTAATTTTTAGTTCTATATTAGTAAATTTTTAAGTTTTAATTACAACACTTGTTAAGTATGGACTCTGGAGCCAGACGGACTACGTTCAAATACTGATTCTGCCACCTGCAAAGTGTATGACTTGAGAAAAGTTGCAAAACCTCTTAGTATCTTTTCCTCATCTATAAAATGGAGAGGATAATAGTACTTACCTCATATGTTTGTTGTGAGGATTAAATTTTTTTTAAAATTGAGATGTAACTCACATAACAAAATTAACCATTTAAAATTGTATAGTTCAGTGGTATTTAGTCTGTTCACAGTGTTGTGCAACCATTACCTCTATCTCATTACAAAGCATTTTGAATAGATAAACAAAATGTCATATTATACATACAAGGGAATTTTACTCGGCCATAAAAAAGAAAGAAGAACTGATACACACTACAAAGTGGATAAGCTTTGAAAACACTGTGCTGAGTGAAAGAAGCCAGACACAAGAGGTCACATCTTGCACGATTGTTTTTATATGAAATGTCCAGAATATGTACATCTGTAGAGACAGAAAGCAGGTTAGTGGTTGTCAGGGCCGAGGGGAGGGGGAAGTGGGGCATGCCTGCTTAACAGACACAGGGTTGTCTTCGGGGTGATGAAAATATTCTGGAACGTGATACAAGTGGTGGTTACACAATATTATGAACGTACTTACTAAATGTCACTGAATGGTATACTTTCAAGTGGTAGATTTTATGTTATGGGAATTCCACTTCAGTTAAAAAAATAATAATAACAAAGCCCCTTGATCACTTAGACTCGCAAAAAAAATCCTCTCAATGAACACCAAGGAGGCTGCTTAACCCTATGAGTTTCTACTCTTCTTTGTGGCCCCAAGGAGGTTCAGCTAATCATTTAAAGGGTACGTGTTATATTTTATTTTTAAATTTTTTAAATATTTTATATTTTAGTTAACAGTTCTAGGTATTTTGTAGTGTGTGGTGTATGCCAGCATATTGCTGGCAGTGGAAACCCCCATTTCACCCTTACATCTTTAACTCTTACATTTAAACTTAGGTTTTTTGCCAAAACCTAGAATAAATTCATGTGTGTATGTGTATATCCTCTTCTTAAATAGGGTAAAACTAGTAAGCTTTTTATTTCCTTGCCACTGCGCGCCCCTCCCCCTGCCTGTACTTGTTTACTGCTGGCGGCTTCCAGGAATTGTGGTATAAAGGTGGCATGTGTTCTGGCAAGGTGTGACAGTGGCTAGGTTTCAGCGTTTCTGCTCACCTCAGGCAAGTTCAGGTTTCCATATTCACAGTCACTGCCTGGGGTGGGGACTGCCTGGCTGTGGTTGTCACGGTACCAGCTAGTCAACCGGAAAGTCACCCCAGAGCTCCCTTCTGCTTCCCCGGGCTGGTCCCCACCATTTGTAGTAATCCTGTTTTATTAGTTTTCTATTGCTGTTGTAACAGGTTACCAGATTGAATGGTTTAAAACAACACAAGTTTAATATCTGTAGGTCAGAAGTCTGATGTACAGCTCACTGAGCTAAAATTAAGGTGTCAACTGGGTCATGTTCCTTTCTGGAGGCCCTTAGGAGAAAATCCATTTCCTTTTTCTGGCTTCTAGAGGCTGCCCACATTCCTTGGCTAGTGGCCCCTTTGTCCATCTTAAAGCCAGCCATGATGGGTTGAGTCCTCCGTTGCCTCACTCCCACCTACTCTTCCACTTTTTATTTTATTTTTTTTTGGCTGCGTTGGGTGGGTCTTGGTTGCTGCGCGCAGGCTTTCTCTAGTTGCAGCGAGCGGGGGCTACTCTTCATTGCGGTGCGTGGGCTTCTCTTTGTGGTGGCTTCTCGTTGCAGGGCACAGGCTCTAGGTGTGCGGGCTCAGTAGTTGTGGCTCGCGGGCTCAGTAGTTGTGGCTCGCGGGCTCTAGAGCGCAGGTTCCGTAGTTGTGTCGCACGGGCTTAGTTGCTCCACGGCATGTGGGATCTTCCCAGACCAGGGCTCAAACCCATGTCCCCTGCACTGGCAGGCGGATTCTTAACCACTGTGCCACCAGGGAAGACCTACTCTTCCACTTTTAAGGACCCTTTTAAGGACCCACTCAGAAAATCCAGACTAAACTCCTTATTTTAAGATCAGCCAATTAGCAACCTGCCATGTAATGTAACATGTTCACAAGTACTGTGGATTTGAATGTGTTCATCTTTCAGGGGGCCATTTTTCTGCCTGCCATAGCTATTGTCTGTGCGTTTTGGTCTGTGATTTCTTCTTTCAGAACAGCCTCACTCTGCTATCCTTTTAATTTCTGGTCCACCATTCAGACCCCTTTTGTTTTTCTACACAACACTTTTATATGTAAATCTTCTCTCATTATTAGTGATTGGAATGGGGAGGAGGCAATGGTAGGTTTTCAGTTCACCATCTGGATCCAGTCTTTCCAGTACTAATACAATTTTAAGTGTTTTTTATTTTTACAGATTTGAGTTTTTTATGCTAGTCCTTGAGGAGGTAATAGATCTTTGAGCTCTTTGGACAGACTGTTCTCTTTATCTTGGTGTAAAATGTACTTTAAGATTTCAAGGTAGGTAGGGCAGGGTCTTCTAAGTTAGGAAACTTCAGGTGTCTATTTAAAGCTGACAGGGAAGAGGGATGGAGGTAATCCAATTGTATGAAAAAGTAGTTTCCAGGCAGGACTTTTTTGCATAGGTGTGCTAGTACCACGTGATAGGAAGTAAAGGCCTTAATAACCTTGATAAGCGTTCTCCAGCTTTGCAGCCCCCATTTTTCTTGGAAATTGCCTGTAAGGTGAGCAAGGATGCCGGAAGAATAGATTTGTAAACTGTAAACCTTTACAGATCCAGTGTTTCTTGAAATATTAAGTATTATCTAGTTCTTACTAGGAAAGATCATTTATGTGGGAGCCATCTAAGTTGTATAAATAACTGAAAGTAGAGTGAATTTAATAAACATTTATTTAAGAATCTATGGTATACCAAGAGATAAATGGATATTCTTACAATCCGGTGGAAGAGTTAGGTTTCACTGCAATATGAGTGCTCTAAGAGACATATAAACAAGTGCTGTGGGAACACAGAGGAACGTGATTGGTAGGGTGTTAACATTTAATCTGAGTTTCGAAGAGTAACTAATGGGACAATACAGTGTTCTTCCTTGTCAAATAGGCTGATCTATTTAAATAGATAAGAGACCTAGCACATTTTTATTCTTATCTATAAAGTTGACCTAGTTTCCCATTGTTATCATGATAAAAATATGTATGTTACTGTTATTCTATCAGTAGCTTAAAACTTGACCTTATGCCTGAGAATATATACCACTGGGCCTGCATCTAGGTTGAGAACCATAAACCCACCTGGAGATATTATGCATATAATTTTATCCCTAACTGTATACTTGTGGTTTTTATCTGTCACAGGGCCTTATGAATGAAAAGACTGGTTGTTGGCTTCTTTTTTTTTTCCAGTCATAATTTTTGTCATGTTATCTTGGATAAATTATTTATAGAATTTTTAGCAAAGATATTGCCCCTCTTTTTTTTTTTTTTTTTGTGGTACGCGGGCCTCTCCCTTTGCGGAGCACAGGCTCCGGACGCGCAGGCTCAGCGGCCATTGATTAAGCAGAGAGTATAGAAATACATATCTGTTTGATCACTAGATTTTTTGGTTTCTGGGGGTATCAGAGGAGAGCATAGGAGCAGTAGCTGACCAGTAAAAGGTTAAAAATCCATTTACCTGCTGTCTTTGACATGTGTCCTAGGTTGTAAATCCCTAAGTTTGTCATCTCCAGGGACCCACTACATTTACTTTTTCAATATCAGAGAGAAAGAGATTTCTTCTGGAAAATTAAATACGTCTGTTTAAGTATATAACTACAGAAGTTTGAACACTAATGATCCCAATAGATAAAAATATTCTGTATATTTGTTCACTGAAAATTTCATCTGACCCATTGATAATAATGAACTTTTTGTTCATTTAAAAGTTGTGGCTCATTATTTTTGTGATACTGTAATGGCTAAAGGCTTTTCAAACTTTTCAGGGAAGCATGACAGCAATGACAGTATTTTTTCCCTTGGATACAGCTCGACTTCGACTTCAAGGTAAGTATCTTATTGTCATCATATTCCTGTTCATTTGGTATCAGGAAGCAAACATACTTCTCTACTAAGTTCTAAGTTAACATAGGATTTCCCATTTCATTAGAAATCTGTTGTCCATTTTCACTAACTTTAAATACTTTTGATGTTTGTGAATGAGTCATAGCCTCAGCCATTTTCTAATCTGAGAGACCTGAGTGGGCTTGCATTAGTAATTTTGAATCATTACAGTTCATTCTAATAAACAATACGACTTTTGAAAGGCACAATGTAGAGATTTTTTTTTACTGGGGGTAGATTTTCTGGAAAGAGAACAGAGAATAGGAAACATGGTGGAGCCAGATACCATTGTCACTGCTCACGTGGGTACGTAGTCCTAGTCTCCCTCTTTCACTTTACAGGGCTATGCAACTTTCTGTAACTTATGCTTGTTCTTTCCTCAGTATTTTTCAACTTTAAATTATAAACCTATGCCAGAACTTAGATGAAGAGATAAGAGTAAGATTAGCTTTGAATAAACTAATTCCTATATTAAAATCCTTCATGGCCACTATTTTTAATTAATTTTAGAGATTTTGGAAAGGTAATAATTTTATATGACTCAAAAACCAAAATACATAAAAAGATAGGCAGTACAGTGAAATATCTCACTCTACACTGTCTCCTTTTCTCTCCCCTGTAGATAATGTCTCTATTAGTCTCTCAAAGAGCCCTGAGAGTTTCTTTATGTAGAAAAACAAGCAAATAATATATATTCTCAATTTCCTCTCTTTATTACTCAAAAAGCATACTTTTCACACTGTTCCATATCTTACATTTTTCACTTAACAGCATTTTTTAAATATCTTTATTGGAGTATAATTGCTTTACAATGTTGTGTTAGTTTCTGCTATACAACAAAGTGAATCAGCTATATGTATACATATATCCCCATATCTCCTCCCTCTTGAGACTCCCTCCCACCCTCCCTCTCCCACCCCTCTAGGTCATCACAAAGCATCAAGCTGATCTCCCTGTGCTATGCAGCAGCTTCCCACTAGCCGTCCATTTTGCATTTGGTAGTGTATATATGTCAATGCTACTCTCTCACTTCGTCCCAGCTTCCCCTTCCTCCCCATGTCCTCAAGTCCGTTCTCTACGTCTGGGTCTTTATTCCTGCCCTGCCACTAGGTTCATCAGTACCATTTTTTTAGATTCCATGTATGTGTGTTAACATACGGTATTTTTCTCTTTCTGACTTCACTCTGTATAACAGACTCTAGGTCCATCCACCTCATTACAAATAACTCTATTTCATTCCTTTTTATGGCTGAGTAATATTCCATTGTATATATGTGCCACACCTTCTTTATCCATTCATCTGTTGATGGACATTTAGGTTGTTTCCATGTCCTGGCTACTGTAAATAGTGCTGCAATGAATATTGTGGTACATGTATCTTTTTGAATTATGGTTTTCTCAGGGTATATGCCCAGTAGTGGAATTGCTGGGTCATATGGCAGTTCTATTTTTAGTTTTTTAAGGAACGTCCATACTGTTCTCCATAGTGGCTGTATCAATTTACATTCCCACCAACAGTGCAGTGCCTTTTCTCCACACCCTCTCCAGCATTTATTGTTTCTAGATTTTTTAAAATAAATTTAATTAATTAATTTATTTATTTTTGGCTGCATCGGGTCTTTGTTGATGCGTGCAGGCTTTCTCTAGTTGTGGCAAGCGGGGGCTACTCTTCATTGCGGTGCGTGGGCTTCTCGTCGCAGTGCATGGGCTTCTCATTGAGGTGGCTTCTCGTTGCAGAGCATGGGCGCTAGGCGCGCAGGCTTCAGTGGTTGCAGCATGCAGGCTCAGTAGTTGTGGCTTGCGGGCTCTAGAGTGCAGACTCAGTAGTTGTGGCTCGCGGGCTTAGTTGTTCCACAGCATGTGGGGTCTTCCTGGACCAGGGCTCGAACCTGCGTCCCCTGCATTGGCAGGCAGATTCTTAACCACTGCACCACCAGGGAATTCCCCATATGCTAATTTGTTTCTGTAAGTTCTATGAGGTAAATTCCCAGAAATAGGATTGTTTGATCAAAAGGCAAATGTTTGTAATTTTGATAGTTATTGTTAGATTGCCTTGTACAGGGGTTTCCTAATTTCGCATCCCATGAGCCATAAAGGTACCAATTTTAATTCTTAAGAAATCGGTTCATTTTCCTATTTTTATGTTTTCAAAATAGTCTTCAGATGTGGGTAGGAAATTTGAAGTTAATTAAGGTACGTTTTGTTTTATTTAGAATGCCAAGAAAAGCAGAGTTCCCATCTTTTTGAGACCTTTTATTTTTTTAGATTAGGGAACAGAGCACAAGGTTAAAACTTTGTAAACTTGAATTTTAATCCCGGCTCTGCTGCCAACTACATGTGTCCTTCACAGCTTTGTGTCTGTAACCTCTTCTCTGAAAGGGAAATGGTAATTTATTTCCTCTCTACTTTATAAGATATTAAGATAAAAAGGAGAATATATAACTTTGAAAAAAACCTAAAGAGCCCTATGAAATATAAGAAATAAATTTCTCCTGTTACATTTTTTACTTTGGAAATTAGGTATTGAATTAAAATGCTTTATGGTTCATGAATAACAGATGAAACCATGGAATCAATAGTAGGAAATTTAGCACATGGGAGCAGAGGAGGATCATTGAGTTCTGAGGCAAACTAGGGAGCGCAAAGAATAGGGTGAGAGACTGCTCATGTGAGGTAAATGGCGTTTCAGTGAAACTTGCTGATGCTGAAGATAACAATTCTCAAAGGATTTAGTTTAAACATGTACTCTTTGGTCTTGTAGTTGATGAGAAAAGAAAGTCCAAAACGACACACATGGTGCTCCTGGAGATCATTAAAGAAGAAGGCCTGTGAGTACTACCTTGTTCATCCTTGTTAGGTAGAGCAGCTCATTAGGAGATTCCTGGGCGTCCATCATACCTACACTCACTTTCTATCCATTCTCAAAGCCTCACAGTGTTGTGAATTTGTAATTGCCTGAGTTGTAAGTAAATACATAGTTGTTTTCATTTCCTTAAAGTTCTGTGGTTGACCATTTTGATTCTTGATCATGGCGTCTTACATGAAACCAATGAACAATAAACTGAAGAAGGTAATAGTTGTTCAGCTCATTCTATCAGATGCATTCAGACCTGTGTACCTTTTAAAAAACTTTTTATTTGGAAATAATTTCAAATTTACAAAAAGTTGCAAAACTAAAATAGTACAAAGAATACCAGTATGTGTTTTAACCAGATCGACCTGTTGTTAACACTCTTCCGTTTGTGCTCATGCTTTCTCCCTCCCTTCCCCACTCCCTCCTTCTTTCTTTACTACACAGACACATACACACACCACACACAGATTTTTTCAGAATTAATTTGAGAGTAAGTTACATACCATACATCAAAGCCCCTTACCCCTACGACTGACATTTTCAAAGATGTGGACCTTCTCCCCTTATTTTTCCTTAAATAAAATTTTTCTCACTTTAAGTTTGCCTCATGTTTCTTCATGATTAGATTGAGTCTATGCATTCTTGGCCAGAATAATGTATAGTTGAAATTGTGTCCTCCTCAGGACGTCACATTGGAGTCACATATTGTCTACTTGCCCTCCATTGGTTAATTATGATTTCTTAGATTCAAGTTAGCACTGAATAATTTTATTTTTCCTCTTTTGCAACTATAAGCAGTCTATGAGGAAATAATTTAGTATCATACAGACTCAGAAATTCAATGGTTTACAATTAATTACTTAATTATTTTGGTGCTCAAATTGTCCCAGGTGTGGCCAGTGTGAGCTCCTTCAGTCTGGTTCCTGTGCCCTTATAACATGCCCCCATCACTTTTTTTTTTTTTTGCACTTCTATATTTACTTCATTTTAAATGTTCTTGCCCTGTAATGAAATGTGAATGATGCTATATTAACTAACAGCCATGAGGAAATTGCCTTTAATTTTACATAGCAATTTACTAAAGGAAATCGAGGGGGGAAATCAATAAATCAGTCATAGAATGTATGTTGTTTCTTTGGTATCATTAACGCTAGAAAAGAATTCTTGGTTTGGGCCTCCTCAGAATGTAGAATATGTGTACAGTTTGGAGTACATTGTAGTGTAGGAGTGAACTTTGAGAATATGTGAATGATGATCAGCCTTTTCTAGGACTCTCATTTCTAGTGCCTTTTGTTCAGCATTTTTACTTTGCTTATTGTGTTCTTCCCCTAGCCTGGCACCATATCGAGGGTGGTTTCCAGTTATCTCCAGTCTCTGCTGCTCCAATTTTGTCTATTTCTACACTTTTAATAGCCTCAAAGCAGTCTGGGTCAAAGGTCAGCATTCTACTACTGCAAAAGATCTGGTAGTTGGATTTGTTGCAGGTAACTAAGTTTTCTGAATATAAGATATTTTTATATTTTGTTGCTTATATTGTGGTCCATATACCCCGAGAGGTTATTTTAACACAAAGTAATGCTACAAAGAATGTAATTAGTTTTCTGACTTGACTCTGTGTGTGTGTGTGTTGTGTGTGTAGTAAAAATGCATAACATAAAATTTACCATCTTAACAATTTTTAAGTGTACATTTCAGTAGTAGGTTTACTTACATTATTGTGAAACAGATCTCCAGAACATTTTCATTTTATACATGAGAAGTTCTGTACCCACTAAATAACAACTCCCCTCTCCACCCTCCCCCCAGCTCCTGGTAAGCACAGTTCTACTTTCTGTTTCTATGAATGTGACTACTTTAGATGCCTCGTATAAGTGGAATCATGCAGTATTTGTCTTTTTGTGACTGGTTTATTTCATTCAGCATAATATGTACTCAAGGTTCATTCATATTGTAGGATGTAACAGGATTTCCTGGTTTTTTAAGGGTGAATAATATTCTATTGTATGTATATACCACATTTTGTTTATCCATTCATCTACTGATGGACATTTGAGTTGTTTCCACCTCCTGGTTACTGTGAATATTTGCTGCTATGAACATGGGTTGTATGAATAGTTCTTTTGAGTCCCTGCTTTCAGTTCTTTTGGATATATTCCCAGAAGTGAGATTGCTGGATCATATGGTAGTTCTTTTTTTAATTTTGAGAGGAACTACCATACTGTTTTCCACACTGGTTGCACTATTTCAAAATCCCACCAGCAGTTGGTTCCAGGTTCTCCACATCCTTACAAACACTTGTTATCTTCTATTTTTTCTATAGTAGCCATCCTAATGATGGCGAAGTGATAGTTCACCGTGTTTTTGTTTTTTGTTTTTTTGCGGTACGCGGGCCTCTCACTGTTGTGGCCTCTCCCGTTGCGGAGCACAGGCTCCGGACGCGCAGGCTCAGCGGCCATGGCTCACGGGCCCAGCCGCTCCGCGGCATGTGGGATCTTCCCGGACCGGGGCACATACCCGTGTCCCCTGCATCGCAGGCGGACTCTCAACCACTGCGCCACCAGGGAAGCCCTCACTGTGGTTTTGATTTGCATTTCTCTTATGATTAGTGATGTTGAGCATCTTTTCCTATGATGTTGAGCATCTTTGGAGAAATGTCTGTTCAAATCTTTTGCCCATTTTTTGAGTTATTTGATTTTTTGTTGTTGTTGCACTATAAGTATTCTTTATGTATTCTGGATATTAACCCCTTATCAGATATACGATTTGCACATATTTTCTCCCATTTTGTAGGTTGCCTTTCACTCTGTTGATATGTCCTTCGATGCTCAAGTTTTTAAGTTTGATATTGTGCCATTTGCATATTTTTCCTTTTTTGCCTGTGCTTTTGGTGTCATGTCCAAGAAATCATGCTGAGTTTAATGCCATGAAAGCTTTCCTCCTATGTTTTCATCTAGGAGTTGTATAGTTTTAGGTCTTTAATCCATTTAGAGTTAATTTCTGTGTGTGATGTAAGATAACGATCCAACTTCATTCTTTTGTATGTGGAAATCCAGTATTCCTAATACCATTTGTTGATGTGGCTAGACTGTCCTTTCCCCCTCTGAATGGTCTTGGCACCCTTGTGAAGATCAGTTGACCATATACACAAAGTTTTATTTTTGAGCTGACTTGGCTTATTTTTATCTTCTTAATCCAGAGAGGAGGGTCAGTTATCCCTGTTTAGCAGCCTGTACCCAGAATTTATGGACATAAGGTCTCTTTTTTTAAAAATGAAAATTACAATACCTTTCCTGCTTACTTTCTGGGGATTTTGGGGGGGATTTTGTTTGTTTGTTTGTTTTGTTTTGTTTTTTTGGACTGAGGATTGCATGCAATGTTTAACATGAACAGGACTGGCTACATAATTTTCAGGGTCCAGTATAAAATGAAAATGCAGGACTCCTTGTTCACAATTTATTAAGCATTTCAAGATGGTTGACACTAAAGCATTAAACCAAGCACAAGACAGGTTACACACTCATGAAGCCCACCATGAGTGTGAAAGCATTTAGTCAGATGTGACAAAGAGTTTTTAGTGCACAGCCCAGTGTAGTCAGTATCACCATAGTCGTTAGTACCCTAGGGGTTCATAGGAGAAAGGTCACTTTTGGCTGGGAGGTATCTCCTTATAGGAAGCAGTGCCTCTTGAGCTGAGCCTTGGCAGAATTAGTAACACTTGGAGATAAGTGGTGATGGTTTCTGGATGGAGAGAATGGTAGCAAACTGAGAGAATACAGGACCACATTTAGATCAGTGAGTTCTATAATTTTGTGAGTGAGTGTAGGAACATGAGCAATAAAGTTGGAGAGTTGAATAGGAGCCCAATTTTAGAAGACTTTGGATCCTTGTCATCTGAGACTTCAGAAGCACTAAGGAGCCACTAACCTGATATTGTGAATATTTAGTTACTGTCTGTCTCTACTTAGTGGAATATGAGCTCTATAAGAGCAGGCATCTTTATCTATATATGGTATATCAAAGATATATATAAGATGCAGAGTAGTATCTTATATATACTTTATATATATAAGATATAGGGGCTTCCTTGGTTGTCCAGTGGTTAAGACTCCGTGCTTCCAGTGCAGGGGGCACAGGTTCAATCCCTGGTCAGGGAACTAAGATCCCGCATGCCGCGTGGTGTGGCCAAGAAAAAGAAAGTTAAAGATATATATTACATGAATTAGACAATATATATTGCAATTATAAATTTATCTCTATATATGTGTAATTGTTATATCTATACATATATAAGATAACGAATACATATGATACCTGCTTTTGTGGCATATGTGTATATATATATCTGTTCCCCCCTGCCTTGCTAAATTTTCAGTAAGAACAATTCCTAACATGTAGTAGGAGCTCAATAAATATTTGCTAAATAAACAAAATATTTGTTGAATTAATCAGGGTTTTATTAAAGAGATGGGAAAAAAGTAGATCTCTTTCCTATGGGTTTTTTGTGTTTATCTAGTCTATATCTAAATTAATTTATTTAAATGTTGCATGTTTAGTGTTAGTATTTTGTGGACTCACTTATTGATATATTCTTTGAAAAATTACTGATTTGGGAGCCACACAGTTGAATAATGTAAATGTCCATTTGAAATGAAAATGATTTGATTGAAAAATAGTTACCAGGCCAGGAGTATTCATGGCCCCCAATTCTTCCTCTTCACCTATATGAGACCACTGCTGTTTTTTTATTTGGTCTCTGAGCCTTTCTTATGCTTAGTACTCTCATTTTAGTCTCAAGTTGATTTTGATATAATGAACTTTCACTTGGACCAACTTTTTTTTTTAATTGAGATATAATTGACATAATATTCTATTAGTTTCAGGTATATGACATAATGATTCAATATTTGTGTATAATGTGAAATGATCACCACAAGAAGTCTGGTTAACATCCATCATCACAGATATTTACAATTTTTTTTCTTTTCTTGTGGTGAGAACTTTTGAGATCGACTCTCAGCAACTTTCAAATATGCAGTTCAGTATTATTAAGTCTAGTCACCTTCTGTGCATCACATGCCCATGACTGACTTACTTTATAACTGGAAGTTTGTGCCTTTTGACCACCCTCATCACCCCCAACCCCCACCAGACCAACTTTCACATAAAGAGTATAACACACAGGGTTTCATTTTCTGGGGTAATAAGTGAATACTTGTAGGTAGGTAACTCAGGATAGAAATCTGGAAGTCTTCATAGAGGGTGCTCTCTTACCCTCCATGTCTGCCTGGTCTTCATGAACCATCAGTGTGTCTCTTAAATATCTCTTGAATCCATTCCCTCGTCTCCATGTCCGTAGCCGTTTCCCAAAATCAAGTGCCATCATCTCTCCCTTGGACCATTGCTCTGTTCTGATCTCTTTGCCTCTCAAGTCTTTCTCACTAACATACTTTGCATAGTTGTGCTTCAAGTAGCCTTTCTAGAAGAATGGTTTTCAAGCAATGTCATAATTCAAAGAACTCAAGTTTGAGATTTGTTCACTTGAAAAAATATCAGAATAGATCCAACCTGTAGAGGAGGAATCTTCTTTTTTACATAATTGCAACAAATGGCAATCTGGTATGATGTTTTATACTTGACACCAAGTATTGGTAATACCTTGATTTTAATACTTTTTTTTTTTTTTTTTGCCCGCGCTGTGTGGCATGGGGCATGCAGAATCTTAGTTCCCCGACCAGGGATCAAACCCGTGTCCCCTGAATTGGGAGTGCGGAGTCTTATCCACTGGACTGCCAGGGAAGTCCCTTAATACTTTTTAGATTACCGTGGTTCATATGTATTTACATTTAAAAGGTTATGACTCACTGTCAGAGACTAACTCATATAACTTCCCACGAAACTACTAGTTTATGAAGTATATGATTAAATCTTCTTCTTTTTAGGTGTCCAAAGTTGTTTGTTTGCTGTTATCTGGCATCCCATTATCTACTAGGTACACACAACCCCTTGTTATTCTCTCTCACTGTGCTCTGCTCATTTTCTTTCTAACTCTTATGCAGTTTATAATTACAGTAGATCCTCCCATACCTAAAACAGCTAGACTGGTATGGTAGGGCAGTTAGTTTTAAAAAGTCAATGGAAGTAGGGACTATCATAAATAGCCTACATGCCTTAAATATTTTATTTTAACCTAAGATATGTGAATATATACTTATCCAATTTTTTGTATGGCCAAGACATATCCACTCACTGATGGAAGTTTTGTACTTTTTTTCTTGTATACCCCATACCTGTAAATGCTTTGCCTACTGTAACAGATATGACCGACATAAGCAGGTTTGAGAAAAGACATAATTCACTCCTGGTAAGCCTAAACCCCTGTGGGATGGAAGTAGAAGAGCACGGGTACACTAGGGAGTAGCCTACTGGCCGTAGCTATCAGCGTGCCGTGGCATCTGTCGGTGTGTCCTGTAAAGGGAAAGAGGAACACAGGTTTATCTGGTGAGTCCATTATATGGAACTGGTTAAAAGAGATCCCACTGTATTAATATCATTCTAATTCATTTACATTCTGAAATGTTTTCTTGAGAGCGTGAGAAAAGAATGGAATTACGCTTGACGTCCAGGGAGAACCCGTGGGTCTGTGTTGATTGTGAACATCATCTGTTACATGTCTTGTCAGAGAAATGATTGAGAACTGCTATTCTAATATCCGAATCTGATTATGTTGTGCCCAGCTTCAGACCCTTCAGTGTCTGCCGCTTGCGTGTAGGATGGAGTCGCGGCACCCTCAGCAGAAAAGGCCCCCCTCGTACACGTGCAGGATAAGCGCCTAACATATGAGATCTGCTGTGATACTGCTTACCTCCCTATCTTGGTCTTTTCTATTCTTGTTCTCCTGTGCCAAACTGCGATTACTTGAATAGACCGAGCCCTTAGTAACTTCATTGCTCTACAGCTGCTGTTGTCAGTCTGAAGCAGCCTTACTGCTTTTTTTATCTTATTAATTCCTAGTCATCCTTTTATTCTCATCTCAAGCCACCTCCTCTTCAGGAAGCTTCCCTGTTTCTCATGTCCACCACCCCCAAGTTGTATTCTGGGTTAGGTGCCTACCCTCTGTGCTCCAGCTCTGTATATACCTCTGTCTCAGTGCTTACTCTGCTGGATAACAATAGTCTGCATATTTGTCTTTATCTTTTATTAGACAGTGAACTCCTTGAGGGCAGAGACTACATTGTTTTAAATCTCGGTATCCCCAGTGCCTGATACACAGAAGGTGCTGATTAAATGTTGATTGAATGAATTCAATTTAAAGGACCACTCCTCCTGTAATCTTCCTCATTTTACTAGTTGCCCTACCAAAAGTCGAATTCATCCTCTTTCTCTTTGACCCCACCTCAAGTCTGTGAGCAAATCCTATTGCCTGTTTCTTCATATGGTTTCTAGAATTCAGCCCCTTCCCCCACTACCACCTGTGTCCAAGCCACCACTAAATCTTGCCAGGATTATCTTCAGAGCCTCCCAACTGATGTCCTGCTTCCTCCTTTGTCCCCTTCAATATGTATTCAACACAGCAGCCAGTGTGCTCATGTTAAAACATAAGTGAGGGCTCCCCTGGTGGCGCAGTAGTTAAGAATCCGCCTGCCAATGCAGGGGGCACGGGTTCGTGCCCTGGTCCGGGAAGATCCCACATGCCACGGAGCAACTAAGCCCGTGCACCACAACTACTGAGCCTGTGCCCTAGAGCCTGCAAACCACAACTACTGAGCCTACGTGCCACAACTACTGAAGCCCATGCACCTAGAGCCCATGCTCTGCAACAAGAGAAGCCACTGCATTGAGAAGCCTGCGCACTGCAACAAAGAGTAGCCCCCGCTCGCCGCAACTAGAAAAAGCCCACACACCGCAACGAAGACCCAACACAGCCAAAAATAAATTAATTAATTAAAAAAACATAAGTGAGATTGTATTATTTCTCTGTTCAAAGGACTCCAATTGCTTCCCTTCTCACTCAGAGTAAAAGCCAGAGTCCTTACCTTGTCCTACAAAACCCTGTGTCACCTGGCCTGCCCGTCCTCTTTACTCACTCCACTGCAAGCCTCACTGACCTCTTCTCCAGGAACACTCCTGGCATGCTTCTGCCTCGGGGCCTGTGTACCTGCTGTTTCCTCTGCCTGGTTACTGTGTGGTTCATTCCCTCACCTCCTTTAAGGTCTTTCCCTAAATGGCCACACTGATGAAAATGGTGCCCCCTTCTACCCTGCAAAACTTTATCCCCCTTCTCTGCTTAAATTTTCTCCTTAACCTTGTCCTCTAACATACTACATATTTTACTCATTTATCCTGTCTTGCACCATTAGAACATAAGCATCAAAAGGGCAGGGATTTTCATTTTTTATTTACTTCTGTATCATCAGCACCTACTTAGCGCATACTAGACACACAATACGTACTTGATGAGCAGACCATGGATGACTGACTTGCAGGTCATAATCATTTACTTATCCTAAGATACACATAAAGTTATTTAAGAATTGCTAATTCATACCTCAGATAAAAAAACACCTATTAGCTAGTTTTATGTTTCCAGTTGCTTTAAGAAGGTAGATTTAGTATCAGTAAAAATAAAATTTCTAACAGCTCTTGTAAAAAATAGGCTATTGGGGTGAGAATGAATTCCTATCTTTTGAGATTTTCAAAAATAAAATGAATAATCACCTGGTGATTGGATTAGATCAGTGGATCCACAGGGAACATATGACCATGTCTGGGAACATTTTTGGTTGTCACAGCTGGAGGATGCTACTGGCATCTAGTGGTAGAAGGCCAGGGATACTGCTAAACATCCTACACAATTGCACCCCTGCCCTGCCCCAAACTAAAAATTATCCAGCCCCAAATGTCAGTGATGTCACAGTTGAGAGACCCTTGATCAAATGAATTTTATAGTCCTTTATAATTCTGTGATTCTCCGATTATAGGTCCTCTCTTTTTCTGAGGGTAGGGAATTCCTTGGAAATCACTTTTGCGAGTTTTAAACTCCTCATGTTTTTATATCTTAATGCTTACCGCATTTTTATGATAATTAAAACAGCTTTTTCTCTTCCTGCTGTGAACCCTGCCATTGTGTTCCAGTCACTGTAGGAATGAGTTGCATTGTCGCCAGGGAGAACTAGGAGTAGTAGTATTGTTACTCCACTTCTGGGAACTTAGAGAGTTATTACTATTTATTTTATTTTCACAGAAGAAAGCCCAAATAGTTTAATACCCTGGGGAAGAATTTGAGATCAGAACCTTACAGGTAACTTAAATGAAGATGATACTTGCCATTTTTATGAAATTGGAATTTTTATCAATAACTCTTTTTGAATGCCAACGGTGTTATCATTGTTGTGACAGTGAAATTAATTTCCTGTCCTTAGGCCTTAAATCTGGTAAGGCAGGTTTGTTCCTGTAGTGTATCAAGTTGCATTCCTTTGTAAGGAGCCAAGCACTTAGATTTATGACCCTGATCTGCCATTTTCTTATCTCAGTGGTCATGGCACGTGTTCCCCAGAAGTGCACCCAATTAGCATTCTCTGTTTTTGTTTTCTGTCCTTAACTCAGGAGACTCACTACTAATAAAACTTTGTTTTTAATATTTCAGAAGTAAACAGCTGTGTTTCACGTATCCTTGAGTCAGTGAGTGATTTTAGTGAGTGTGTTCAGTTACTGTTCTTCATCTTTTAATTTTGGTTCTGTTTTTTATAAATGATTTTTTATGAAGAAAGAAAACAGAATCATTTGAATTGGAAGGAAAACAATTTCCTGTTCTTAAGTAGGTAAGGTATTAATATTCCCATCTTAAAGCGGAAGGAACAGCCATGGCTTGGAACTGGCAGAAGAATTTTCTACACGTAAATAAGCAGACAGCTTTATCTATCCTGCAGCCATATCCACCGTGCTTTAGTCAGAGTCGGAATCACTCATCACATTCGTTTGCAGCTTGTTTTTCCTCCGTGGAATGTTGTCCTTTGCTTGATTATATAGGTTGCAAGTTTTTAGTAAAGTTTGGATCCTCAGGTATTTTCCCAGAACTCATAAAATGATAGTGGTTAAAAAATACCTCTCCATCTATTTTGGCTTAGAGCATTAAAGAACTTCTCAGAAAGAAAGCTTTGAAATACAAAATGTTCTTACAAGGACTTTATATTCTCTTCTTTAAATGATGTGATGCATTTTTGTACTTGACAGTGTCCTTAGAATCCTCTCCATCTTTCAGCCTGTGTTAATAATGGGGATATGTAAGCAGAATTTTAAATAGTGGCTAAATCTTAATCTTTGCTGCATTGCCTCTGAAATGTTTTGTGTGTGCCTACCTCTTGAATAGAACATGAAGGGAATTTTGATTGCCAAAGAATTTATTTAATGGGCAACCTATTTCATTTGTTTAGAAAGGTATGTACACTGTGCCTGTCTACAGTATCCACAGAAGCTTGTGATCTCTGGTTCTGAGCTCTCCTGTCTTCATCTTTAAAAAAAAAAAAGCAGTAGACTGCTTAGTAGCACTTTCTAGTCTGATTTTTCTGGCTGTTGATTGTTTTTTGTTAAGTGATGTGTACATTATATTGAATAGGAATACATTATAAAGTCTGGGCAGATGGGCGTGTATTGATAGTCTTCTATCTTGGCCTTTTGGGCACTTGTGCTTTTGTAAAATGAGACTAGCAAGAATCTCTAGTTAAGACTTTTTCAGATTATGATCAATGCCTCAAGTGACAATGTATGAATATATTGAGTCATAACTAAAGATGACTCCTTTGTGTTATGTGGAAAAATATAACAAATACAACTCACAAAATTATTTGATAATGCCTTTTTATTTTGAGAAATGTGTTCTCACAATGTTTCTAAGAGAGAGGTGCCAAAATATCTTACTTTTGCAACTGCGTTCAGCTAATGAAAATTTAGAATTTGAATTTCCTGGTGTTTTCACCAAGCTTAGCCTTGGTGTTTTCTAGATATAGTATGTTGTGAGATTTCTTAAATCAAAACATTCTTAATCCTGTTGTATTTAAATGGCTTTTAGTAAAAGAAGATTTCTCTGCCTTATAATTGTGCCTCTTGGTTCTTCAGAGTATGGCTAGAGCCAGATAGCTTGATATACCATTGTTTGCTGAGTTTGCTCATTAGTTTACTTGTTAAGTATTTATTTAACAAACATTTATAAAGTATATACTGTGTGTCAGGCACCTTGTTACAAGTCTGTCTGGTATTTTTCTCTAATCATTTCAGGACTGATGAGGAATATTTTAATAACTCAAGGTGGTATTAAATTGGGATCATGTGTTTTCAAAAAAGAAGCACCTGGCTCATTGTATTGTTCCACTCTGAGGCCACCTTGGGCAGCCAAGATCCCCATCCTTAAACTTGTAAGGATTATGATGCTTGTGAAACTGTTTCAGGTGTTTTTGTAATGGTTCATAACTACTGCTTGCTGCCTGCCTATCCTAATTCCCCAAGTGATGAAGAAGTCTTCTGTGAGCCTCCAGTCCCTGTTGAAGCACTTTCAAATGTCACACTTTCTCTCATTTATTGTACTAGATCCATACTCACTTAAAACCATGTGAGCTACTTACATGAGAGTTGTAAATCGTGTGTTTTATGTGATATTGTCATGGACTTATTTAGCATGTGATCAACAAGTCACTTCCCTGTCTTAAAGCTGTTTTTAAAAACTGTACTTAAAACTATATCAAAATTGCTACTTTGGTGGTTATATAAATTGACAAACAGATTGCCTCCTATTATACAAATGAGGAAACTCAGTACTCTCTTCATGTGGAGAAGTACTGCTGCCAGCCATTCTGCTATCAGCAAGGCTTCTGCATTGCTTCTAACAGTAGTGGCTTGTGTTGTACCCTGGCACAAAGGGACACCTTACCTTAGGTCTCCTAGTAGGTCAGTGGCAGACGTATAACTGAAACATTGGTGTGTAGCTTTAACATAAGACGGCAAAGCTTAAAAGGTTACATTTTGCTTTCCCTTTGTCTCTCCCCCTTTCTTTTTGAAGGAGTGGTGAATGTGCTGCTAACAACTCCACTCTGGGTAGTAAACACCAGACTGAAGCTGCAAGGGGCGAAATTTAGGAATGAAGACATTGTACCAACCAACTACAATGGTATTATTGGTGAGTGTCTCTTGGGTGAGTTCCTTTGTAAAGATTTTCTTTTCTCTTTGTATCTGGAATTTATCACCATGATAATGCTACAACCTCAAATCTCAGTGCCCAACAGTAAGTATTTGTTTAGCTCCTGTGTCTCTGGATTGACAGGGATTTGACTCATCTAGGCTGACTCCAGCCTAGGAGTCTCAGCTCCATGTGTCTCTCTTCCTTTTCCTGGGACCAACCTGAGCATATTCTTCTCTTGGTGATGGCAAAAGCACAAGAGGACATGCCCAATCATAACAAGCATATTTCAAGCCCCTGTTTGCATTTTGTCTGCTAACATCCTCTTGGCCAAAGCACAACCAATGGCCAAGCCCCAAGAAGATAAAGGGTAGAGAAATACACCCATGGAGTATATCCCATGGAGCATAGGTGGGAGGGGATGAATATTTCTGAAGAGCAATCTGCTACTTTTTTTTCCCTAATGTTTTCTTTAGATAAGGATACCAGATTAGCATCATCAGATGCTAATCCTTGAGCTTCTGCTTTTTAATAGTATTACATTGCCAGGTTCTCCTTTCCCATGCTTCCATCTTTGTAATGAGAACAGGGGTTTTCTTATAAGGCAGTCCTATAAAATGGACTCCAGAGAACTATCTAATCTTTTTTTATACATTTATTTATTTATCTATTTTGGCTGCATTGCTGCGCACAGACTTTCTCTAGTTGTAGCAAGTGGGGGCTACTCGTTGTTGCGGTGCGCAGGCTTCTCATTGTGGTGGCTTCTCTTGTTGCGGAGCAGGGCTTCAAGAGCTGTGGCACACAGGCTCAGTAGCTGTGGCTCGCGGGCTACTGAGCACAGGCTCAGTAGCTCAGTAGCTGTGGTGCACAGGCCTAGTTGCGCTGCAGCATGTGGGATCCTCCCGGACTAGGGCTCAAACCCATGTCCCCTGCGTTGGCAGGCAGATTCCCAATCACTGCGCCACCAGGGAAGTCACCTCTAATCTTTTTCTGTACTGACCTTTGTTGTGAAACACATGGGCTATCAGTTCACAATTCTGTGTAGTACAGAGTTCCCAGTGGTGGTGATGATTACTTAGGAAAACTTGACATGCTAACCCCAGATTTGTCAGGAAAGGTTGCCTATGAGTGAAATTGGTCTCTCAATAACTTGGTGATGGTCAGTATCTGATGATTATTCAAAAGTAGTTAACTGATTAACTTGTCATTGTGAGAAGGAAATCTTGATAGAATCAGTGTGATAGAATACTGATAGAATGAGGTTTGTGTTCTGGGTACATTGTCTTCTCTAGTTAGGGGATTGTCATCAAAGGTCCTTGATTTCTTGCTCAGATGCTTTTCACCAGATCATTCGCGATGAAGGAATCCTGGCTTTATGGAATGGCACATTTCCCTCCTTGCTGTTGGTCTTCAATCCTGCCATCCAATTCATGTTCTATGAAGGTTTAAAACGGCAGCTTTTAAAGAAACGAATGAAGGTAAGCCCTGATTCTGAAAGCAGCAGACAATCCCTGACACCTTCTTGCTGTTTAGATTGATGCAGTTTGTTCTTCCTTTGCTTTCCAGCTTTCCTCTGTGGACGTGTTCATCATTGGTGCAATAGCCAAAGCCATTGCCACCACGGTCACCTATCCTCTGCAGACAGTACAGTCAATTCTGAGGGTGAGTGCCAGGGTTCTCCCTGCATTTAGTCAAACAACATTCTCATATACTTGGTTTCCCTGTTTGAAGCAATGTTATTTAATAAAGCAATAAAGTAGTCCGGAGCAGTCCTCATGCATTCTTTCCATTATTTGATATTTTGCAGATTGAGGAAAGAGCTATAAAGGAAGTGAACAGCATTCTATGATTTAGTGGAGAGGGGCATGGTGGGGGTCTTCTCAGGTGGCATGATTGGAGATGGGCTCCTCTGAGGAGCCATATGTAAATTAAGACTTAAAGGAAGGTAAGGATCCAGCTGTGCAAAGAGCAGAAGAAAGAGCATTCCAGGTAGAGGGAACATGATGTACCGAGAGCTTGGTGAATCCTAGGAACTGAAAGGAGGCCATTGTGGCTGGAGGTGGCTCAGGAGGAGATTAGAAAAGGAACAGGGAGCCTATAGGTAAGGATGAGATTTTAGTCTCTCTGCAGCGGGAAACCTTTGCAAGGCTTTAGACTGGAGAGTAATGTGATCTGATTTACAATTCGAGAAGATTACTGTGACTTTTCAGTGGTGAATTGGTCAGAAGGCTAAGAGAAAAGGAGGTTGTCAGGTTAGGAGGCTATTTCGGTCATACAGGTAAGATGTGAGCGTGGCCTGGACTATGGTGGTAGCAGTGGGGAGGAGAGATTCAAGGTCTGTTTGGGAGAAAAAATTCAAAGGACTTACTGATGGGTAAAATGAAGGTGGAAGTGAAAGTATTTCAGTTCAAAAAGATTATTCCCTTCTGTTAAAAGTATTTTTACTAATGTACTATTTTAAAATTGGTACTTAATATAAAGAAATTCAGTAGCAGTCAAATGAATGTATTTTGACACTTTTATAATAGAAACATATAATGTGAAAAGCTCAAATTGCAGAGATTCTAATTAATTAGTGTTTATCATAACTTCTTAAAGGATTGGAAGCCATACCATCAATATCTAAATCTTCATCGTGGGCATGGCTTTTTCTTTTGAGGTAGAATTTTCCCCATGACTCTCTGTAAAATGAAAATTCTCATGCTTGCTTCATTGAAAAAATATTTCTTATTTTCACTTATTTCATTGAAATAAGAGGATTAATTAAATCTAAATACTGATGGATATTTTTATTACCATATGCTGTAACATGTTACTCCAACATAATTTCCTCTGCAAGCGGAAATTGAGATAAAGAAAGCAGTAGCAAGCAGTAATTATTTATCTTTTTTTCTTCTTCCCCAGTTCGGGCATCACAGACTGAACCCAGAAAACAGAACACTGGGGAGTCTTCGGAACATTCTCTATCTTCTTCACCAACGAGTAAGGTGAGCTTTGTAGATGGTTCACATTCTGTCCTCTTTTTTTTTTTAAATTTATTTTATTTATTTATTTATTTTTGTCTGCGTTGGGTCTTCTTTGCTGTGCGTGGGCTTTCTCTAGTTGTGAACGGGGGCTACTCTTGGTTACAGTGCACAGGCTTCTCATTGCGGTGGCTTCTCTCATTGCGGAGCATGGGCTCTAGGCGTGTGGGCTTCAGTAGTTGTGGCACGCGGGCTCAGTAGTTGTGGCTCACGGGCTCTAGAGCGCAGGCTCAGTAGTTGTGGAGCACGAGCGTAGTTGCTCCGCAGCATGTGGGATCTTCCCGGACCAGGGCTCGAACCCGTGTCCCCTGCATTAGCAGGCGGATTCTTAACCACTGCGCCACCAGGGAAGCCCTCTGTTCTCTCTTTTAACAGCCCTCTCTGCCAAGAAGTGGTTGGATTTGCTTACCTTGCACTTCTGCCTTGGCAGTGGCAGCCTAGAAACCTCTCCCTTGCCTGCTGTGCTCAGACATTTCTGACTTTAGGGGCTAAGTGAGATATGACAGCATTTTGGGAAATTATGGAGGAGTTTAGGTCCTTATTCTTTGTTAGTTACAAAGATTCAGTACTCCTTTAGAAAGGGAATCCTCCTATAAAATCCTGCCATTTGCGACAACATGGGTGGACCTTGAAGGTATTATGAAGTAAGTCAGGCAGAGAAAGACAAACATTTGATTTCACTCATATGTGGAATCTAAAAACAAACAAACAAACTCATTGATGCACAGAACAGACTAGTGGTTACCAGAGAGGAAGAGGATTCAAGGGTGGGCAAAATGGGTGAAAGGAGTCAGCTGTACAGTAATGGTTGGTTACTGGACTTGTGTTGGTGATCACTGTGTAGTGTATACAGATGTCAAATTATAATGCTGTATACCTGAAACATAATTTTAAAAAAGAGAGCCCTGCTGTAATCTAATATAGAGACCACTCTGCTGAGTAGTCCTCCATCGATGACATATCCTATGACCTCTCATAGATAGAAATAAGCAGCTATTAGAGAGCAGCAGTCATAGCGGGAAAGGGAGGGAAGAGTAGGAAGAGTTACAACAATTATCATCATAATGATGACAACAGTGATAATGGTGATGAGAGCAGCTAACACTGTTGAGTGTTTGCTATGTGGCAGACACTAAGCCAGACGCTCTACCTGGGTAATCGCACTTAATCCTAACAACAGCCCTATGAGGCAGGTACTGTCGTCATTTCCCCGTTTCATTTAAAGAAACTGACCCCTAGGGAAGTCAAATAGATCAGCACCTTTGAAGCAAAAGCTGCTGTAACTTTATTACTGTTTCTAGATGTAAGATATTTTAAAATAAATTTATTATAAAGATAGAATATACTTGGGATAAAAAATAAAATCAAAGATAAAGAATTGGTATAAAGTAAAAAATAAATGCTGACCATACCAAGTGTTGGCAAGAATGTGAAGCGACCAGAACTTTCCTATGCTGGTGGGAATTTAGAATGGCACAACCACTTTGGAACGCAATTTGGCATTTTCTTATAAAGCTAAACATACACCTACCATAGACCCAGCCATTCCCCTTCAAGGTATTTACCCAAGACAAATGAAGTGCGTCTATACAAAGACCTGTGCATAAATGTTAATAACGGCTTTATTTGTAAGAGTCAAAAGCTGGAAACACCCCAAATGTCCATCATCAGATGAGTAGATACAAGTTGTGGTATACCTATACAGTGGAATACTATTCAGAAAGGAAAAAGAAATAATTACTGATACATGCAGAAATGTGGATGGATCTCAAAACAATTTTTCTGAGTAAAAGAGGTCAGTATGAAAACGATTTCATACTGTATGATTCCACTTATATAAAACTTAGAAAATGCAAATAATCTACAGTGACAGAAAACATATTAGTGGTTGCTTAGGGCCAGAGTAGGTGGAGGGAGAGTGATTGCAAAGGGACGTGAGGATACTTTTTCAGGTCATGGATATGTTCACTACCTTGAATGTGGTGATTGTTTCATGGGTGTACCCGTCAGTCAAAACTCATCAAATTGAAGTCATTTAAACTTCAATAAAGCTATAAATACGTGCACACCTACTGTGTTTTCTCTCCTGTCTCTTTCCCAAGAGCTAGTCACTGTTAACAAAAAGTGCATGTATTTCTAGAATACTGTATAAAACATATATTTTTGGTATTCATTTTTATACAAATGGAATCATATGGTAATACTGTTTTGTACCTTGCCTTTTTGTAAAAACGTTACAAACAATCCTTCACATCAATATCTGTACATTTATCTAGTTTTTTTAAATGACTGCATTTTTTGTTATATAATATGCCATAATTTATTGACCAATACACTTACGATAAATATTTAGTTTGTTTCCAGGTTTTTGCCTTTACAAACATTGACAAATGAATAGTCCATAAATTTAGCTTTGTATACCTCAGTTATTATAATTGTAGAGAAAATTCCTTGAAGTGGAATTACTTAAGAAGTTTAAACATACAAAATTTTGATAGGTATTGCCATGTTGACCCAAAAAGATGATACCCATTTCCATTTCTGCCAGCATTGTGAGAGTTAAGAAAGATGTAGTTAAGAAAGTTAAGAAGGTAGTGTCAACAGGAAATCTTTAGAATTATATAGTTTTGAAATTCAGCGTGTTTTTACATCTTTCATCTTGCTTGGTTCTCACTCAGCCTTGTGCGTGTGGAAGGGTGACTATATTCCCATTTTTGCAGATCAGGAAGCAGGTTTAGAGAAAATGACTTGCCCAACACCAGAGAGATGCAGGCAGAGCCAGATGTTCAAACTCATACGCTCAGTAAGCACTCAGGGACCATTGAATGAGTGTTCATCCACTAGAACGTTCTACAATGATGGAAATACCTGTTCTGTTCAGTAGGGTTGCCACCAACCACGTGTGTCTGTTAAGCACTTGAAATACTGCCAGTACAATTGAGAAACTGAATTTTAAATTTTATTTAAATTTAAATGACCACGTGTGGCTAGTAGCTACCATATCGGACAGTGCAGTATACCATGCCAGGCCTCTCCAAACTTTTGATTGATTAAGAACACCTGAAGTGCTTATTAAAATACAGATTCATGCCGCCCCTCTGGAGTGGGGCCTGGCAATCTTCATTTCTAAACAGACCCTGGTGATTCTGATGTGAGTGGATGTGAAGAAAATCAACACTACTGTGTATCTTTCCTTTACTACTGACACAGAGCACTTCACTCCTGGCACCTCCGGTCACCAGACGTTGCGTGGGGGGTTCCCCGCGCCAGGCAGTTCTGTGTGATACCAGCCGGGCGTCCCGTGATTTAACTCCGTTCTGATGCTGCGTACCCGGGGATAGCATTAGATCCCACAGGTTAAGGAAGGGCTCAGTCCTAGGATGCTGACCCTCACTTCAGATGACAGTCACAGGTAGTCGGTCTCCAGGTTACACAAAACTTCTGTCTGACTTGGCTACGAATTGGAGGTTGCCATAACCTCCTCCCCCTTGGGTATGATTGTTTGCTAGAGCAGCTCACAGAACTTAGGGAAAGGGAAACACTTACGTACGTTTACCAGTTTATTAAAGAATACAGATGAGTAGCCATATAAAGAGATCTGGGAGGGTCCCAAGCACAGGAGCTTCTGTCCCCGAGGAGTTGGGGTATATCACCCTCCTGGTACATGGATGTGCTCACCAACCTGGAAGCTCTCTGAACCCCATACTTTTGGGATTTTTATGGAGGCTTCATTATGTAGGCATGATCTATCATTAACTCCATTTCCAGCCCCCTCTGCTCTCAAGAATAGTGAGTGGGGCTGAAAATTCCAAGTTTCTTATCACAGCTTGGTCTTTCTGGTGACCAGCCCCATCCAGGAGCCCACCAAGAATCACCTCATTAGAACAGAAGACCCTACTATCACCGAGGAAATTGAGGAATTTAGGAACTCTATATCAGGAACTAGGATCAAAGACTAAATATTAGAATAAGAAACGCACCTAGTGCTCTTATCACTTAGGAAATTACAAGGGCTTTAGGAGCTCCGTGCCAGGAACTGAGGACAGAGACCAATATATATTTTTTCTGTTATCTCCCAGCAGACCTCACCTTGAGAAGCATTGAAGTGGACTTGCTTGGCTTTCTTGGGGGAACACAATTCAAATTAGTCAATGAACTAGAAATTTATGGGTCAAGGCTTTTCATTCCTATTTATCACAGGATTTGCTCCAAATGATAAGTTTTCACACATAGCAAATGTATAAAATGTAGAATAGTTTCTGAATGGAGCGCTTGATTAGCTTTAATCTCTCAGTCTGCATGCCGTATATAGCCCTGGAGTTGCTGATGAACTAGCGTATGAGATTAATTCACTCTCAAAAAGTAGCTTTGGAGACATCGTTTACTCTGAACTCCTGGTTCTAGCTGAAGCATTCTTCTCTGTGGTTAGAGCAGTGGGTCTAAAGGGCTGGTGTCCAGGCTGGCCTCATCATCCTCATCACCTGGGAGCTTGTTAGAAATGCAAATTCTTGAGTCCCATCCCAGACTTAATGAATCGGAAACTCTGGAGGGGACCCAGCAATCTGTGGTTCACCAAGCTTTTCCAGTGATTTTGATGTATGCTAGATGTGAGAACCACTGGGTTAGAAGATCAAATGTGGACTTCCCTGGTGGCTCAGTGGTTAAGAATCCGCCTGCCAATGCAGGGACACGGGTCTGAGCCCTGGTCCGGGAAGATTCCACGTGCTGCAGAGCAGCTAAGCCCAGGCACCACAACTGCTGAGCCTGCGCTCTAGAGCCCACAAGCCACAACTACTGAGCCCACGTGCCACAACTACTGAAGCCTGCGCGCCTAGAGCCCGTACTCCGCAACAAGAGAAGCCACCACAGTGAGAAGCCCGCGCACCGCAACAAAGAGTAGCCCCCACTTGCTGCAAAGAGAAAGCCCGTGCACATCAATGAAGACCCAATGCAGCCAAAAATTAATTAATTAATTAATTTTTTTAAAAAAGAAGATCAAATGTATGGGAAGACTCAGAATTGGAGAGCTTTTCATTTCTGTCACTTTCTCTCGTTTTGTTGCGGCTACAATGATCTAAACCAATTGGCAGCTTTGCCACCATTTAGGGACTGTTAGGTTGAAATAACTGAGTTGGGAGAGTGTTAAAGTCAAGATCTAAAAGTTCTTTGTTAGATCCCAGATTTTGGCATAAAAATGGTTTTAGGATTTTAGGATCTGTACCCTATCTGTGGGATACTGTCAGCATTCCACTAATTAATGGTGGCTGTGAAGAAATACTAAACTTTCATCAATCCCCAAATACGTTTAAAGATAAGAAGTACTTAAACAACAGAAGTCCGTTATATCTAAAACTTCCATAGCTTCTTTTGATCCTAAGAATAAACCTTTGCAAAATAGTATTGTTTCTTTGAAAACCTTTTGTTTTTTTCTCACCTTTTTCCTTTTAGGCGTTTTGGAATAATGGGACTCTACAAAGGCCTTGAAGCCAAACTGCTGCAGACAGCCCTCACTGCTGCTCTCATGTTCCTCGTTTATGAGAAACTGACGGCTGCTACCTTCACGGTCATGGGGCTGAAGAGCGCACACAAGCGCTGAGGCACCTTCCACCGCCAGGCACTCAGAGATGCTCAAGACAGGGGATCCTTCTCTGTGAAGAGAAGCGGTTCCCCTTTTACTTGCTCCTTCCACTGAGAATTTTACCCTCATTGGCTTGGAATGCATCTGAGTTTACACATGGAGTATAGCCAGCTTGACCTGTTACCAACTTAGTTTTATGATGGTTGGTTGAATTTTGTGGGGGAGGTTGGGGCAATGGCCATATGAAAAGAAAACATTATTGAAAACCTAAAAATGAAAGTTTATGGGGGTTTATTGGGTTTTTTTGAGGGGAATGGACTCTTGCTCTCATGTATAATCTTTTCCAAGTAGAGTCTTTTTTTAGATTTGCCAGATGGTCCCTTTCCCTGAACCCTCCCCCAGGTCCTAGGGCAAATTTGCTACCATGTGATTCTCCTCATATACTTTTGTATGTCTTCATCTTGGTATTTTCTTCACTAAAAATGTTATGACTGTGCCATAAGCATGACTTTATTTTTCTTGGCATTTTTTTCCTCCTGCTTAAGGAAAGGTATCTTCTTTAGTGTGTGAGCTATTTATTTTGTGGGGGAAATGAAAATTATTAATTCCAAATGATTCTCTTATAAACTATTTGTAAATATCACTTATTTAGTATTTGACATAATTTTAAAATATTTATTTTGAATCAACCTTTTCACTACAAAACTTGAGGTTTTATGTTCATCCACATGGGCCCCAATAAATTGTCGGCACAAAAGTCATTCTTAAAAGTTGCCCTTTATAGTATTGCATTGAGTTTACAAGCAGCTGGTAAAAATCACAGAAGAGGGAGCAGATACCTTGTTTAGGCTCTGGAATATTATCTTCTTTTATAAACTCTTGGTAGAGACTGTATATTTTGAGAATAAACTTGATTGAGGTTATTTCTATTTGGAAACATTCCTTAGAGTCCTGCTACTCAAAGAGTGGTGCCTCAAGCAATAGCATCGCCATCACCTGGGAGCTTATTGGACATGCAGTCCCAGATCTTCTGAATCATATTCCGCATTTTAATAAGATATCTAGGCAATTTGTACTCACATCAAAGTTCAAGAGACCTTAGAGCTCTTGACCCTGCAGAAGATACAGTTGGTTTCAATTATGGAAACCAAGACAAAGATTGTTCTCAAAGGAAAGATAGACTAATGTATTAGAGCAACCTCTGAAAAAACTGGGAGTCCTATGTCATCATTTACTTTCACCTCGTAGCACATGTTCAGGTTCGTAGGACTTTTGTTATGTGGCCAGCAATGAATTTAGACATCTCAAGGCACTCAAGAAGCAAACTCCCTTGACATTAGTAGAACAACAGCTTAGTTCTACTTAGTTTGACTTAGTTTTTGACTTAGTTTTTGTCCCTATAACACAATGACAGGTTTTTCATTTGTAAGTCTAATTCATTCAGAGTCAGAGAGAGTAATAATCAAGTGTCTGTGGACTCCAGTATTTAAATTCAATTTTGAGAGTGGAAATTTCTTTCTCTTATTTCTCCTCTCGTCCCTGTGGTAATTTCAAAATATGTGATTATTAAACTATTAATAATTGAAAGATCATTGTGTTGTTCTAGAAAACAAGAACTAAGAGGAACTGATAATCTGGGAACTAGCCTGAGCACTCGCTTATTTAAGCTAGAGAACTGAAGACAGAGAACTGGCCCCATTACTACTTTTTATTTTATATTAAGGTATGTGTTGTGTTGATGGCGAGGCTTGGGTGGGGAGCATGGGAGAAGAATGATCATAAAGGTACCATGTGTACTTTTGTTACTATTTTAATTTTGATGTCCACTTTGGAACTTGAATTTTGAGCTCAGGGTATCGTGTATTGTTGGTATGTTAAAATAATTTCCAAGTCAGGTTATATAGTTATATTAGATGTTTATGATGTGAGAATGTATTTGATGCTTCTTTCTTTTCTGATTTTATGAAGGAACAATTTCATAATGTGGTTTATATTCCCTTTGGAAGCTTTACAGACTCACTGCATAGTTGAAACTAGGTAATGAGTCACCCGGTTTTGTAATCTTTGATTATTAAATAGTTACTTGAGAAAACTAAGGAGCCGAAGTCTATACTAAGGGAATGGAAAATTTTTTCTTTTTGATTCTTTGTGAGGTTTCTTTAGAACGTGAGGATTAAGAGCCTTAGGGATTATGTTAGTGTCACCTCAGTAGAAAACTTAATCTGTGTTTTTAAGTGGACACTAATATGTCCACCCTTGTCTATTTTACAATTAAGTTTGAAATGCAGAAATAGGATTTACCATAAGAACAAAAGCAGTGGGAGTTAGAATCTTGGGTTTTATTCCCAGCTCTGTCACTGACTGGCAAGTTACGTCATCTCCTTGTGCTTCAGCTTTTTGATAAGTGGAGATAATAATACTCACTACCCACTTCAGAGGATGTTTGAGAGCTAATGATGTCAGCTAATTCCCTTTATGATCGTGGGAGAGGGAAGATCTGAGTGAAACTTGTGACAAGCCTAGATTTATATAGCAATTTCCCTTCTTAAAGCTTGTACACTTTCTCATTTTATAACCCCAATATCTCTGTGAAATAGGTAAGGACGAGTAACGGTATCCCCGTTTAATTAACAAGGAAATTGAGACAGAACTATCAAATGACTTGCCTGGTTGGAGTCAGGACTAAAGTTGAGTTTCCTGCAGTCTAGTGTGATGATTACGAGAATAGGTTCTGGAATTAGACAGACCTAGGTTCTACTCTGATCCTGCTCTTTACCGGCTGTGGGAACAAAGCAATTGCTGAACTGCTATAAAACTCAGTGTTCTCAACTGTGAAGTGGAGATCTTGATAAATCTACCTCATAGGGTGATTGTGAGGATTAAGTGAGATCATATACATAAATTTCTTAGCACAGGGCTTGCCACATGAGAAAAGCTAGATAAATGTTAGTGATGACTATTATTATAATATTATTATTATTGATGAGGGATATGACTGTTTGAATAGATGCAACCGTGGTTCAGTGGAAAGCACACTGGATTTTGAGCCAGATCTGTGTTCAGATTTTCATTCTATCACTTAAAAGCATGGTGGCCACAGACAAGTCATTTCCTCACCTTTCTTAGTCTTTATGTGTTTATTTGTCTAATAGAAATGATTACCGCACAAGACTGTTTTATATATTTTAAAAATTTTTTCTTTAATCCTTCTTTAATCTTTAGAACAGGATGTAGATATACATATATATATATATATATATATATATAGGATGTAGATATACATATATATGCATCTGGCATATATATATATATATATATAGATGAGGATGTAGGTATACATATATATATATATATATATATACATCTGGCAGAGTACATGACGTATAAATGTGCTTAATAAATGCCGGGGTTTTCTATTCAGATGTAATTAACATACAACATTTTATTAGTTTCAGATGTACAACATAGTGATTTGATGTACATATATATTGCAAAATGATCACCACAGTAAGTCTAGTAAACATCTATCACTAAAACATCCATCAGATAAATGCTGTTTGAACCAAGAGAACCTTCTAGGTTTTACTTTGGGGCAGTGTTTCCTCTTTCCACTTGTTTTAATTGTGAACATTTCTTTTCTGGGAGGCTTTTGTGTACCTCCTCAAAAGTGAAGCCAAATCCAATAAGTTAATGTTTTATCCAGTATTCAGATTAAGGCCCCCAAACATTTATCAGTTCATCAGTAAAATACGAACTCGTTCAGTAGCCGAAAGTCCCTGGCTGAGCTAGCGTCTCATCTTGGCTCTCTGGAAAAGCTAAAGAATTGTGACTTCATGGGTCTAAATGCCACACATCTCTGGAGAGCCCTCCCTCTGGGCAGGTAAATTACTTACCTGGCAGTGTTGACTGTCACCAGAATACCAAATATATATGAAGATTCACTTGCAGATATTTATATATGCAGTGAATGTAATTAATGTGACCCCCACAGGGTTTTTACCACTATAGAAATGAAAGGGCCTTGGGTTAGTGCTGATGTTTATGGGACATACTGGTAGCCCCTGAAAACTATGTTCACTGGGACATAGACAAGAAAATAACTCACCCATGGGCTAGGTGAGAGAAGAAAAGAAAGAAAATTACTATGTAAAGACAGAGTGAAGAAGAGATTAGGAGATGGATAGAAGGTTCATGGGGAGGGAGGGACAAGGCACCAGTGCCTAGCACAGCACTCAAGGAGACATGCTCAAAAAATGTTCATAGACTGGGCAGTGAACTGCGGAACCCAGCCAATGAGGTCCAATCTGGGGAAAGGGAAGGAAAACTCGGTTTGGAACTAACCATGAAAATGGGTAATGGAACTTCCATGCATTAGTGCATGGTAAATGCCAGGCACAATTAACTTACATACGTCTTGATATCTTTGTAACAACTCTAAATATATGAGGTTCATTCCCACTAACAGATAAACTAGTTAAGGCTTCAAGAGTAACTTATCTATGGTCACTCAACGATTGAGGGTCAGGATTTAAAATTTAGGCTGACTCCAGGACTTTCTACATTGCCACACTACATCCCTCAGACATCTTTAAAGTAAGACTTCTAAGCCAGGGCATGGTTCCCTTCTACAACCTAGAGGGGCATATGATTGAAGATATGTAATTCTTTCTGTAATGAACTATCTGAACCCCAGTATGATGCTACAAGTCTCAAGGAAAGCCTGTGGCCTTTGTATCCAAGGGTGGCTCCATAAATCCATGCTGTTTCTTGCTTCAGTGCCTGTGTTTATAGTTTCAGGAATCTCTTCCTACTATTCTTGGTGAACTGCCCAGATCAGGCATCAGCTCTTCCTGGAAGCCTTTCTGGAACTTTGCTTCCTCCTACTCACCCACCTCCAAAGACTTTTGTACTTCTTTACTATTTTGTACATATGTCTATCGTTGACCTACTCCATTGAGTTTTGAATCGCAGTATCTCTGTCTTCCCTTAGATACCAACTTCTTCTGGCGCAGGAAACGAGACTTTCAAGTAGAGTGTCACTCAGGGTAGGCACTCAGTTGTTACATGAGTGTTTTTGGCTAAAGATAGTGCTGACCCTTCTCCAATCAAGTGCATCTGTTAATTATGAGTTTACATATTTTAGAATCCTTGTCCTTTGGCATTTTCTTGGTCGTTGATTATCAGTTTTTCATATTTCTTTTCCTTAATTAGTTCACACTTTTTGGAAGTATACTTTATTTTGCTAGTCATTTGGCTTTTTTAAGCCTTAAAGATCCATTATTTCTTTGCTTTAATTGTAGTCACCAAAATTATCTAAGTGTAGTGGTATCGCTTATCTAATTCTTCCACGTGTACTTCATTCTTGTTTTGCTTTAGCTTCTGTAGAACCTATTGACAGAGTAGATGGCCAGCCAAGTAGGTGATTCCCCTATGTGGATGTGGTATGTAGGACCTCATTAAATTGCACATTCCTATTCTAGGACTAACATTCTATTCATTTATTCAAGAAATCGTTTTTGATTACCTCCCATATCCAAGCACTATGGCAGTTTGCTGGGATTACCCAGATGAATAATACTTAGTCTCTGCCCTTATGTAGCTCATTGTTCTACATGGGGGTCAGACAAAAAACAACTTGGAATTCTACCACTAATGAGTTCTCATAAGAAATGTAATGGAGGGAACTCCCTGGTAGTCCAGTGGGTAGGACTCTGCGCTTTCATTGCCAAGGGCCTGGGTTCAATCCCTGGTTGGGGAACTAAAATCCCACAAGACACGCGGCATTGCCAAAAAAAAAAAAAAAAAAGTAATGTAAATATTCAGGAGTTGCTTCGGGAGCATGGAGAGGCTGGGCCCACCTCTGTCTTGGTCTGTGTAATCAGAAGGCAACATTTGAATTAAGAACACACCAAGTAGGACTTCCCTGGTGGTGCAGTGGTTAAGAATCTGCCTGCCAAAGCAGGGGACACAGGTTCGATCCCTGGTCTGGGAAAATCCCACATGCCACAGAGCAACTAAGCCCGTACGCCACGACTACTGAGCCTGTGTGTCACAATTACTGAAGCCCACATGCCTAGAGCCCATGCTTGGCAACAAGAGAAGCCACTGCACTGAGAAGCCCGTGCACAGCAACGAAAAGTAGCCCCCACTCACCACAACTAGAGAAAGCCCGCGCACAGCAACAAAGACCCAACGCAGCCATAAATAAATAAATTTAATTAAAAAAGAGCACACCAAGTAATGCGTAGAGGACCTTCTTTTTTTTTTTTTTTAATTTGGCTGCTCGGGGTCTTTAGTTGTGCATACAAACTCTTAGTTGTGGCATGTGAGATCTAGTTCTCTGACCAGGGATCGAATACGGGCCCCCTACATTGGGAGCACAGAATCTTAGCCATTGGACCACCAGGGAAGTTAGAGGACCTTCCTGACAGAGGAAATAAGTAGTTTTGCAAAGTAGAACGAGGGTGATGCTTTATTATTTGTACATTGGTTTGAATTGGATACAGAAGCTTCCCAACCTAGATCTCTGAGTTGGACACATGTTGGAATGGTGGTGGCTACTGAGAACCTGCAACAAGGAAGAAGAGACGATCAGGATCCTTATCCTGCTTAACAGTTTTATCTATGGTTAGATTTGGGTCTAAACAAAGAAGATACATTCCCTGTACTCCATGAATTTAAAATCTAATTTTAAACATACTTTGAAAATTAGACATAACATGAATCATTTTGTTCCACCTCTATGAAGAAGGGCCAGCAAGAGTAGTTTAGGGTATCGTGAATTGCTGTGACTGTCAAGGTCTGGAGTTGCACTTTATCTGGATCAATATGGACATGTTTACTTAGAAAATAGTTCTGAGCCTAGTTGAGGATAAAACCCTAAGTACTTTATTGTGCGTTTGTTCGTGTATTAAAAATTATAAAAGCAGTGAAGGCTTAAGGGAAGGGGAATTTAAAAATTGAGAAAGTCCTCTCTATTTCTCTTTTAATTTACAACTGGTTTATAGATGTGGCATTTACAGATTTTTTTCTTAATGCACTCATTCTCACTTTATTCTCTCTATTGTAAGAATTACTTTAATTACTTTTATACTGTATAGATGGGGAAATGGAGACGCAGATCTGGCTCAGGTCACATAGCAAAGGATTGGGAGTCAAAAACGTGAGTTCAGACCTCCTGATATTCTATCCAGTAATCTTTCACTGTCTTGTACTGCTTGGAGGTATCTCTGTTTTCATTTTGGTTTAAAGTTTTTCTTTTAGCTTTTTTAGGTTTTTTTAACAACAATAATACACAGTCATTAAAAATTTTTCAGAAAATACAGAAAAGAAGAATGAAGAGAGTAAGGATATATTCCTGTATATATATGTTTATATATCTTCCTATATTCTTACTGCCTAGAAATCACTGCTAATATTTAACTATATCTATCTTCAGACTTGTTTAAATATATACATTCACAGAATATAGGGTTTTTTAAATGAGATCAAACTATGCCTAATTTTGTAACTTTTTCATCTCAAATATAATTTGCTGTCAGTAAATATCTATGTCATAATTTGTTACATAGAATTGCATTGTATGAATGTATCATTATTTAGTTAGACTCCTACTGATGGACTTCTAGGTGGTTTCCAACTTTTTGCTATTATAAATAATGTGATAAAATCCCTAATATATGATTCCTTTTATATTTTCTGATTACTTCTTTAAGAAAAATTTCCAGGAATATCCAGTTACCAGGTCAAAAGGTATGCCTCCTGTGAATTATGTTATTAAATTAAAACTTCATCCTATCTATTCCTTTATGTTCCTTGTCACTTTGGAAACACTTTCTTTCTCTCCTCACGTCTCCTTTGGCAAGCTGCAGGAGAATTCCATTCTGAGTGTGAAAGGGAAGAAGAGTTGTATGCCAGGGGCTGAGCTTTACATGCTTTTTCATTTAATTCTCATAACAGTCCTATGAAATTCAGAGTTAAATGAGGTATATCAAAAGTAATCATAATAGGAGTTTAGATTTGCTGAAAATTAGATTTCTTCCAGCAGATGGCTTGGATCATTGAATATCACATGCTAAAACATAATAATTTATTGAGCACCTACCATGCACCAGTTGCCATACTAGATGCTTTACATAAATTATCTTATTTAATCCTTCTACAAAGGTTCTAAAGCCTGTGTACTTTCCACAGTTCTCCCCTTTGAACCTTGGTTCCAAGTCTGTATCCTTGCTCCTGTGCCTTTGTTAGATGGCAAATTTTAGAGGACAGGGACTTGCTATTGATCATTTTCTGAATCACCGTGAACATGGGGTCACATTGGGCAAGTGCCTCTGTAAGATGCTTTATGATTATGATCGTTATGAAAAGCAAAGAAGACTTTTACAATTTATCTTTGTTGACTTTTTAATTTATAAGTAAGCTATTTGGTAGAAAATGGCTGTTGTTTTGTTTTTGTTTTATGCAGCTGCAGATATGGCGAAACCTTTAGGCCACCAGAGGGCATTGCAGTCAGCCTCCTTTATCATCACTATAAATCCCTGCTGTCAGAGATGCCTAGTGAAAATTGTTCCCAGTTTAACCAAAAAGAGAAGCATTCTTAGACCCGATGAGCAATCTGCATAGGACCTGTGGCTTGAACTTGGTGGAGCACTACCTTGAAGCACCCTTTTTATCTATAAAAGCGAAGAATGGAGTAGGTAGCATTTTGCTGAAATTATATTCTTTTACTTTTTCCTTTCCCCAAGCATATGCCTAAACTTTTAATTTGTCATCCACAATTTATAATCTTCTCTTGGCCAGATATTAAAGCTGGCAGCTCTCAATCTCTATAGAAACTGAAGGCAGAGAAACAATAGACAGAGCCTTTGTCCAGTAGCATCCACCTCTTTACTGGTCTTTACTGACACTAATAAAAACTTGCAAAATTGACTGATCCCCAGTTGAATGACTCCCTCGTTTCTGTTCACCATCTGATAGAAGTGCCAATAGGCAGAAAAATGACTAAAAGGCAGAGCAGGAAAGAAAAGATGTAAAAGGCATTTTGATAACTTGTGAATTTGAAAATCAATTTAAATCTTTACTAGACAAGTATTTTTTAAAATGTAAACAGGTAGGGACTTCCCTGGCGGTCCAGTGGTTGAGACTTTGCCTTCCAATGCAGGGGATGCGGGTTTGATCCCTGGTCTGGGAACTAGGATCCCATGTGCCTCAGGGCCAAAAAAACCAAAACATAAAAAAACGGAAGCAGTGTTGTAACAAACTCAATAAAGACTTTAGAAATGGTCCACAGAAAAAAATCTTTTAAAGAAAATGTAAACAAGTAAATCTTACCACATAATTTGAAATAAATTTTCTAAGTATTGAGGCTTCTAAGTTGCAGCCAACTAGAGCTCTCATTGATCTGTGCCGCAGGAGCGTTTAAGATACTAATTTATCTCACAGATATTTTTGAGTACATTCGTACTGGGCACTTGATAAGCACTGGCATACAGATATGAATAATAATCTTAATGTCGCTTTATAGTTTAGAAAACAATCTGGCATCCACTGTCTTACTTGGTACTCGCTTCATACCGCTGAGATGAATTGGGCAGATGATAGCTCTCCATTTTACAGGTGGGGAGATGGGTTCAAATGGTGAAATGACTTGTTCACGGTTACACAAAGAGTGACAGAGTAGGACTCAAACACAGGTCTTCTGACCCAAGTCCCATCCTTTCCCACAACACCATGCTGTCTTCCTAGAAGAAGTGAGCCTATTACTCTCAAAGGAGGACTTGAGGGATATACTACGCCAGAGGACCCAGGGTTTGAAGTACATACATTATAGCCACTTGGTGGTTTTGATTGTTAGTTTAATAAGCAACTTAGCACGTAAGTTCAAAAGCTTACCAGTACTATTTCTGTTTTTTCCAAAAATGGAAGGTAGATTCAGTATGCAGGCAATGAAAAAAAAAAAAAAAACTGGAATCTTTTTTCCTACTTGGTTGACATATTTACTAAGAATTTAACTTTTTCAAGTCTCTGAGTCCCTGCATCTTTCCCTCAGGTATGATTTATGCAGTAATGCCCATGTTAAAAAGAACAGGACCATCATTTGTGTGTCAAGCTTGGGTAAGAATGTCTCTAACACAAAGTTCACTGTGTGCTTTTTATGTCTTTGGTAGTTTTGGAACATAATACACTGGCTAGAGCTCTTATCAAGTAACCTCTGCATTAAGTTGTATTTCTCTGTTTACTTCCCTACCTCCCTGGATAGATTAAAGGCCCATACTTCTCATCACCATTACTGTGTCCCAGGCATTATTATGAGTACTCTATAAATATTTGTCCAATGAGTATATATATTGAGGGAGGTGGGGTATAGTGTTGAATTTAGGTTTGTCTAAGCCAGAGTACCTAGAGTTGCAATCCCCGGGATAGTATGTATTTTGACAGAAAGTAAGACGTGGCTTCCCCAAGATTTAGCATCTTGGCAATTTCCCCACATTAAATACAACATGATACCTGTATTCCTTAGTCTGAAGTGAATAAGGTGTGTGATGTGTCCAGGCAGAAGGGAGCTGAGAAGCAGATGCACAAGCTTAGCATTATGTAAGCAGAAAGAATACTATGTAATTAAAACAAGAATGCTGGCATCATCCTTCTCACATGTTTTTCATCTGTGCTCCTGGTCCTAGAGTGCAGTTTTCATTTTTGTGTCTCCGGTACCTAACAGGAGACTTAATAATGGTGCTTAATAAGTATTGTTGCCTTGTACCAAAGGTACTCTGCTAATCAAGAAGTCAACAAAGAATTTTTGAGCATATGCCACGTGCCAGCCACTTTGCTAAACAATAGGGATACAGTGTGAGCAGAATAGATGAGGTCCCTGCTCTTGTGGGACTTGGGTTGGGATGGAAGGAGATAGCAAGGAGCATACAAACCAGTAAGGGGACTTTAGGTACAGATAAGTGCTGTAAACAGTATAACGTAGGGAGCAGGTAGAGCAGGTAGCGCTAACATACTCTAAAGATATTTTAGTTACCAGCCTTCGTGTGAGAGAGAGTATTCAAGCAATGTGTGCAAGCGCTGATATGAGGAAGGCGGTAGAATACCAGCGCAGGAGAACACCAAGCCATGCAGAGATAGAAAAGGGCTCGAATGCAGTATAAAGTCGCCAACTAAGGGAATTTATATTAAATGTATATGTATATATTATTATGATGATTGAGACTTTTCCCTCAGCTTTGGGTCTTTGTATTAGACTATGTGGCAGGTGATGTGAGACCAGCCTTTCTTCCGCCCAAACTTCATAAATTCGATTTCTAAAGTTGATTCACCATCCTCATAAACAGTATCTTCTTTATCTGAGGTGCCGATTGGGCTTTACGTGTGCTATACTAAGTTCCAAAATACTGTTTCCACCCAGAATGGCCTCCCTGAGCATTCTAGGTCCAGCAGGTAGTGGCTGCAGATTGCCATGATTCTACTTCCACTCATGAACTTGGTGCTCTTTCCCCCACCTACCAAATTCCACCACCAAATTCCCCCAGATCAGAACTTGGTTCAGAACTGAATTTAGTCATGACCAACTAAAATCTGGAGTAAGTTAAGCAGTCACTTTTCTATTATCTTTTTTCTTCTTCTTTTTTTGGCCACACCATGCAGCATGTGGGATCTTAGTTCCCCGACCGGCAATCAAACCTGTGCCCCCTGCATTGGAAGCACGGAGTCTTAACCACTGGATTGCCAGGGAAGTCCCTTTCTTTCTATTTTTATTTATGAGCTCATCCTTAGTGGTGATGCTGAATTTTTTTTAAACAGTTTTATTGAGGTATAATTCACTTGCCATATAATTCACCCATTTCAAGTGTACAATTCAGTAGTTTTTAGTAAGTTACAGATGTGTGGAACCATCACCACAGTCAATTTTAGAACATTTCCATCACTTCAGAAAGAAAGCCCATACCCACTCCCTCATCTCCCAATTCCTTCCCCTGCTATCGGTAAGCAACCACTAACCTACATTCTGTCTCTTTGGAGACCTCTGTTCTAGACTTTTATATGAATGGAATCATATAACATGTGGACTTTTGTGACTGGCTTCTTTCAATTAGTATGTTTCTAATGTTCATAGAAGTTGTAGTGTGCATTAGTACTTCATTACTTTTTATGACTATATAACATTTTATGAATATACAACATTATTTTATCCATTCATCTGTTGATGGGCATTTGGTTTGTTTCTATCCTTTGGCTATTGTGAATAATGCTGCTATGAACATTCATGTACAAGTTTTTGTCTGGACATATATTTTCATTTCTTTTGGGTACAACGCATTCTCTTTGGTACATTCCTAGAAGTGGAATTGCTTGGTCAGGTGGTTACTCTATGTTTAATCATTTGAAGAACCACCAGATTGTTTTCCAAAGTGGCTGCCCCATTTTACATTCCCCCCAGCAATGTATGAAAGTTCCAGGACTTCCCTGGTGGTCCAATGGTTAAGAATCCGCCTACCAATGCAGGGGTCACGGTTCAGTCCCTGGTCCAGGAAGATGCCACATGCCGTGGGGCAACTAAGACCCTGTGCCACAACGACTGAGCCTGCGCTCTAGAGCCTGTGAGTCACAACTACTGAGCCTGCGTGATAGCGTCTTTGGGGGCTAATCCTCTAGAACCACAATAGACTTTTGGGTGTGAAATCCTCATTAGTGACAAAACTCCTGTTTTGCTGAATCGTGACTATGTACACAGTTAAATACTATATTTCCCAACTTTCCTTACAGAGACGATGGCCTCCTCCCCTTCCCCTCCTCATCCTTCTTAACTGGCAAAAGTTATATGTGAATACATTCTGGTTGTACAGGCTTCAAACAGTAAAGATGTACGTCCTTTACCTGCTCTCCACCCAGAAGTAATTACCATCAACAGTTTGATACACAACCTAACAGTACCCTTCTATGAATTTAAGTCAGTGTATTTTCTACATAGTCACCCAGTGTTTCTGATTTCTTATTTCCTAAGTATTGTTCAGCAGCCTTTTTTTATTGAGGAATTTCAAGGCACATTTTAAAAAAATATCCCTTTGTAAGGAAAAGAAATCCAGAAATTTTAGGTTAGAGGAGCCTTTTGGAATGCACTACCCTGTTACCTTCAATCACATCTCTCCTGAGTCTGAGTTCTTGTTTTCCAAAGAACGGTGAAAATCTATTTTTCTCCCTTAGTCTTCTAGTAGCCAGGTTAAAGTGAGGTCACTGTGACTGTATTATCTTCAGAGAGGAAGCACCTCCCCTTCCTTAGGATAGAGGCACCTGCTGGCTAAGTAGGCAACAGGCCCAAAGATTTAGGGGCAACATATAATTTCCAGTCCAAACATCTACCAAATATAGAGTGTTACTGTATTCAAGGCATTATGGAGACTCTGTGGGGTGTATGAAGAAATGCAAGGCAATACTAGCCCCCAAGAAGCATGCAGTTTATTCTGGAAGATAACCAGCAGTACAAGATTGTTTACTTTTATGTAAAAAGTAGTATCTATGGGAGTCAGGATGGCGGTGTGGGAAGACACGCAGTTAGTCTCCCCACAACTAGGGCACGTGCCAGCCACTGGTGGGGGACTCTGATGCCCAAGGAGACTGGAGGAACCCCAGAGTGAACCGGTAGGACATAGGGGGACTGAGGGGAAAGGAGAAGTGGAGTCTGGACAGGGTCGGCGCCCCTGAGGCTGGGAAGATCAGGAGAGGCAGGTGGGAGGGACTCTCCGGGAAGAGCGGAAGAGGAGCAGAGAGCGGTTGCCTGGCCCACTCGGGCTGGGGAGCCTGCTGAGCTCCCAGGCCGGTAACACCGCCCCCCCCCTCCCCGTTCCAAAGCCCCATCCAGGCCGCATGGGTCCTGGGGGCATAGGAGGGAGGCTGGGGAGATCAGGAGAGGCAGGCGGGAGGAGCCATCCAGGAGAAGCAGGAGAGAAGCAGAGGATGATTGCCCTGCCCACAAGAGTCCAGGAAGCCTACTGGGCTCCCAGGTGAGGTCCCTTGCCCTCTGAGACCAGGGGTGGGGGGCATGCCTGGGTTCCTTCTGTGTCTTGAGCCTAAGCCCCACCCCAAACAACCCCCAGGGCCTTTTCCAGCCCTGTGGGTCCTGACAATTGGCCCCGCCCACCTCCCAAAAGTTGCCCCTGCTTAGGCCCCGCCCTCCACAGCCAAGGCCTTTCCCCACCCTTTTTTTTTTCCCCTCCTCTTTTTTACTATTGTGGTACCTTCCAGTTGTTGATTCAACTATATTTTTGTTTTTATATTCTTCCTAACATATCTGTTAGTTTCATAGTCTAATTTTATTTTTTACTTTTATTTTTTGTTTTTTTTTTGCCACCTCAGGCGGCTTGCGGGATCTTGGTTCATGAGTCCGGGATTGGGCCAGAGCTCCTGTGGTGGGAGCCCCAAGTCCAAACCACTGGACTAATGGAGAACCTCAGACCCCAGGGAATATTCATCAGAGTGAGGTCTCACAGAGTTCCTCACCTCAGCACCAAGACCAAGCTCTACCCAATAGCCTACAAACCCCAGTGTTGGAAGCCTCAGGCCAAACAACCAGTAAGACAGGAACACAATCCCACTCATAAATATATATATATATGAGACAGCAAAAAAAAATTATCACAGGGTTTCCCTGGTGGTGCAGCGGTTGGGGGTCCGCCTGTTGATGCAGGGGACGTGGGTTCGTGCCCCAGTCTGTGAGGATCCCACATGCCATGGAGCGGCTGGGCCCGTGGGCCATGGTCACTGGGCCTGTACGTCCGGAGCCTGTGCTCCGCAGCGGGAGAGGCCGCAATGGTGAGAGGCCCGCGTACTGCAAAAAAAAAAAAAATATATATATATATATACACATACATATATATATATATATATATATGTGTGTGTGTATATATATATATATCACAGATGAAGAAGCAAGGTAAAATCCTACAAGACCAAATAAATGAAGAAGAAATAGGCAATCTACCTGAAAAAGAATTCAGAGTAACGATAGTAAAGATAATCCAGAATCTCAGAAATAGAATGGAGGCATAGATTGAGAAAATAGAAGAAATGTTTAACAAAGATCTAGAAGAACTAAAGAACAAACACACAGAGATGAACAACCCAATAAGTGAAATGAAAAATACACTAGAAGGAATCAATAACAGAATAACTGAGGCAGAAGAACAAATAAGTGAGCTGGAAGACAAAATATTGGAAATAACTACCGAGGAGCAGAATAAAGAAAAAAGAATGAAAAGAATTGAAGACAATCTCAGAGACCTCTGGGACAACACTAAACGCACCAACATTAGAATTATAGGGGTCCCAGAAAAAGAAAGGGTCTGAGAAAATATTTGAAGAGATTATAGTTGAAAACTTCCCTAACATGGGAAAGGAAATAGTCACCCAAGTCTAGGAAGCACAGAGAGTCCCATACAGGATAAACCCTAGGAAAAACACACCAAGACACATATTAATCAAACTATCAAAAATTAAATTCAAAGAAAATATATTAAAAGCAGCAAGAGAAAAACAAAAAATAACATACAAAGGAATCCCCATAAGGTTATCAGCTGATTTTTCAGTGGAAACTCTGCAGGCCTGAAGGGAGTGGCAGGATATACTTAAAGTGATGAAAGAGAAAAAACTACAACCAAGATTACTCTACCCAGCAAGAATCTCATTCAGATTCGATGGAGAAGTCAAAAACTTTTGACACAAGCAAAAGCTAAGAGAATTCAGCACCACCAAACCAGCTTTACAACAACTGCTACAGAAACTTCTCTAAGTGGGAAACACAAGAGAAGAAAAAGACCCACAAAATCAAACCCAAAACAATTAAGAAAATGGTAATAGGAACATACATATTGATAATAACCTTGAGTATAAATGGATTAAATGCCCCAATCAAAAGACACAGACTGGCTGAATGGATACAAAAACAAAACCCATATATATGCTGTCTACAAGAGACCCACTTCAGACCTAGGGACACATACAGACTGAAAGTGAAGGGATGGAAAAAGATATTCCATGCAAATGGAAATCAATAGAAAGCTGGAGTAGCAATACTCATACAGATAAAATAGACTTTAAAATAAAGACTGTTACAAGAGATAGGGACACTACATAATGATCAAAGGATCAATCCAAGAAGAAGATATAATAATTATAAATATTTATGCACCCAACATAGGAGCACCTCAATACATAGGCAAATGCTAACAATGATGAAAGGAGAAATCGGACAGTAACACAATAATAGTAAGGGACTTTAATACCCTACTTACACCAATGGACAGATCATCCAAACAGAAAATAAATAAGGAAACACAAGCTTTAAATGACACAATAGACCAGATAGATCTAATTGATATTTATAGAACATTCCACCCAAAAGTGGCAGAATACACTTTCTTCTCAAGTGCACATGGAACATTCTCCAGGATAGATCACGTCTTGGGTCACAAATCAAGCCTCAGAAAATTTAAGAATATTGAAATCGTATCAAGCATCTTTTCTGACCACAACACTATGAGATTGGAAATCAATTACAAGAAAAATACTGTAAAAAACACAAATACATGGAGGCTAAACAGTGTGCTACTAAATAACCAAGAGATCACTGAAGAAATCAAAGAAGAAATTAAAAAATACATAGAAACAAATGACAATGAAAACACGATGACCCCAAACCTATGGGATGCAGCAAAAGCAGTTCTAAGAGGGAAGTTTATAGTAATTCAATCTCACCTCAAGAAACAAGAAAAATCTCAAATAAACAATCTAACCCTACACTTAAAACAACTAGAGAAAGAAGAACAAAGAAAACCCAAAGTCAGTAGAAGGAAAGAAATCATAAAGATCAGAGCAGAAATAAATGAAAAAGAAACAAAGAAAACAGTAGCAAAGATCAATAAAACTAAAAGCTGGTTCTTTGAGAAGATAAACAAAATTGATAAACCCTTAGCCAGACTCATCAAGAGAAAAAGGGAGTGGCTTCCCTGGTGGCGCAGTGGTTGAGAGTCCGCCTGCCGATGCAGGGGACACGGGTTCATGCCCCGGTCCGGGAAGATCCCACATGCCTTGGAGTGGCTGGGCCTGTGAGCCATGGCCGCTGAGCCTGTGCGTCCGGAGCCTGTGCTCCATAACGGGAGGGACCACAACAGTGAGAGGCCCGCGTATCATAAAAAAACAAAAAAACAAAAACAAAGAAAAAAGGGAGAGGACGCAAATCAATAAAATTAGAAATGAAAAAGGAGAAATCACAACTGACACTGCAGAAATACAAAGGATTATAAGAGACCAGTACAAACAACTATATGCCAATAAAATGGACAACCACGAAGAAATGGACAAATTCTTGGAAAGATACAACTTTCCAAGACTGGACCAGGAAGAATTAGAAAATATAAACAGACCTATCACAAGTAATGAAATTGAAACCATAATTAAAAATCTTCCAACCAACAAAAGTACAGGACCAGATGGCTTCACAGGCGAATTCTATCAAACATTTAGAGAAGAGTTAACACCAGTCCTTCTCAAACTCTTCCAAAAAATTGCAGAGGGAGAAACACTCCCAAATTCATTCTATGAAGCCACCATCACCCTGATACCAAAACCAGAAAAAGATATCACAAAAAAAGAAAATTATAGACCAATATCACTGATGAACATAGATGCAAAAATCCTGAACAAAATACTAGCAAACAGAATCCAACAGCACATTAAAAGGATCATACACCATGATCAAGTGGGATTTATCCCAGGGATGCAAGTATTCTTCAATATACGCAAATCAATCTATGTGATACACCATATTAACAAATTGAAGAATAAAAACCATATGATCATCTCAATTGATGCAGGAAAAGCTTTTGACAAAATTCAACACCAATTTATGATAAAAACTCTCCAGAAAATGGGCACAGAGGGAACTTACCTCAACATAATAAAGGCCATATATGACAAACCCACAGCAAGCATCATACTCAATGGTGAAAATGGTGAAAAACTGAAAGCATTTCCACTAAGATCAGAAACAATACAAGGATGTCCACTCTCGCTACTCTGATTCAACATAGTTTGGAAGTCCTAGCCACAGCAAAAGCCACAGAGAAGAAAAAGAAATAAAAGGAATACAAATTGGAAAAGAAGTAAAACTGTCACTGTTTGCCAATGACATGATACTATACATAGAAAATCCTAAAGATGCCACCAGAAAACTACTAGAACTAATCAATGAATTTGGTAAGGTTGCAGGATACAAAATTAATGCAATCTCTAGCATTCCTATACACCAACAATGAAAAATCAGAAAGATAAATTAAGGAAACACTCCCATTTACTATTGCAACAAAAAAGAATAAAATACCTAGGAATAAACCTGCCTAAGGAAGCGAAAGACCTGTACTCGGAAAACAATAAAACACTGATGAAAGAAATCAAAGATGACATAAATAGTTGGAGAAATATACCATGTTCTTGGATTGGAAGAATCAATATTATGAAAATGTCTGCACTACCCAAAGTGATCTACAGATTCAATACGATCCCTATCAAACTACTAATGGCATTCTTCACAGAATTAGAACAAAGAATTTTACAATTCGTTTGGAAACACAAAAGACCCCGAATAGGCAAAGCAATCTTGAGAAAGAGAAACAGAGTTGGAGGAATCAGGCTCCCCAACTTCAAACTATACCACAAAGCTACAGTAATAAAGACAGTATGGTACTGACACAAAAACAGAAATATAGATCAATGGTACAAGATAGAATGCCCAGAGATAAACCCATGCACATATGGGCACCTAATTTATGACAAGGGAGGCAAGAACATACAATGGAGAAAAGACAGCCTCTTCAATAAGTGGTGCTGGGAAAACTGGACAGCTACATGTAAAAGAATGAAATTAGAACACTACCTAACACTGTACACAAAAATAAACTCCAAATGGATTAAAGACTTAAATGTAAGACCAGACACTATAAAACTCTTAGAGGAAAACATAGGAAAAACACTTTTTGACATAAACCACAGCAAGATCTTTCTTGACCCACCTCCTAGAGTAATGGAAATAAAAACAAAAATAAACAAATGGGACTTAATTAAACTTAAAAGCCTTTGCCCAGCAAAGGACACCATAAACAGGACAAAAAGACAGCCCTCAGAATGGGAGAAAATATTTGCAAATGAAACAACAGAAAAGGATTAATCTCCAAAATATACAAAGAGCTCATGGAGCTCAATATCAAAAAAACAAACAATCCAATTAAAAAATGGGCAGAAGACCTAAATAGACATTTCACACAGGAAGACATACAGATGGCCAAGAGGCACATGAAACGATGCTCAACATCACTAATTATTAGAGAAATGCAAATCAAAACTACAATGAGGTAGCACCTCACGCCAGTCAGAATGGCCATTATCAAAAAATCTAGAAACCATAAATGCTGGAAAGGGTGTGGTGAAAAGGGAACCCTCTTGCACTGTTTGTGGGAATGTAAATTGATACAGCCACTATGGAAAACAGTTTGGAGGTTCCTTAAAAAACTAAAAATAGAACTACCATATAACCCAGTGATCCCACTACTGGGCATATACCCTGAGAAAACCATAATTCAAAAAGATATATGGGGCTTCCCTGGTGGCGCAGTGGTTGAGAGTCCGCCTGCCGATGCAGGGGACATGGGTTCGTGCCCCGGTCTGGGAGGTTCCCACATGCCGTGGAGCAGCTGGGCCCGTGAGCCATGGCTGCTGAGCCTGTGCGTCCAGAGCCTGTGCTCTGCAACGGGAGAGGCCACAACAGTGAGAGGCCCGCGTACCACAAAAAAAAAAAAAAAAAGATATATGTACCACAATGCTCATTGCAGCACTATTTACAATAGTTAGGACATGGAACCAACGTAAATGTCCATTCACAGATGAATGGATAAAGAAGATGTGGCACATATATACAATGGAATATTACTCAGCCATAAAAAGAAACGAAATTGAGTTATTTGTAGTGAGGTGGATGGACTTAGAGTCTGTCATACAGAGTGAAGTAAGTCAGAAAGAGAAAAACAAATATCGTATGCTAACACATACATATGGAATCTTAAAAAAAAAGGCACTGATGAACCTAGCTGCAAGGCAGGAATAAAGAGGTAGACATAGAAAATGGACTTGAGGACATGGGGTGGGAGGGCGAAGCTGGGGCAAAGTGAGAGTAACATCAACATATATACACTACCGAATATAAAATAGTTGGCTGGTGGGAAGCAGCAGCATGGCACAGAGAAATCAGCTCGTTGCTTTGCAATGACCTAGAGGGGTGGGATAGGGAGGATGGGAGGGAGGCTCAAGAGGGAGGGGATATGGGGACATATGTATGCATATGGCTGATTCTCTTTGTTGTGCAACAGAATCTAACACAGTATTGTGAAGCAATTATAGTCCAATAAAGATCTATTAAAAAACAAAAGTAGTATCTATAATCTTCCTATACTGTAATTTCTTCATATGTACATATCTCATCAGTGCAGCTAAATTGTGAATTCCATGAGAGCAGAGACGGTATCCTGTGTTCCATTGCGTATTCCAACACGGAAGCTCTCAGTTTGGGTTAAAGATGATACTGAGCTATACAGATGATAATGTTCCCAAGTTTAATCCTGTCTCTTCCATGAACAATGAGCTTATTTGGAAAAGAAATATCATCGGTTGCCAGAGGTTTACAGTGAGGACGTTTGTGCGCTGTCAGGAGGCATGATCAGTGGATGTGGATCAGCTGTAGAGCACAGACCATGCCTTGTGTTCCTCCTCTTCCCTTCCCTCTGGCTCCAGCCAAGTGGGCAGAAAGGTGAAACAGAAAACTTGGATTCAGCTGTGAGAGTCACAGGTGCGCTCTGTGGGTAACCTGTGTGAACCACCCTCTCTCGGCATGTTTAACTGTGAGCAGAAAAGGAGACCGGGGTTCCCCAGCTCACGTGGGATTGTGGTCAACATGACAGCTGGCAATACCACCCACTGAATGACAATCAGGGTTGTGTGCAGCCATCATATCCCCTTCTTATGCTTTCTTCCTGAGCTAACCCACCCATCTAATGCCAAGTTCTAGAACCAATCCTTTTACAGCAACCTGAACTTTGAAAATTTTTCTAGTCCACACTCCGTACACCTAGGCAAGTTTTGCTTAAATTACTCCCAATTGTGACATAATTTAAAATTCCATACCTTCATTATATAGATTTTCTCACTAAAGAAAACTTGGTCCAATTAGATAAATGAATGAAGAAAAAAAAAAGTCACCCAGAGTTCTGCTGCCCCAAAACAACAATTGTTAATATTTAGCGTATTTCTCATTTATTTGCCGGTATGTGTATATATATAACTAGGATTGAGATGTATAGTTACAGGGGGGTTTTTTTGTGCTTTTTTTTTCGGTACGCGGGCCCCTCACTGCTGCGGCCTCTCCCGCCGCGGAGCACAGGCTCCGGACGCGCAGGCCCAGCGGCCATGGCTCACGGGCCCAGCCGCTCCGCGGCATGTGGGATCCTCCCGGACCAGGGCACGAACCCGTGTCCCCTGCATCGGCAGGCGGACCCCCAACCACTGCACCACCAGGGAAGCCCTAGTGTTTTTTTTAAATTGAAGTATAGTTGTTTTACAATGTTGTGTTAATATCTGCTGTACAGTAAAGTGACTCAGTTATGCATATATATATTCTTTTTCATATTCTTTTCCATTCTGATTTATCACAGGATATTGAATATAGTTCCCCATAATTACAGTTTTAAATCATAGTGTAAAAGGCAAGTTTTACATACTATTTTTGTCACTCTACCTCAGATAACACCTAATTCCCATGTTATGCCGTGGTTTGGTAAACATAATTTTTAATGGTCCACTCCATTGTTCGTGTAAACCAATGAGTGCTGGGAATCTCCACATCTCACACATTAGGAACCAGTGAGAGGGTGGGGAGAAAACCCAGAAGTCTTCTGTTCAAACTGCTCCCCTCAGGAAGAAGAGTCAGGGACATCTCAGACTCCGTCTCATGGTTGAGACCCCAACCCTGCTCAGGCTCCAATCTCAGCTCTACCACGACCCGGCTGGGTGACCTCAGGCAAGATACTTTGCCTTAGTTTTCCCATCTGCAAAGTCAAGATGATACAGCTCCTTCCTCCTAGGGTTTTCAGGAGGATTAAATGAGTTAATATATGCAAACTGCATAGAACAGTGCCTGGCAAATCCTGAGAGTTATGTAAGTGTTGGCTATTTTTCTTAGCCATGGCTGGAGGTCCTAGAGTGAGACTGGCTGGGTGGAAGCTGTAATATTTGTATTATATATGCCTCTACTGTGATTTAATAGCTTTTATGCCTTTAGATGAGGTCCTCTATTTCACTTGGGAACAAATGTGTTGTTGCTTCAGTATGAATGTTAGAATTTAATTTAATTCAGAAGGAAAGGAAATAGATTCAGGGGAAAAAATTCTCTCATAAACTTAGCATATCATTAATAATTTTTTCCCTCAAAAATGCCAAAAACTGATTCCTCTGGATAAATACTCCCTAGAACTCTCCTAGTGCTCTGAGACACCAGTTTCTAAAAGCCTCTCATGTGGCCCTCTGTGTGAGCTCTATGATCACTCCCATAATATTTGCTTCTGGAAAATCATTTCATCTAAGTTGATTTTCCAAGAACTCAGACAGGAAAGTGAGTTATTTTTTAAATCGTCACTGGGTACGGTAGCAACCTCACTGGATGTACACAGTAGGGTCAGGAGACCTGGATTCAAGTCCTAGCTGCTTCCTTAGTTCTTTCACTGATTGGCTGGGTGGCTTTTGGCAAAGCACATGACATCTTTGAAGCGTGGTTTTCTCTTCTGTAAATGAGAATGAGTGTTGTCCATAACAGCCTTGGAAGGATGATAAAGGATTAGATGAAATGCAATAATATGCAAGAAAGTGTTGCAGAAATTAAAAGGCATCATGTGGCTATGTCATTCTTATTATTAGACCGAGTGGCCTAAACTCATTGCTCTGATTCCCCATCTGAAAGGGGTTTTGTTCTTTTCATTCTCCACCATGTCTCCTGCATGTGCCTTCTGGAAGCGTGCTATGTCCAATAGCTGAAAACGCTTCACAGTGAACAGATAATTGCAGTGTCCAGCTTTGTGTTTTTTTCTTGGCTCCCATAATGAACCAGCCTGTTTATTTCCATTATTTTTACCAGATTTTGTTCTGTCACGTTCATTAATTATAAGTTCCAAGGGAAAACATCTCATTTAGGCAGAGATCTACATCTCATATGACTAGCACGGCCGTCTTAAGGCACCTACTGTGTGGTGTGCTCCCTAAGAGACAGGTTTGTAGCTATGGTAACTGAAACCTCACCCAGGCCCATGGTGTGGATAAGGCAGGGATAGCATGACTGTTGATTTCTCTCTTCTTCACTGTGGCACTGAATCCCCTGGGGATTACTGTTGGTGGGATTACTGAGAGCTGATTCCCTTGGTTCTTAGCTGTGTCTTTTGTCCTTTTGTAGCATTAGATGTCAAACTAAAGAAGAGAGTACATAGAGAATTGCATGTTTTAATACTTTTGTGTCCAAATGATCTAAGACACTGAGCACAGTACCCAAACCTAGCGGGAACTGGGATTCGGGTATTCATGTGTCAAAAAACATTTATTGAATGAATGGTTTATAGATGAGTGTGAATGCATTTATAACATCCACATCTGTAAAACCTGTTTTCAGGTTCTGTTCTGTACTGGTACTGCTTCTGCACCAACAGTAGAACATACACTTTGGTTTCACAGTAAGAGGAGTTGTGGCGATCTGTCTCCCTCTGTCTCACCAAGTCCTCCTCATGAATTGCAAGAATTTGCTGAAAGGCTGGTAGGGGTTAGGGATGAACCCACACTGTGACCAAATCTGAACATGAACCCAGTGTCTTTGACCAGCCTTTATTAGGTATCCTAACCACATGCCAAGCATATGCTAAGTGCTGGGAAAACAGAAAAAGTGGGACCAGGCCTTTGTCTGTGGTTCATATTCAGTGGGGAACACAGACGTGGAGCAGTGACAATGAAGGGCTTGGTCAGGGGTGATAGAGCACTGTGGGAACACGCCTGCCAGGCCTGTGCTCACGTCCCTTCCTTTGCACCAGCTGGTCCTCTGCAGAAGATGCTACTCCCTCCGTTTTCCATTTGGATAACTTCCCATCTGACTTTCTAAATCCAGTTCAAAGGTCACCTTCTCTGGAAAGCTTTCCTGATATTCTGCCCACCCCCAAACCTGATTTCCCAGAACCCTTCATTAAATTGTTAGTTTGCTTGTCCAGTTCACCATTTTTTTGGACTCTACACTATGTTTAGCACTGTGCTTAGCACAAAATTAATTGGGCCCTTGAGGACTGACTCATCTGATTCACACAAAGCAAACTCACAAGAATCTAATCTATTAACCAGGGAGTCATTTTCCTCATTTCCTGGGGGCAGCGGGGGGGCACGAAGTGGGGAGCAGAGGAGAAGTCTACACCTTTCCAAGACCCCTCAGCAGGCTCCCCTACTGTCCAATGCAACCTCTGTTCCATGGCAGAAGCATGTGGGTGCCTTCTTCCAGCTGGACTCTGAGACCCTGAGAGCGAGGGCAGGGTCTTCATGAGGATGGAAAGAAGGGAACAGGGATTCTACCTGAGGGTATGGTAGTTAATTTTATATCAACATGGTTAGGCTAGGGTACCCAGTTGTTTGGTCCAACACCAGTCTAGATGTTGCCGTGAAGATATTTTTCAGATGTGATTACCATTTCCATCAGTAGACTTTTGAGTAAAGTGGATTACCCTCCATAATGTGGGTGGCCTCATCCAGCCAGTTGAAGCTGTTAAGAGAAAAGACTGAGGTCCCCAGAGAAGGAAGGAATTCTGCCTCCAGACTGTCTGAGGACTCAAGGCTGCAACGCTGACTCCTGTCAGAATTCCCAGCCTGCCGACCTTCACTGCAGATTTCCAACTTGCCAGCCCCATAATCACTTGAGCCAATTTCTTAAAATAAATCTCTCTATATAAATACAATCTTTTGGTTCTTTTTCTCTGGAAACCTGGACTAATACAGTTGGTCTCACATGGGGACTTAAACTGGAACCACAAGGATTAGTGAAGGCTGTGGACTTTGATCAAAGTCATCGTATCTTAAGCTTTTAGACTTGAAAGTGCTCTAAAAGGTTATCAGAATTACAGTTTCATTTTATTATTGAGACAACTAAGGTTCAGAGAGGCCCAGTTTCCTATCCAAAGTCACCCAGCAGAGAAGTAATTGTAATAGGTGAGACTGGTACCTGGTCTTCTGACTTATCTCACTTTCTATATAGCAAAAGAACATCAGTGAAAAACGAAATATATAATGTCTTTATACTGTGCCTTGATTTTATGATGGCATAAGTAATGAATTTCCTTGCAGGATCTGATTTACATGTAAAAGGGCCATTTTGGTTCCAATATGGAGAATAAAAATGTGGGGGGCTTGGATTGTAGAAGCAGGGAGATGGGTTCATAAAGGTTCATAAAGGTTCATAAAGTAAACTAGACTGTAAACTCCATTTGTTGCCTAGTGATACTTGCTTAAGGAAGTCCTCAAACTCTCATAGATGATGCGTTTGTTTCCCCAACTGATTCTGAGAAGCGCCTATTCCTACTCCTACTACTAAAACTAGTAAAGGGCCTGCAGCCTCCTGATCCCAGGGACCCTTCTGTTCTTCAACACTTTCCCGGGACTTCCCTGGTGGTCCAGTGGTTAAGACTCTGCGCTTCCACTGCAGGGGGCACGGGGTTCGATCCCTGGTCGGGTCAAGATCGTTCGGCAAAAAAAAAAAAAGATATTCAACGCTTTCCTGCAGGGCAGGCTGTACACTTAGACGTGGCTGGTGACAGCCTACGGATTTCGAAAGACACCAGGAAGACATCCTCTAACAGTTATTCTTTTTAATGTTTGAAATTCACCCATCAGAAGCTGAATCATCTATATTGTCCTGGACAAGTGATAAAATTTGGCAGCTTTGGGGAAGAGGCTGGAAAAACTGTTGTAATATTCTGGTTTATAAAATCCTTGTGGGGGGATTTGGGGAAGATGGTGGAGTAGAAGGCACCAGGAATGTTTCCCCACCTAGACAACAACTGCACTGGCACATCTGTCTGATGTAACTATTTTGAAACTCTGGAGTCTGCTGAAGGCTTGCAACTTCCAGGCTTCGGCCCAGAAAGAGAACTTTTACCAAAAAAAATTTCCCAATTTTTAAAAAAATTGGGAAATACACATAACATAAAATTTACCATTTTAAGTATACAGTTCAGTGATATTAAATACATTCGTAATGTTGTGCAGCCATCAGCACCATTCATCTCCATAGCTCGTCATCTTGTAAAGCTGAAACTCTGTACCCGTTAAACACCAACTCCCCATCCCTCCCTCTCCCCAGCCCCTGGCAACCACCATTCTACTTTCTGTCTCTGTGGATTTGGCTCCTCTAGGGACCTCCTATGAGAGGAATCACACAGTATTATCCTTTTGTGACTGGCTTATTTCACTGAGCATAATGTCCTCGGGGTTCATCCATTTGTAGCATATGTTAGAACTTCCTTTACTCATGCAAAGGAAAATATGCTTTCTGCTTTCTCTATCCTGCTGTATACAGTAATGCCTTATGAATTTAGGTGTGAGTTTGGTAAGTGTGAAGCAGATGACTCAGTCCCTAAGAACCTGATCCGTTTTGTATGCACTAGAAAAGGTCTGTTTCTTCATTCATTTCTTTGACAGACATTGATGGAGCACCTACGCTAGGACCAGCCCCTATGCAGTGCTCAGGGTACAAAGAGGAACAACATAGTCTGTGATCTGAAGTAAAGGGGTCCCTATATTAAGTGAGGAGATGAACTGGAAAAACTTTAAAGCTCCTTTCATAAAAATAGGTTGTGTGATTTTATTAAAATCACAGCTTCTTGGTGCTGGCAAACTCTACCCTTCCCAGGACTGGGTCCTGCCATCACCTCTCTTGCCCAGCAGTACCAGAATTCCTTTTTTTTTTTTTTTTTTAATATTTATTTATTGGGCTGTGCCAGTTCTTAGTTGTGGCCCGCATGATCTTTGTTGCTCCGTGTGGGATCTTCGTTGCGGCATGTGGAGCTATGAGAGGGAGAGAATCTGAAGTTCCAGTTGGTCTTTCCCTTGCCTCTGTTTTGGTGAGCTGGGGGTACGGGGTGAGGGGGAGGAGACAGCCTATTGAAATGACCTGCGCACGTTCTGGACTGACTACAGTCAGTGCAAGCTTTGAGACTTCGATCAGGAAGAGAACTGATTATTCTGGAAGCAGCTGACAATTTCAGTTTGATGCTGTACTACCCTGAATAAGGCAGACAGGTGCCAGGATCTGTCAGCAAAAGGACCTGTCACAGCATCGATTAAGAGAACTACTGAGCACTCGCCCCTTTGTCGGAGCCCAACATGAAGGCCCTGCAGCAGCAGGAGGCTGAGCAGGAAATTGCCTGGCGAAGATGGATTGAGTAGAGTCATTGTTAGAGCAGAAAGGGCTTTGTGTTGAGCCTTTGGTGTGTGTTCAACTCACCCAGGTCATCCACCTAATATACTCTTGGCACCCCTGCTGCTAATGAAGCAGTCACAGGCAGTGGCACTTAAAAATTGGCCCCTGAAGCCTGACTTCCTGGAAGGCTCCAATAATCTTTTATTGATACAAAACACACCTCCAGGGCAGATCTAAGCTCTCCTAGGCAGAGGCTGCTGAGGGCAGGGACGGAGGGGGGGGTGGGGGGGGCAGGGACGGGGGGCGGGGCTGTAACTACAGCCTATGGGCCTATGGGGACCCAAGAGAGCACTGCTGTGGGGAGCTTTACCATGGTGGAAAATGGACATAACGTGACCTCATGGGTCCCTCTCTCCAGCCTCCGCACCCTGCCTGGTGTTTTCATTTCTACAGCTGAAAAAGCCAAAGCACAGAAGCTACCTGACTTGTGGCAGCCCACAGCTAACAAATGGCAGAGAGGGGATTACAGGTTGAATTGTGACCCGCCCCCCAAAACAAAAGATGTATTGAAGTCCTACCCCCAGTAGCTCAGAATGTGACTTTATTTGGAAATAGGTTGGTAGCAGAGGTAGTTAGTTAAGATGAGGTCATACAGGATTAGGGTGAGCCCTTAATCAAATATGACTGGTGTCCTTATGAGAAGAAAAGGGGCGCGCAGGAGAAGACAGCTGTATGACAAGGAGGCAGATTGAAGTGATGCACCTACTAGCCAAGGGATGCCGGCAAACACCAGAAGCCAGATGAGGCAAGGGAGGATTCTTCCCTACAAGTGTCAGAGGGAGCATGCTGCTGTCGACAGCTTGATTCTGGACTTCTAGACTCCAGAACTATGAGGCAATGCATTTCTGTTGTTTTAAGCCACTCAGTTTGTGGTACTTTTCTGCGGCAGCCCTGGAAACTAATGCAGATGGGAGTGTGGTCTTCCCACTGATGTCAGCAGGACACAGAGGGAGCCATTTGGGATGCTCAGATCGATAGCATCCACACCCACAAGCCCACTTCAGACCCCTCCCATGCATGTGAGAGATGGTTGTCGTGGTGGAAGGTCAACACTGCTTGGAGGGCTTCCAAGGTGGAGCTGACAACTGAAAAGCAGGAGGGCCAAACTTCTGCCTGGAGGGACCCTTTTGAAACCACAGAAATGCGTCTTGGGGGGGGCTCCAAGGAGTTCCAGTTCTTTATGTCTCAGCACAGAAAGAATTCAGCAAGAGACAAAGAGACAGATAAGAAGTGATTTATTAGAATAGGATGCTTGTAAGACTTAAAAGCAGGCGGGCAAGAGGGTGCTGCCCCGAGAACTTAGTGGGCTACAGTTTTATAATCAAAGGAAAAGTGGGGAGAGGGAGAAGACCACCTTCTTCCTCACTCTTGAGTAGATGTCAAGCTTCCATCATCAGTTCCTCCTCCACGTCAGGTGGGGGAGTTTTCTTGTCCCTCCATGGTCAAGCTGGGACTGTCATGGTGCAACAGAAATGGGCAAAAAGTGATAACGTATACTAAAATATGGTAAATCATCTCAGGTTTCAGTATAATGTCACCCTTTCCTTATATTTTTGTTTTTAGTGTGTGCAGAGGAGCGTGCCCTAGGAATCATTAACTTACTGAGCTCACTGGGCAGGACGTGGGTCTCATTCCACTATTGTTTTATTGTCTTGGGGGTGTGTCTCATACTTCTGCTGCATGGTTTTGTTGCTAAGCAAGCCTGCTTGGTTTTGTGGTTAAACAAACCTGCTTTCTTGAGTGATCATTAATTTACAGGGGTCTCCCATGCGTTTTTCTTTACTTACAATCCCCTAGTGGGATTAACTACTTAATCACCTACTTTGTCCCTTTACTCTGTCCCTATCACTTTGAACACCATGCTTTTATAAAGAGAGCAAGCAGATGAGAGTGTTGTAGTTAGGCCCCAGAGAAGCAGCACCTGAGACTGTGATGCTCGTGCAAGGGATTTATCGAGGGAGGGCTCTCAGGAGAAACCTATAAGGGAAAGATGTGGTTTCAGGAGAAGTCTAGCCTCAGCCCGACCCCCGGGGAGCTCTGGAGCATAACTTGTCCCACAGAGGTGGTTCCCCCCAAAAGGCAAGGGGCTGTGGGGTGGCCATAACCTCCCAGCATCTCCTCAGTCAAGAGGGAGCCTTTAGGGGAGGGTGCAGATGTGAGCCATTAGCAGCCAACACCTGCAGCATCTGGGGATGGGGGCAGCCCAGGGCAGCAGTATCAGCTCAGTGCTGGGATGTGGAAGCCAAAGGAGTCCCGGCCCTGCCCCCCACTGGCCGTGCTCAGGCTGTTCCTGTCTGCACACTGTGTTCACTTAGAGATGGGAGGAGATGGGGCCATGGGGGTGGGGGTGCAGGTGGAGAAGGAATAACTGGAAGTTAATCAAGGTCTCTTCTTTCTGATGTGACTCTGGAGGAGTACGGGGCATAGGAGTAAAAAAAACAAACTTGGTGCTGGCAGAATTCGTCCTGGTTTAATGACCAATGTTCCAAGAAGAACAACACAGCCTTTGACTTCTTCTTCTGAAACTCATTTTTTTTTTTTTTTTTTTTTTTGTGGTATGCGGGCCTCTCACTGTTGTGGCTTCTCCTGTTGTGGAGCACAGGCTCCTGACGCGCAGGCTCAGTGGCCATGGCTCACGGGCCCAGCCGCTCTGCGGCATGTGGGATCTTCCCAGACCGGGGCACGAACCCGTGTCCCCTGCATCGGCAGGCGGACCCTCAACCACTTGCGCCACCCGGGAAGCCCTGAAACTCATTATTTAAACTGAAGTTTGACTAGAAGTCAAAATACCTTCAAAAAAGATTTGGATCAGGACTTTCCTGGTGGTGCAGTGGTTAAGAATCCACCTGGGGACAACACAGGGGACACAGGTCTGAGTCCTGGTCTGGGAAGATCCCACATGCCACGGATCAACTAAGCCCGTGTGCCACAACTACTGAGCCTGTGCTCTAGAGCCCGCAAGCCACAACTAATGAGCCCACGTGCTGCAACTACTGAAGCCCACACACCTAGAGCCTGTCCTCCGCAACAAGAGAAGCCACCGCAATGAGAAGCCTGTGCACTGCAACAAAGAGTAGCCTCCACTCACCACAACTAGAGAAAGCCCACGCGCAGCAATGAAGACCCAACACAGACAAAAGTAAAAAAAAATTAATAAATAAATTTATAAAAAAAGAAAATACTGTTCTTCCCTCTATTGAATCATCTTGGCCCCCTTGTTGAAAATCATTTGACCATATACAAGGGCTTACAAAGGTTTATTTCTGGGCTCTCTAGTTCATTCCATTGGCCTATACATCTGTGTTTATGCCAGGACCACATTCTTTTTATGACTGTAGCTTTATAGTAAGTTTTAAAATCAGGAAGTGGAAAACCTCCAGCTTTGTTCTTCTTTTTCAAGATTTCAGGGTCCCTTGAGGATCCATATGAACTTTTGGATGGATTTTTCAATTTCTACAAAAAAACATTGTCAGGATTTTGATAGGGATTGCATTGAATCTGTAGATCAATTTGGGTAGCATGGACACCTTAATCACAGGAAGTCTCCCAATCCATGAACATGGGATGTCTTTCCACTCATTAGTATCTTCTTTAATTTCTTTCTGGAACATATTGTAGTTTTCATTATGTAAGTTTTTCACCTCCCTGCTTAAATTTATTCCTAAGGATTTTATTCTTTTTGATGCTATTGTAAATGGAATTGTTTTCTTAATTTCCTTTTAGGATTCTTCATTACTAGTGTATCGAAACAACCAATTTTTGTGTTGATTTTGTATCCTGAAACTTTGCTATATTTATTAGTTCTAACAGGTTCTGTGTGTGTGTGTGTGTGTGTGTGTGTGTGTGTGTGTGTGAAAGTTTTTTGAATTTTCCAGTTGATGAGGAAAGCAATGAATGTAGATCTTCTTCTACCCACCAGAGTCTCAATGGAGGACACACTGGGTAAATGACTTCCACGGAGGACTGAAGCTGGGAGGATGTGCGGGCCTTCCATTCTTTTAGGTAATCCATATGTTGTCCTTGAGCTTGACCATAAAGTGGTGTCAATTTAGAGCCCCTGTGTATAGCCCCTTTTAGATTACTTTTGCTTGCATGTTTTTACTGGCTTATTTAATGATGTCGAATATGTAATACACTCCTGTGGTACAAAATTCAGAAGGTACAAAAGATTGTATAATGAAAAGTCAGTCTCTTACTTCTATTGCCCTCCACCCAGTTCCCCTCCCCCAAAGTAAGCATTATTACTAGTTTCTTGTGATTCCTTTCAGGAGTGATCTAGGGCATATACAAGCATTTGAGTTCATATGCCCTTTTTTCATCTATAGATATTGCTCTGCCCCTTGCTTTTTTCACTTCCCAGTATATCTTGGAGATTGTTTTAGATGAGTCCTAAATTGCTCCTCTTTCTTCTTAATAGCTGTATAATATTCCATTGGATGTTTGTACCTTAGTGTGCTTGATGGACATTTAAGCTATCTTTAATTTCTGATACTACAAACAGCACGGAATGAATATTAGGATTACACTTGAATGACATTTCAGTGCCCCTGAGAGCCTCCATCACCTTCTACATCTCAAGGTCATCTTTAGGTGAACCGGGGGAAGAATCCTCCCAAATTTCAGTACCAAGGTTAAAGTGGTGCTTCTCCTGAGAAGTTCTGGTTTTCTTCATCTTGTGGGCTCTGTAGTTCGTGTATCGGTTTGTTGTTCACGCTTTACTTTGGTGACTAGGGTTCTCAGAACGAAGCTTATGGGCCTTGTTAGCAACTGTACAGGACTATTTATTATACATTTATGGATACTAATCTTACTCCTAGTTTCATTACCTTCCCTCCCTTTATTTTTCTTTCACTTCAATTCCCAGAGCTATCTGTTTTATTCCTTGACATTGCACACATTTTTCTAAGCCGTCTCCAGTTTTTCAGGTAATAAAGTGAGTACAAATAAATATACACGTACATAAACATATCCATCATACATAAATAAAATACAAATTTGAGTCGAGTATTCAGAGGCAGACTTGACCTCTCTTCAACCCGTCCAATCCAGGGAGGTACACAGGCTCCCCTTCCCTGAGCCTCTCAGGGGATCCCCTCCCCCCAAGCAGTCCCTCTTCAGCTGTCCCTGTGGCCTAGCAACCTGCTTTCTATTTGCTGCAGGTTCTAGTCCATCAGAGTGCTTCCAGGCCCTCCTGCCCCAGACAAAGGCAGAGGAGAAATCTGCTTCCACTCTCACACTCTGTAAAACCTTCACACAGAGCAGGGAAGCAGGGGAGGGGGAGGAGAGAACTCTGGCGGCTGCCCCCTGCCCTGCCTCAGCGCCCCCCGCCTTGCCTCTCTGGTGTCCTGTTAGGGCAGCTGCCCACCCTCGTGCCATCTTTCAGCTACCAGCCCCAGTGGCTGCATCCCACCTGCTAGCGTTCTTTTGCATTAGTGTGAGAAAGCAATTTGCATCCAACCAGCAGGATTAAGACAGATGGAGGCAGCCTGCCTTCTCATCTCAGAAACCCCTTTCATCTTGTGGAGGCCACTGTGCAGAAGGCGGATCGAGCGGTTTTGTTTTAATGTGGCCCCTGCAGGCTGAGTTTCAGATCTGTGGTCCGTCTGCCTTAGAGACACCGGGTGAGCGTACAGCTGGGAATGCTGCAGGCTGAGGACCCAACACCCTTGAACCCTTCCCACATGGCCTCTACCTCCTGCACGGGGCGGCTGTTTTAAGTCAGAGGGAGGACCGGGTCTGTTTCCAATACCTGGGGTGGGCGTGGGGCACCAGAGCAGTGCTATGGAAAATGGGACCCAGGTCTCAGATGCATGTGGACTGCTGCTCTCTCCCAGGGTTTCTCCTCTGGGATGGAAAGCTATCAGAAGAGTGGAGAAGCCAAGAGCTGGGCCTGTCCCAGAGTTGAGTGCCATCTTTGCCAACCTCAGTGTCTTTACCTGCAAAATAGGTATTTACTATTACTGGGCTCTCAGAGTTGTTGGGAGAATTAAATAATAATAGCTGGTGCTTTAATAGCTCTCATGACATGCCAGTCATTCCAAGTGTTTTACATATAAGAACTCATTTAATCCTTACAACACCCTTGGCTATTACTCTCCCCATTTTTCAGAGGAGGACACTGAGGCTCAGAGAGCTTAAGCAGTTTGTCCAAGTTCACAAAGCTGGTGAGTGACAGAGCTGAGATTTGAACCCAAGTAATCTGGCCCCAGAGTCTATGCCCTTAGGCACTGGGGCTTTAAGACCTGGGGCAGGGCTTCCCTGGTGGCGCAGTGGTTGAGAGTCCGCCTGCCGATGCAGGGGACACGGGTTCGTGCCCCGGTCTGCGAAGATCCCACATGCCGCGGAGTGGCTGGGCCCGTGAGCCATGGCCGCTGAGCCTGCGTGTCTGGAGCCTGTGCTCCGCAACGGGAGAGGCCACAACAGTGAGAGGCCCGTGTACCGCTAAAAAAATAAAAATTAAAATTAAAAAAAAAGACCTGGGACAGTGCCTGGCACCAGGAGGCACTCATCAAAGGTAGATCATGTTCTGGTATCTGAGTCACTGAGCAAGTTTCCTCGCTCCACCTGGGAGGGGAGCTCCAGCAGCAGTGATCCAGGTGACTCTCTGGCCACCTCACCATCTCCTTCCCCTGGCTGGCAGCCCTTCCAGTCATCCAGGTGCTGCTTCCATCCATGCGCTTAGCATCTGAGGCTGCTGGCAGCTCTTCCCTCCCATATCCCAGCACTTAACATAGTTCTTGATATATAATGGCTGCTTAATGTTTACATAAAGGTTGTTTCTTCTTTGTTTTGCACTGGAGCCGTGAGGTTCATTGGGGAGGCGGTGAGCCTATCGCTGGGTGGCCTTGCCCTCCTCCTGGTGGCCTGGGCCAGGGACCGTCCTTTCTAATCTGTTCTTCTGCCTTGTCAGCTCCTGTCTCAAGCAGGCTGTTTTGAGGGCCTTTAAAAAATATCTTTATAACTATTATTGTCTTCCAGCACAAAGCAAACCATGCTTTTTAAAAAGGAATTAGAACATTATGGAAACCTTGAAAATGAAAGTCCTCTATAACCTGCTCTTCTAAGTGTGCTTCCTGGTTTGGCATCACCTGGGAACTTGTCAGAAATGCAGAGTCTCAGGCCCCTCCCACCCTGACCCGCCGAACGAGAACCTGCATTTAACCGGATCCCACTGACTCACAGGCACCTGAGAGCGTGAAGAGCTGGCTGCAACCCTCCTCCCCACAAGCCCAGCTAAGACAACAGTGCCACTGGTTTTGTGTACACTTAAGAGCCTTTTATTTTTTATTATAAATTTATTTTTTTTATTTATTTACTTTTGCCTGCATTAGGTCTTCATTGCTGCATGCAGGCTTTCTCTAGTTGTGGTGAGTGGGGGCTACTCTCTGTTGCGGCAGGCAGCCTTCTCATTGCGGTGGCTTCTCTTGTTGCGGAGCACGGGCTCTAGGTGCACGGGCTTCAGTAGTCGTGGCACATGGGCTCAGTAGTTGTGGCACACGGGCTTAGTTGCTCTGCGGCACGTGGGATCTTCTGGGACCAGGGCTCGAACCTGTGTCCCCTGCGTTGGCAGGCGGATTCTTAGGCACTGCGCCACCAGGGAAGTCCCAAGAGCCTTTTAAAAAGTGCACTCTTCTAACCTCTTCCAGTAATTACCTGCAGTTTTCAGGCCTCATCTAAAACCAAAATCCTCGTCAACGTCATTCAGCAGGAAGCTAATAAAGACATCATTATCTTGTCTGCCGGCCGCCACTCTTGCCCACTCTCCAACCCCAGCAGCCATGGTGATGGTTCTAAAACATAAACCAGATCACATCACTCTCCCACTTAGACGCCTGCGGTGCCTAAGGGTAGGTGCCTTTCCACCGCCCTGGGAGCACGGTCGCCCGCCCTCTACTTCCTGCTCTCTGCTCCTGACACGTTGACCTTCTCTCTTGGTCTCTCTGGGTCTTTGCACTCTGCTTCTGTGCCTGGATGTCCTTTCCTCCTTCCTCCCTGGCTGGTTCCTTTTCATCCTTCACATCTCAGCTTAAATGTCACCTCCTCAGAGGCTTGAGATGAAATGACCACGTGGGGAAAGCACGCCCTTGCTGCCAGTGCTCTTTATCACAGCTCATGTCCATCACCAGCCGTGGTCAGGACTGTCTCCCTGGAGGAGTGTAAACCGCACGAGGGCAGGGATCGTCCTGCCCGCTCACTCTCTCTTGGATCGCAGTACTTGACACAGCATTTCACTAAATATCTGTTTGAATGAATGCCTGCTTTCTGGAGACCAGGCATATGAGTGTCATCACCTTGTTTGTACTGACTTGTTGAAATTATAAAAATAATAGATGCTAATTTATATTTTTAAAAACTCTGCAGGAAGGAATAAATGAAAAGTAACATCCTTTTTCCCCTCAGCTCCTTCCAGCTGCATAAGTAAACACCGATAACAGCTTGTTTTGTCAGCTTCCGAAACTGTAGAACACTTTAAAGCCACACTAATAAGATCACGCTAGAATTATTAATTCTGTTCTTCAACTTGCTTTTCGTTAAAATTGTGGTAAAATCCACATACCATAAAATGTACCGTGTTAACCATTTTTAAGCGTACAGTTCAGTCGGGTTAAGTATATTCAGGTTATGTGTGGCCAGCCGGCCTCCAGAACTTTTTCATCTTGCAGAACTGAAACTCTACCCCTATGAAACTCTAACTCCCCATTTTGCCTCCCCCAGTCCCTGGCAACCACCCTTCTACTTTCCGTTTCTATGAGTTGGAACTACTGGCTTTTTGAACTTAGCTATACATCTTCCCACCGGCGCCTGTGGGATCTAGCTCGCTGTTCCTACAGCCACATAGTATTCCTCAGAGGCTACAGCTGATATTTAACCAGTGATATGAAGGTGGCTCCTGGTTTGGGGTGACTACAAACAATGCTGCAACACCAGGGTTAAACCCCCAGACCCGGGAGGTCAAAGGGTACACACTTCCATTCTGCCAAACTGCAGTGCAAGGAATCTAACCAGTGAAGCCTCCGACCCACAGAGGAAGAGGGGGCTCTTCCCAATGCAAACCAAGTAAATACCGTCCCATCCCAGGGACAGGCCTTGAAGGGAGGGCAGAAGCCTAGGGGGTGAGCTGGTGATAGAGCTGCTAGGTGTATACACAGGAGGGAGTCAAGTTCAAAAGCCATATAATGAGTTGACTTGGGAAGGAGCTCGTTGCTGTGGCAACCCGATTCCCCTGCTGTCGGGAGCTGGTTTCTCCTTCCTTCTGCACCTGGTAGGAGTGCCTCCCCTCTCAACATTACTTGAGAAAGACAAAGTTCGGTGACCTCAACTTTCGGTGAGGTCAGTGCACCGTTTCCGACAGTGACTCCCCGTCACTGACGCACTGTGATTCTCAGATGTCCTCTCCAGGCGAGGAGCTGGCTGGGCCCCATTCCCTGGACAGATGTCCCGGGTATGTCGCCTAAGACCCTGATGTAATGGGGCTCCCAGTGGTGCCAGGTGGGCCGAGCCCCCGGGGAGACTTTTCTGTTCCCTTCCCAAGAAAAGGTTTGAATGCCAAAGGTCAAGGTCAGGGGACGCTTGCTTGAGCAGGCCTCTTAAACCAGTCTTGGGTTGTGAGTCACTTTGCTCTGCTTCCTCCAGGGTTGTTAACCCTGAAAGTGCTGATTGGGATAGAGCTGGGAGAGGGGGTGGCGGATGGATGACAGAATTAAGTTAAATTATTTTCACCTGTTCCTGCATCCCTGCTAGACACACGGTTTACATGCTCTCCTCCGATCCCTTTAACCTCTCAGTAAGGTGGGAATTATCATCCCCAACACTGTAAGAGTGAAACCTGAGGCTCCAAAGCTTAAGTACTTTGCCCAAGATCTCAGAGCAGGAGTATGAATGGGCCACTGCCTGCATCTCAAGGTCATGGTCCCCGACCCCCCAACCCCCCCTCCAGGGGGACAATTTAGAGATGTGAACCAGGCAGCAGAGGGCCGGCTCCTTCTCTGGGACGTGATGGCAGCCAGCTTTAAAGCTCCCCCTAAGCAAAGGGGTCTTGACCCACCAGCGTCCCCTGTCCCTTCGTCCTTTAATCAGGCAGTAGGCTAAGTGGGGAACACATGGGATCCATAGCAGCTGTGGCTCCTGACCTGGTCTGAACCCCAGCCTCAAAACAGAAATATAGGGAAACAGTGCCTCTGGGTCTTGTTTGTTTGTTTTTTGTGCAAACACCTAGTGCTGTGGGGAGGATTAAGTGAACCGAGGGGCAGGCTCCCATGCCGTCTCTTTTCTATTAAACTCCAACAGCCCAGGTCTCCATCCCGGGCTTGGCGGCCTTTCCCACTCCCTCTCACCTGTGCTTCCCCTCAGCCTCTGGGGTATATGACAATATTGATTTGTACTCTTGAATTTGACATCCTCTCCCAGAGTCAGCCATCCCCGGAGCCATTCCCAGGAGAATCGTGTTCCACTCGCACACATTTCATCTTCGCATCCCAAGCCCCCAAGAACCCTTTTCCACGAGCTTCCCCCCACTTCTCCGGCAGCTGCGGAAATGTTGCTCCCAGCCTTTGGAGCACTGCCTGGGTGACAGTGGCCTGGGTAGCAGAAGCACAGATTAGTATTCAAGGAAAAATGCCAGGACAAATGTAGCTTCTGTTTCCTGTGACTGAGCTGAGGAACCCCTGTTCAACTGCGGGGAAGTGGGAAGGAACCCTAATTTGCCGATTTGTGGCGCTACAGCGTCTTCCAGCTTAAACCGTCTCTCTGGGATGACTCAGTCTCTGTAGGCTACATGCTCAGTCCTTTAAGTTTCCCCTCCTTTCTGCTGCCACTGTCCATGATGGTGGTGGCCAGGTCTGCCAAGAGGTGGGCCTTCCGGAGTGCCCTGCTGACACCCACTGCTGGAATCATGCCCCATGCATGAGGGCCGCACAAGAGTGGTCTCTTTTTCCTGCCCTGAGACTCCGAGGGCTCCCAGGTCCTTCGGCACCTCCACATCTCCTTGCCGGACAGTTATTTCAGGATCCCCTGCAGCCATGGGGAGCAGGTCATTCATCTGGCCATTTCCCCACCTCCATGTGGCTCTTCTGCGCCCCCTGACCGGCTGGACACAGGTCTCGCCCAATATGGGTCTCCTCCCAGGTATTCAAATGGGAAAGAGGCTCAAGGAACAAGTGCTTTTAGCTGTCCCCTCAACCCCTGGCTTTGGCCAGAAGGAGGATTGAGACCACATGTGGGACCACCTGTGTCCCTTGCCCCTGCCTTCCTTCACGGCTGTCCTGGGGCCGTACCCACCACATCATATCCTGATTTCCTTCACTCCAAGCTCATTACAAAACTCTGGGTGACCTAGTCAACCAGGCCTGGCTCTGGGTATGTTAATGTATGCTTCAGTTATTTAGAAAATCCTTTTCTCTCTTGACGAAGATTGGCTTTCAAGGTTATTCCCTTGTTTTACACTCAAGAATATTTTTTTGGGTGTTCAGAGCTGAGCGCTTCCTCTTTGCATTCCTAATCTTCCCCAGGCAGAAGAGGAGGGAAGTCACCCGGGAAAGCACATGGATGTCTTTCAACGGGCATCTCCCCTGCCCACCCACTTACGCTGAAGCGTGTTTGAGGTCCTCCCAGCCCTGAAGTTCTGTGAGTCTGTGCATTCTGTCCTTTCAACCCTGTTGATGTAGGACCAACTGTTTCACTAGCAGTTTTTTTTTCAAGGACCTTTCCTTTAAACGATATTGCTTTAGTTTCTGCCATAGCTGTCCTCCCCTGTATAGTCAAACTTCCTGGGAGAGTTGTTCCTACTGCTTCAGAACCCACCAAGGTCAACCAGCAACCTCTCTATTTCTAAGTCCAAGCCCTGGATTCATTTTCTAGGGCTGCTGGGACAGAGTACCACAAACTTGATAGCCTAAAACAAAAAAATGATAGAAGAGACAAATGTATTCTCTTACAGTTCTGGAGGCCAGAAACCCTAAATCAAGTTGTTGGACAGGATAGGTTCCTTCTGGAACCTTCCGAGGGAGAAGCCATCCCACACCTCTCTCCCACTTCTGGTGTCCCTTGGCTCAGGGATGCATCACTCCAGTCTCTGCATCAGGCTTCATGTGGTTGCCCTGGGTGTGTCTCTGTGTCTCAAATCTCCTTTTCTTTTAATAAAAATCCAAAGACATCACTGGGTTTAGGACCCACCCTAGATCCAGGATGATCTCATCCTGAGATCCTTAACTTCATTGTATCTGCAAAGATCCAATTTCCAAAAAGGTCGAAGTCCCAGGTGTTGAGGGTTAAGACTTGGACATATCTTTGTGGAAGACACCATTCAGCCCATGTTGTCAGCCCTCAGCTTGACCTTTCTGCAGCATTTGGCACTCTTGCACACTTTCTCTTGGAAACTGTCCTTCCCACTGGCTTCCAGGATGCCAGGCTCTCCAAGTTACCCTCCTACCTCTCTGGCTGATCCTCCACAAGCTCCTCTACTGGTTCCTCTTCTTCTGCCCAGCCCTGCAAGGTGAAGGTCCCTAAGATTCTGTCCTGTCCTTAGCTCTTTTCTCCTCTCAGTCTCCCTCAGCCAATCACATTTGTTCCCACAGCCTTCAACAAAGAGAGCGGAGTCATCCTGGGATGTAAGAGGCCACATTATTGCAAATTTTAGGGCTAGGATGGGTCTTTGACTCAACCTGATGGTAATGGGACAGGAATATTATAGGGTCAGAAGAGAGACAAAAGGGACATAAGAAGATTTCTCTGGTCTTGGTGTTTGGGATGGATTGGATTGGAGAAAGAGATTAGAAAACTGGGGACCCTTTGGCAAGTTACAGCTATAATCCAGGTATGTGATGAGAAGGGCTTAGACTAGGATGCTACCAAGAGAGAGAGGGGAGAAGAGAATTCATGTTTCACGGGACATCTGTTGTTTGCCACTTTATATATGCTTCAATTCTCACAACAACCCTGCAAGGAATATAGTCTTACTTCCATGTTACAGAATAAAAAAGCTCAGAGAGGGCTTCCCTGGTGGCGCAGTGGTTGGGAGTCCGCCTGCCGATGTAGGGGACACAGGTTCGTCTCCCGGTCCGGGAAGATCCCACATGCTGCGGAGCGGCTGGGCCTGTGGCCATGGCCGCTGGGCCTGCGCGTCCAGAGCCTGTGCTCCGCCACGGGAGAGGCCACAGCGGTGAGAGGCCCGCGTACCACAAAAAAAAAACAAAAACTCAGAGAGGTTAAGTGACATGTCCGAGGTCACACAGCAAGTTAGTGGCCATGCTGGCGTATAAACCCAGCTGTCTCTGAGTCTGGAAATCAGACGGAAGGAATGAATCTGTGAAATCATTTAATATAAGGCTTGGCAGGACTTTCTGATGGAACAGATATAGGGGGTGAAAAAGAGCAAGGGATGTAATTTTGGAGGGTGAGTTAGTGTGGGTGGTCAGTGGTAGGAAGATAATGAAAATATGGTTTCCATCATATTGAGTCCAGGAAGGGAGAGATGTCAAGTGGACAGGTGGAAATATTGGACTGGGGTCAGGAAGGGAGATAGGGATTTGAGGGGCACCAGTAAAAAGAGGGGGTGGTCTACCGAGTAGTCAAGGGGCTGGAGGTGAGGACAGAGGCTGTGACTGGTGATCGTGGGAGTGCCCCGCCTGCTTCATCTAAAAGGTACTGCTGCATTTAAGGTTCCCTCCCCACGTCCTTAAGAAAGATATTGTCTTCCTTTCTGATTTCTTCCTCTTAACGCCATTTCTCAAGAGGGAAGGAGAGTTGGGGAGGCACTAAAGGTAACGGAGCTCCCAGCAAAGCTCTTGTTGGCAGGCAGCCGCGGGAGCAGGTGGGCGGCTGCAACTTCCCTGGCTCCACTGGTGTGGAGGGTGACTGGTAGCAGGGCAGGGGGAGCTGATCCAGGGAGTGCCAGGCAGTAAGGAGGCAGCAGGGTAGTCTGTGCTCCAAATCCACTCGTCTGACAAGTTAGAGCTTTGTCAAGTGTTGGTAACGGAGCTGGCTGGCGTTTGAGGCTTCAGCAATTTTTTTTTTTTTTTTTTAAATGAGATCCAGGAGAGACCAGGATGGAAAGACAGCAGAACCACTATGAACCAAACTCTTGTTTTTCCCTTTTGCAATGAGCTGGTTTGCCCCCAGGCGGCTGTTGCAACCACATAATTGCAACCAGAATTCTTTTTTTTTTTTTTTCCAAAGGGCTCCATCCCAGACACCATGCATTCTGCCACTTCTGCACTTCTGCCCTTTTTTAAAAAAAAAAAAATTATTTTTAGAAATATTTATTTATTTATCATCTCCCTATCCTTATTTGGCTGTGCCCAGTCTTAGTTGCAGCACGCGGGATCTTCGTTGCCCTGTGCTGAATCTTTACTTGCACCATGTGGGATCTTTTACTTGCAGCAAACGGGTTCTAGTTCCTTGACCAGGGATCGAACCTGCCCCCCTGCATTGGGAGTGTGGAGTCTTAACTGCTGGACCACCAGGGAAGTCCTGCACCCAGAGTTCTTTCTTGTTCCACATTACAAAACAGATTCCAGGAGGACCTGAGAACACAGTGTGTATCCAGCTGAGACATCCCCTGGGTTCCTCCATATCAGGGCGTCCACTGGCATTCTCTTAAACTCCCCCCAAGCACAGGGCTCTTGCACAGATAAGGCCCCCTCCCCTCCTTACCCTTCAGAGCTCAGTGGGTGAAATGTCCCTACTTTTGCCAGGCCTTCCCTGACCTGCCTGAACAGCTTACCCCTCGCCCACGCACTGATTCTCATACCTCCCCTTCGTAATTTCACATTTCTCCACGAGATTATCTGATGAACGTTCGCCCTCACTGCGGTTGGAAGCTCGGCAAGGGCGGGGACCCTGCCCGCTTTTGCTCTGACAGTAAGCGTGGTGCCTGCTCACAGCCATCTGGGGCCTTCCGTCTGACTTTGCTCTCAGACATCCAGATTCCTCCATTACCAGGGCTCCTCCTCGGGCACTGGGGAGGAGGTTATAAACCCTCCAAACTTATTTGCAGTGTTTTATGCGCATGTGCAAATGTGCACTCGGGGGAAGGATCCAGAGTTTTCATCAGATTCGAGGTTAAAGATCGTTTCCTGTGCAGAATCCTCCACAGTAATCACCGGGCTTCCTGGCTGGCCTCTCAATCTTCCTTGATTCTCCTACCTGTCCTTTGCCTGTTCTCTTTTCCATGCCACCCTCTCTAATTATTGAGACCCTACCTGGTGGGTTATCTGTTGCCTTTGTTTGCCCATCATCCTTCTATCATTCTTTCTACTTAAGGCAATATAAATTCTCTTTTTCTTTTAGGAACTGCAACACACACACACACACACACACACACACACACACACACACAGTGGGGCTGCCAGTGAAATGACCCCACTCGGGTGAGTATGTGACCTATTCTAGCCAATAAAAGTGTCTCATGTCCCCAGATCTCATGCTGAGTTGGGTGGAAGTGGGAAGGTGTGTAACTCACACGTGACCACTCAGAAGCTTTTTCGGATTTTGAAACAGATGTTGGAGGGAAAGGTGGCAAGGACATGGCAGGTGGCAGGACAGAACTCCTGGCTAATTCTTGGAGCTGCTGCCTGTGAGGATAATGCAAGTTCACACCCCTGCTGGTGGCCACCTTTGCTACCACATCAGGGGACATCCCTTGAGAAGGAGGCCAACCAAGAGGAAAACTGAGCTGAGTGAGAGAGAGAAAGAGGGTGTGGGGAAGAGAGAAAGGGAGAGTCCATACTGATGGCAGAGCTTTTGAGCTGTTGGATCCAGTCATGACTGAAAGCCTTAGCAATCCCTGAAATTTTCCACTTAAAAGGCCAGAATTGTGCTTCCCTGGTGGCGCAGTGGTTAAGAATCCGCCTGCCAATGTAGGGGACACAGGTTTGAGCCTTGGTCCGGGAAGATCCCACATGCCATGGAGCAACTAAGCCCGTGTGCGCCACAACTACTGAGCCTGTGCTCTAGAGTCCGCGAGCCACAAATACTGAGTCCACGTGCCACAACTACTGAAGCCTGCGCACCTAGAGCCCGTGCTCCACAACAAGAGAAGCCACTGCAATGAGAAGCCCACACACCACAACGAAGAGAAGCCCCTGCTCGCCATAACTAGAGAAAGCGTGTAGCAGCGAAGACCCAATGCAGCCAAAAAAAAAAAAAAGACAAAGGCCAGTATGTTCCCTATCTTTTTGCTCAAATCAATTGAGTTGGATTTCTATCATTTACAACTAAAAAGGCTCTTACCAATTGTCTTAGCTTGGGCTGCTAAAACAAAATACCATAGACTCTGTGGCTTAAACAACACACGTTTATTTCTCACAGTTTTGGAGGCTGGAAGGCCAAGATCAAAGTGCCGGCTGATTTATTTCCTGGTGAGAGCTCTCTTCCTGGCTTGCAAATGGTTGCCTTCTCACTGTGTCCTCACATGGCCATTCCTTGGGGTGTGCAGGTGGAGAGAGAGAGAAGCAAGCTCTCTGGTGTCTCATGACCTCATCCAAGGCACCATTTACAAATGCCATCACATGGGTTAGGGCCTCAACACATGAATTTTGGGTGAAGACAAGTCAGCCCATAACACCAATACTCCAACTTAATCTTTCAAATGTTCGTATCTTTCTGGACTTCCCTGACGGTCCAGTGGTTAAGACTCTGCACTTCCACTACAGGGGGCAGGGGTTTGATCCTTGGGTGGGGAACTAAGATCCCACATGCTGAGTGGCAAGGCCAAAAAAAAAATTGTTCATATCTTTCTTATCAGGACTTCCTAGTTGCAAATAATAGAAAGCCCAACTGAAGTGGCTGTTAAAGGGAATTTATTGGTTCATATAATCAAATGGTTTAAGAGTATCTTAACTTCAAGCAAGGCTTGATCAAGTCCCCAACAACATCACCTGATTCTCACACTTTCTCTTTCAGCTCTGATTCTTCTGAGCTGGCTCCAGTCTCAGGAGGGCTTTGCCCAAGCAACCCCAAGGTGGTTGCCGGCAGCTCATGGAGCTGTGTGCTTCTCAGGTCAAGTCTAGGAGGGGGATGGGAGAGGCTCTACCAATAGCTCCAAACAAAGAATAAAGACCTTCCTTCCCAGAAATCCTGGCTAATGACTTTTTACATCCCATTGATTGCTCTTGCCTCCCTGGATGAACCAGTGTGGCCAGGGAGATGGGATACGGTGATTGGTTAAAGCCAGGTGGGGCCCATCTGTGGAGGTGGGGCTGGGGTCTGTACTTCCTAAACCAGGAAAGTTTAGGTTGGAAGCTTAGGATGTTATCGGGAGGGTTAACAGAACAGTCGCTTAAACAGATAGGGATTTATTTTCTTGCACACCTAGCAGCCTCGAGGTTGGTGTTGGTTCAGCAAGTCAGTGATGCCCTTGGGAACACATGCTCTCTCTGTCTTCCTGACTCATCAGCCTTAGAGCATTGCTTTGCATTCTCGTATTTGTCACCTCGTGATCCCAAGAGAGTGGCTGCAGCTCCAGATGATGCATCTGCATTCAAGGCAGGGAGAAAGGAGGAAGAGCCCAGATGCTACCAACCTGATCTGTTTCCTTTAGTCAGGAAAGCAAAACCTTTTCCAGAAGTCCCCACAGCAGACTTCTGCTTAGGTCCTGTTTTTGTTTTGATTTTTCTTAAAAGACACATTTCTTAAGGAACCACACAGGTAGAAGAGGAACACAATTTTGCATTTTCCCCATTCAAAGTGGACGATGTTGCATCTCAGCATTTCATAAAGCCTATTTTTTTTTTTTTTTTGGCCGTGCCACACGGCATGAGGGATCTTAGTTCCCCTACCAGGGATCAAACCCATGCCCCCTGCAGTGGAAGCTTGGAGTCTTAACCACTGGATCACCAGGGAAGTCCCTGCAGCTCAGCATTTCAAATGAAGATGTCAAATACAAAACTGAGTGAAACATTGCATGCATCTCTCCTGCTGAAAACGAGATCGTATGTGGACCCTTAGCTGCAAGGGAGGTTGGGAAAGCAGGAAAGAGGGCTGTCCAATAGGGTTAGACTAATCATGATGCATACCCTGGGGGGAGAGGGAGCATGTGCATTGGTGGTGGAGGGTCCCCAATACCGACAGCAATGTTCCTTAAACACACGCAGCTTTTCCCACCTCTACATATTAGCTCAGGTGTTTTCCACCTGCCTGAAACTTGCTCTTCCCCTTGTCAACGTCCTATCTACACTTCAAAATCTCTTCCACATGCCCTGAATCTCCAGTGAGAAGTGAAGCCTTCTTCAGCCTCTCCGAGCATCTTCTGCCTTTGTTCTGGGACCTAATTCTATCCTATGGCTGGTCCCGTGCACGAGGCACAGCTTCGTGGCCAGACAGGCATTGGCTCCAAGGGTGCCTGTGATCGGTGACTTAACATCGCTCTAGGGCCTCAGTTTCCTCGTTTATAAAATGGGAGTAATCATAGAACCTGCCTCATAGAGTCGCTGTGAGTGTTAAATAGGGTAATCTACGTCAAATGTTTAGCCTAGTGCCCGTCCCATAGCCGGCGCAAAATTGTTAGCCTTTATTATCCTTACTGCCCTGTTCTCCCCATCACCTCCCTCAGGCTCTGCCTCCCTCAGCCTTGCATACTCTGCCACTTTTCTTAAAATTGATATATAATTCACATACCGTAAAACTCACCCACTCACTTTCCTGTCTCAACCCACTTTGCTTCAACTTCAGTTTTCAATATGGGGTTGAGAGTCTCTGGGGCCGTCAGCAGGTCATTTGCCTGCCCACTCACCAGCCTGTAGCCTTGGTCACTTGCATTTCCTGGGAGAGGCCATCTCACCTATTTCCTCTCCCAGAGTCCTCCTTGGAGGGGGAAGAGGGGGAAGAAGATAGACCCTGGGGAAGACTTCCATAGGCAAACCAGTCACAGGAAAACCTCCTTTTCTGGAACTAGTGGGTAGGAGTTGCCTTAAAGCTCCCATAAGAATCTTTTTTGTTGTTGTTGGATGTGCATCTAAAACAGATTTGGAGCTTACCTGTGACAGCTAGAGACCCCACTGTAAATGAGTAAGGAAAACTGTCTGCTTTGTCCCCACCCCCTGACCCCAACTCCCTACGCACTGGGTGGAGTGGAACGCAAGCAGGAAATACTAATGATGATGATTACAAAGAGCTCCCGGGGACCTAAAGAAGCTGCCTAGAAGTTTGCTAATCAGGCTACCTGCTGCAGCTCCACAGTGAAAAATAACTGGTGAGAGGAGGCTGTGCTGATGCACCTGCTTTAGGGACGCATCTGGACAAGTCAGGAGCTCACAATTTGCTCCCACTATCTGTCTCATCAACGCCTGCGGAGTGGTTCGCGTAGGACTCCTGGCTGCGCTCGTGAAGAAGCTGAGAAGCAGCAGCCTTGGCCGCCACCCAGCGGCCCCGTCTGTAATCTTCCTGCTCTGCGTGGCTCGCAGCAGATCTTAGCAGCAGCCACAAGAGGCAGGCGCAGGCTCGGGCTGCCCGAGAAGCCAGCCCTGCAACTTGTGACTCAGCAGCGGAGGCGGCGGGTGGGACTCTGGCCTGAGGGGCCAGCACTGCTAACAACCAAGTGCTTTTAAGCAGAAGACGGGAAGTTGAGTCCCGAGAACAAGACTGGCAGCGGAATTTCAATCTAATGAATTCACAGTAATCCTCCCTATGGGTTTAGACAAGCAGATCCCCTGCTTCTTGCTTCCTAAAATGCAGCCTGAATCAAGGTCTAGATTCCACGGCCAAACGACCTCTCTTTCCCTTTTCGGCCGCCCGCCTCCACCGCTACGCCCACCCCCAAGCCGGAGCAATTATACAGGAGCGTCCAGAGAGATACGGGTGGAGATTTTCCTTTATTCATTTTTATTTTGGAGAGAAAGGGCTGGAGCAAAAAAATGATGCCAAACACACCAGGCCTCAGAATGAGCCCTGCATGTGCAGGACCCTGATGGGTGCTCACTCTGGATCTGGTGACTGACAAATGTGCCGCCCCAGAAGAGAATGACCCCACAACTGCCCCCCTTGACCCTCTCCCTTTTTCTTAATCTCAAGGCCCTCACCCACACCCATCCCGGGTAGCCTTGTCATTCCCAATAAGTGGATCTCCTAGCAAATTGGGCTTTTACCTCTGTGGGCTCAGACCCCACCCCCACCCCCAAATAAACATGCATCGCCTAGAGATAAAGGGAAATTGACACAGGATGCTGGAACATGGAGAGACCACACGCTTTATTTTTCATCATCCTCCAGCTTGGGAGAAAGGTTGCCCTCCATCATACCAATGAGAGACAGGAAGAGGCGGTGAGGCCGCACCACCTTTCCCATTTCCCCAGGGGCCTGTGCCCTTACCCCTGCTCACGCCCTGGCCCTGCCTGATTTTAAATAAACCCGGCAAGAAGCCTTCTACGTCTTCTCTCTGGAAAAAGACATTTGGGAGCTGGTAGATGTAGGGCTCAGCTGAACCTTTAAACCAATCTTCTTGCTCAGTTTCTGTTCAACCCAAAGGTCCATCTTGTTCTCCGAAGGAGATTTCTGATGCTTGAAGCCCCCAAACCTGGCTCCGTTGAGCAATCTGTGGGCCCTGTTGAATGTTTTTAGTTGTAACCACCCAGCCTCCCTGCATCCTCCCAGAGCGGTCTTCGGTTTCTCTCAGCATCTTCCCCCATGGTCTGCCGTGGTGCCCTGACGTGGAAGTGCCCAGGGTGGCAGGGGAAGTGTCAGGTGCCCTTGCTTTCTGTCCTCTCTTCATCAGCCGTCTGGGCATTGCTGATGGCTCGAAGCTGCCCCTGGGCCGCAGGCTTCACCGATAGGACCAAGCGTTTTCGGAACGTCTCACAGAGCACGATGTACACAAAGGGGTTGAGGCAGCTGTTGGCATAGCCCAGACTGATGGCCGCGTTGTACAGGTAGACAAAGGTGAGCGTCGGGCGGCTGATGGACAGCTGGGTCAGCTGAAGCACGTAGTAGGGTGCCCAGCACACAAAGAAAACCAGGCAGATAGCGATGGCCGTGCGGGTCACCCTCTTTGTCCGCAGCCGGATGCTGCGTTGAGAGGCGGGGGCCACGGAGGATGTCATGCGCTGCAGGATCCTCACATACGCAGCCGTGATGACCACGAAGGGCAGGGCAAAGGCCAGGAAAAACTGGTACAGGGTGAACCAGTAGAGGTCAGTGTCTGGGTTGGGCAGGCGGATGCCACAGCCCACGGTGCCTCCTGGGAAGGGGATAAGCCTAGCGTAGAGCCACACAGGGGTGATGCTGATGAAGGACAGGGCCCACAGGAGGCAGATCACCAGGGTGGCCACAGAGGGCTTCCGGAACTTGGTGGAGGAGATGGGGTGGACGGTGGCCAGGTAGCGGTCAATGGCCATGGCGGTCAGGATGTAGGTGCTGGTGAACTGACTGTTGGCGTCCATGGCCGTGATGAGGGTGCACATGGTCTCTCCAAAGTGCCAGACACCATTGCCCATGAGCTGGTGGATCATGAAGGGCATGCCCAGGAGAAAGAGGAGGTCCACCACCGAGAGGTTGATGATGAAGATGTCGGGGACGTTGCTGAACCAGGGCAGCTTGGATTTCTTCACCACCGCGAAGATGACCACGGAGTTCCCAACGATGCCCAGGAGGCAGATGGCACCGAACACCGAAGGCATGATGATGTTGGTGTAAGAGACGCTCCCTGTGCGAGGCGGCAGCCCTGGGGACACAAGGAGCGAGCGTCGACCATTTGACATGGACTCTGCTCTCTGAGGGCTGACCTCCTACTGGCGTGCTCAGCCTCCAGCCGTGAGCCTGCCCCCCATTCATCCTCCTGCCATTTCAGCTCAGAATCCTCCCTACCATACTCCCTGCCCACACTGCTGCTAATCCTGCCCGCCCCCCCCCCCCCCCGTGCCCTCCTGCACCGGTTCCCTGGTTAATCCCATCAGAGTCTCCCACACCACCTGTTTGTTGAAGGACCGGTCCTTTGCCTCCTGCATTTTCTCAGAAGTCACAGAGTCAAGAACCACAGCGGTCTGCAGAGTATTGTTGTGTGGGCCTCTGGGCTTCACCAGGAAACAACATCAAAACAGCCAGCAGGACATGAAACTGTGCATGTGTGAGCATGTGTGGGTGCGTGCATGTGTTTTCTCCTTTCCTATTTGCAGCCCTGATCATTTCATTTCAGGAGTCGCTGGTTGAAAGCTGTGTACTGATTCCTGGGCATCTCTGTGGGTGACTGTCTCCTGGAGGCTTTTGCCCATCAGACCCACAGCCCTCCCCTCTCCTGGGTTCCTGTCCAGGATTTCCTTGGTCCCTATCTTCTGAGTCTGGGCTTCCCAGGCTTCCTGAGTGACCAGAGACCGAAGCTGTGTGTTGCAGCCCAGCTACCCGAGAATTTTCTCTATGCAAACCTTTCCTCTTTTTTCTTCCTCCTCTTATCCTTCAAAGCTAGAATTCCAGGGCATCTTAGCGCTGGAAATGTCCTCTAATCTCTGTGAGTTATCCCTTCCCACGCCTCTCCAAGGAGGCAGTAAAGATGTTTCATATCCCATAACACGTAGTTCGAGCGAAAAGCCAACGGGATCGGTGAATGAGTGAGCCTCCAGCTACCTCCCTACATACCACCCTCCAGCTTCTCTTGCTCGCTTTTCTAGCCTGGAATATTTTCTGCAAAGCATCTTTGGAACTCCTGGGCAGCTCTCCCCTGCCTCCCTCGCGGCTGGCCACCATCCCCGGCCACTTCCGAGGGTGCCTTTGCCCTCTTCTCTGCCCCTGACGTTTCATTCTCATCCCCTTTTCCCCTGCCCCTCCGGGCAAAGCATACTGCACATCTTATCCCCAAGAACTGTAATAAAGTTTCGCCAGCAGTTTGGCTCAGAGGTGAAATCTTCCCATTTCCCACCCCCGGCGCAGAGGAGGGAGGACTCCCCTCCAACACGTCTCACCGGCCGTGGTGAGGTTATCCGGGCCATCCGAGGTGTTGCTGGCATTGGGGCCGGTGGGCAGCAGCGAGACTTCCAGGTCCATCCCGCCGGCGCCGGCGCCCGCTCGCCCGTCGGCCCACGCAGGCTGCGGCAGCCTCCCGTGCCGACCGCTGCGTCCCGAGCCCCGGCCCCCCGGAGCCCCGCCGTCTGGAGGGGCGTCTTCCTAGGCAGCCCGGCAGCCTCCGCTGCCTCCGCTGCCCACCGCTCTCCCCTCACTCCTTCCCCGGCTCCCACTGACATCACCTACACACATTAACATTCGGAGGCAGATGCGCGTTAACCTCTTCGGTCCTGCGCCGCAGCAGCTCCAGCTTCCGACTGCCTGCAGAGCCCAGCGGCCGGAGCCGGGCTCAGGCATCCCCATCAGAGACGGGGCTTCCTTCCCTCTGGCACTTGGGCTGTGTCTCCAGTGTCACAGGGGGTGCTGCTTCACTCACGTGAGGCTACAAGACTCTGCAAAAGCAAGGAGCCCGGCCAGCCCCTCACCCCAGGGACCGGTGCCTGGGCCACCGGGCCGGGGGCCGGGGGTGGCTGGGCGCAGAGCTTGGAAAGGGAAGGCTTGGACCACAGCACGCCTGCCCCCAGGCCACCCTCGGCCCCTTCCCAGCGCCCCGATGGATTCCAGCCTTCAGAAGCTGAGGAGTTGTTGGCTGCTGAGCCCTTGCAGGCACTCAGAGGCAGTTCAGGTCACCCCATGTTGGTGATGGCCAGGGTCTCGGGGACCAGAAGGGGACAAACTCCCTTCTGCCCAGGATCAGCATGGACCAGGCTTAGAGAGATGCTCTTAGGTCCTTGAGGTTTTACCTGGAACTCCTTGAGACAAATTTCAGAACAAAGACCCCCAAAGAGATCACCAAGAACAGCCTGAGAGGGCAAAGCACTGCGTAAATTCTCGGCATAGGCATCCTGCTGCCAGCCTCTATGTCCCTCAGAGCCCGGAGCCACCACCAGACCCGCTGCCGGACTCAGGAGCCGGGGGTTCAAGGTAACCGCAGTCTGATCCATACATACTTCTTAAGTCTTATTTATTTATTTGCTTCATCCAACAAATATTTATTGAGCACTTACTACTTGCCAAGCACTGTTCTAGGTTCTGCAGTGAAAAAAACAATAAAGTCCTTGAGTCCCTGTTCTCATGATGATTACTTTTAAGTTGGGGGTGGGGGAGCAGGCAGAAAATATACCCCCCCCGAAAAAAAGACAATTTATGATATTGGTGATCAGTGCTATAAAAAACTTAAAGCAGGGTAAGGGGGCCAGGGAATACTGGGGGAGGGGGAGAGGTTACTACTTTACATACGAAGGTCTCTCGGGAAGAGTCCTGAAGGAAGTAAAGAAGCGTGCTTGGAAATATCTGGAGGAAGAGCATTCCAGGCAGCAGAAATAGCCAGTGCAAAGGCCCTGAGGCAGGAGTGTGCTGGGTGTCTTTGGCGAACTGTGGCTATAGTAGAGCAAAGGGGAGAGTAGCAGGAGGAACTAGAGGAATGGCAGATTCTGTCAGGCCTTAGCCCTTGTCCTGAGAAAAGGACTTATGTGCACGTGGCTCTTCTGAGAGCTGAACCAAGAAGCAGCCATGAGGGAGTGGGGACAAGAAGACAGGAAAGAAGACAAAGCCAACAGAAGGTGCATTATCAACTTCGCTGCTGTGGGCAATGGGAGCTTGCGTTTAGCAGGGTCCTTGAAAAGTGCACAGACTGTTTCCCAGAATCGTCTGCCTGAAGGATGGGGGGCAGGAACATTTTCCCAGTTGCCCACTGGTTGAGTGTTGCCACTGGGGTGTTAACTCTGCGCTCCTGGGTGCCTGGGAGGAGCAGGCTCCTACGGCATCAGATGTGGCACAGAATGACTTTTGACGTGCAGCTCACACTTGAGGCGAGAGGCTGTCGGCGCAAGGTGAATCTTGTGCTCGAACCAAGAGGGCTCTGAGAGCGCTGACGTCCTGGGTGAAAAGCGAACAGACCCAATGTGCATGCCGGAGGCAAGACACATCAGCACAAGATCAGCTGAGCTCACACACACCTGTCTGCTGCAGCTGGAGTCAAAGTCAGAGGTAGCCGAGGGAGATGTGACCAGGGTGACCAGAAGCATCCAATACAGAAGACTATTGCAATAATGCAAGTGAAATAGGATGGTGTCTTAGACCGGGGAGGTGGGGGTGGGGAGAAAGGGTGGGTTTCTGCACATTATGTAGAGCCCAGAGGATTTGCTGCAGATTAGACCAGAAATGTATGAGATAAAGAGGCATCAGGGATGACTCCTAGGGTTTTGGCCCAAACAGCTGGCAGAATAGAGATAGGGAAGTCTGTTGGGAGGAGAAGATTTGGAGGAGAAATGAAGAGTTCTGTTTGGAGACGTTACATTTGAGACATCTGTTAACATCTGAGCAAAAATGTTGGGCAGTGTTGGATGTGAGCCAGAAATTCCGAGGACAGGTCATGCCTGGAGGTATGAAGTTAAATTGAGGACACTGGATGAGCTCACCTAGAGGGGGAGGGTGACTGGAAAAGAGCTGTGAGGACTCGGCCCTGGGGCATTTCAGAGTTTACAGGTTGGGAAAATGAGCCTCACAGCCCACTATTTCCTCCTCTTCCACCCGCCATAGTCTTCCCACCTCCATCCATCCACCCACCCATCCATCCATCCTTTCCTCCAGCAAATCATTCTTGAGCCTCTGCCCTATACCAGGCACTGTGCTAGGCTCTGTCGGTACAGTGAAAAAAACCAAACAAGTGCCTGGTGTCAAGGAGCTTCGACGACAGAGTGGTGAGAGACAGATAATCACAAGCAAGCCAATAAGTAAACAAAGTATCCTGCTCAACGCTTAGATCCAGACGAGTCCAGGTAACTTAATCATGAAGGGATTTAGGTGTTTATAAAAGCACGGCTCCTGAACGATGCCACCCCTGCACTAGCAAAATGACTCTGCCTGACTGGAGAAATTTAAACCATGACTGAGCAGCAAGGGAATCTGGGAAGGGTAAGTTTTAGATTTCTGGCCTTTGCATGTCAGGTGTGGGATTGGTGGAGGGGCTGAACAGTCAGTCCACAATGGCAGATGACTTGTGTGGTAGGGAACGAATGGGATGATGGGAGTGACTGGGGTCCTTTAAAGAGGAGCGTTAAGGACGTCCTCTCTGAGGAGGCATTCAGGTGGAATCCTCAGCGTCCTTTTCACTACAAATGACTAACCTACACCATCTCGCACTCTCCTCGCCAGTGACCGTCTTAGGGCTGAGCATCCCTCCTGGATGCCATGTGCACCTCTTCAAACCCTCTTGGCTACACCTAGTTTATATTCCATCCATTGCTGCAATGACCCTGCTCAGCACGGTCCCTAACCAAGTTCAGGTAAAGGTACAGGTGTACCAAGTTCAGGTGCAGGTATGACCAGATGGTGCTTTGCCCTAGGCCGGCACCATGTGCTTTTTACCCTCTGTCCCAACTGTCTCTGTTGCTGTCGTGACTTAGAATATAGGACTCCACAGAATGCCCACGCCAGAGCAACCTGGAAGTACGGGGAGAGTTCACTCCTTAGGGTGAACCGTTGGCCAATGAGGGGTGGGAGCCACAGAAAGATGCTTTTCCCATGTTCCCCTTTTCCTGAGACACATTTCATATGGCTTCTCTGGGATCCCATGAGGTACAGCATCTGGTCCCTTGTAGTGGTGGACAAGCCCACACCGCTCACCAACTCCTCCTGAGAACAGAAGTTTTGAGCTACTCTCCTCCAAGCCATCTGGCTTTTGACCTGCTCAGCTCTGCCCAGCACAATCACGAGGAAGATCAGGCCTACGTACAGCAATAAACCCTTTCCCTCCTATCCATGTGCCCCCACTCACCATGCCCTACCCAGGGTACCCCAAGGGTTTGGTGTATCTCTCTGACTGCCCCCGTGGTAATATCCACCTGCCCTGTACTTTTCAGGACTTGGCTGTCATCTGCATGTTTTGAAGTCTTACTGGGGTCACTGCATCAGATTCTCACTTGCTCCCCTCACTTCTGCCTTGCCCCTTACACTATACTCCCTACCAAACAGCAGGAGTATTCTTGTTAAGATAGAAATTTCAGGGGAATTCCCTCGTGGTCCAGTGGTTAGGACTCCGTGCTTTCACTGCTGGGGCCAGAGTTTGATCCCTGGTCGGGGAACTAAGATCCTACATGCTGCACGGTGCAACCAAAAAAAAAAAAAGATAGAAATTTCATGACCCTACATTGTTGAAAACACTTTAGTGGTTCCCAATTGCTTTCAGAATAAAGTCAACCCCCTAACAGAATGTAATGGACATGATCATTTTTGGTACCCAGGGCTGATCCCCCAGAAAACCACGGCCTTGAGAAGTTCTTTGGGAGGGGCAGTAGCAGCTCCTCTAAACAGTCCTTGGTGGGAGCTGCTGGTGGGAAAAGCAGCAGTTGAAGTGGGCTTTCTTATTTCCGCGGGGATGTGTAGACCCTGGGGTGGGAGAAACCAGGTAGCAGCACTTCCCAGAGGAAAGTGAGCATGGTTATTATAATAGGCGGGGCCAGTGGAGTTACCCAGATGACTGCCCTGCAGAGGCTGATGTGGCTAATTGATCATGGAGTCTCTAAAACCAAACTATATGAGCAGCCCTTCGCTAAGTTCCTACTTGATCTGTATATCTGAAAAAACCTTCAGGTCTGATAAGCAGAGCTCTGACTTTAGCCACTTGGCTCTCCTGGTCAGAGTGGGAATTAAGGTGGATCAAGTAATAAATGGAGTTTGACTGGAATGACTTAACAATAGTCCCCGGGGACCTCCAAAGCTATTTGTTTCCCTGCCCCTACTTCTATAGCTGGAATAGATATCCCAGCCATTGGCAGAACTACTGTATTGGCTCTTGGATTGGCAGAGTAAGGGATGTGATGAGGAGAGGAGTCAAATGGAAAGCCCTCTCTACAAAAGTGATGAGCCAAAAGCAATATTGCACCCCCTGGGGGATTGAAGAGATTAATGGTATCATCAAGGCCTTTAAAGATACAAGGTGGTGATTTTGTCACATTCCCACTTGACTCTCAGTTTGGCCAGTGGAGAAGGCAGATGGGCGTCAGGGAATGCCAGTGGGTTACTGTAAACATAATTATGTGGTGACTCCAATTGCAGCTGCTATTTCAGATGTGGTATCGTCGTTGGGGAAAATAAATACAGTCCCTGACACCTGGTATGCAGTTACTGATCTAGCGAATAAATGCCTTTTTCTATATCGCAGAAAAGACCAGAAACCCTGCCTTTTTTTTGTGAGGGTCAACAGCGCACCGTTCCCATCTTGCCTCGGGGCTTCATTATCTCTTTCGATGGCTCTTCGATTCTCAGACTTTGAACACTTCAAATGCCATGAAAATACAAAGTCCTGACATCTCAGTAAAGGTTTGGGGTCCAGTGTCCTGCACGTGTCACGATCTTCCCTCCAAAGTAAAGCTCAGTTTACCCGACATCCCCTACCCCAAAAGAGGAACCCCTGGAGACACACAGTTGGAAAAGGGAACAGCAATTCCCCAAAGGAGCAGGGAGCAGAGGGGTGCGGGACGTGCAAAACCAAGGGGAGCCTAGTCCCCCCAGTCTCCCCTGTTAGGTCTGGCATGCCTTGCATGCAGGGACTGTGGCTCTTATTCTAGCGTCAGACACAGCTGCCATGTCAGTCAGTGGATTCTGAGTACACCCCAGGTCCCCTGCTCCAACCTGGCACCCTGCCTTTGGACATTCGCACCGTGCCCTGTACTTTTTCTTCACAGCAGTCATCACAGTTGTAACCAGACATTTATTTATTGTATAGTTGATGACTGAATGCCTTTCCCTCACTAGATTATAACTCCCAGGGAGGCAGAGGACCATGTCTGTCTTACCTTACTGTATTTCCTGGGCCTCGCCCTACGCCGGGTACACGTTAGACATTCAGTAAATCTTGGGTGAATGAATGGCTAGTAGAGGGATCTAAGTGAAAGCCCCTGGCACAGAGGTGGGCAGAGGGGAGGGGAGCACAGCAATACTGGCCGAGATCCCTGACCCCAGGGCTCCACTCAGCCCCAGTGCTTCCTGGGCAGCCTGGCAGCAGTGGCCGTCACGCCTGTGGGCAGGCAGTGGACGCCCGTCAGCTGTGAGGCAACCCAGAGGCCACAGCCTCCTTCTGCTTGAGAGAAAGACAAACGAGATCACCTTCATGCGTAGGATTCATCCTAAGATTCATGGAAATCCCAAGGAAGAGTGGGAAAGCAGCTGAGGTAAAAACACTTGCATGAAATTCTGCCATGTGCTACAAGAGGGTGGAACTTAGAAGACATTATTCTAAGTGAAAACTGCCAGACCAAAGCAAAACAAAACAAACAAACAAACAAAACATAGTATGACTCCACTTTTGTGAGGTCCCGGGAAGAGTCAAATTCATAGAGACAGAAGAAGAATGGTGGTTTCCAGGGGCTGGGAGGGGCGGGCGATGGGGAGTTAGTGTTTAATGGGTACGAGCTTCAGTTTGGGAAGATGAAAAATTTCTAGATGGTGGAGATGGTTGCACAACAGTGTGAATGAAAATACCACTGAACCGTATGCTTAAAAATGGTTGAAGTCAATTTTCTGGGGTATTTTTTGGTTTTTTTGTTTTGGGCTGTGCTGTAAGTCATGTGGGATCTTAGTTCCCTGACCAGGGATCGAACCCATGCCCCCTGCAGTGGGAGCGTGGAGGTCTTAACCACTGGCCTGCCAGGGAAGTCCCAGAGTCAATTTTCTGTTATGTATATTTTACCACAATTTAAAAATATGTTAAACAAACCCAGTCAATGAATCTGCTTACCCGAATGTGTTTCTGCAGAAATTTAGAAAATGCTGGCAAGAGGAAAGCCATGTTACAGGCCTTAAAAACACTGAAGTCATTAAGGCCCCTGAAAATGGCTAGAAGACATTTTAATGATGGGAAGCATTTTCATAAGACATGTGCTAATTTTTTAAAGCTTTGCTGTAACTAGTGCTAACAACTTAGTGGAGTTGCCAAATATTAGTAAAATTGCATATTTTTTTTTTTTAGGATTATGGAAAGAGTCTCAGGCCAAGGATGTCACTGAGGAGTACTTCAAATGCAAGAAATGATCAAATAAAAAAACTGGGCTCTTGTTCCTCAAAAAATAAATACAATACAATACAATAAAAATACATTAAACAGTTTAAGAATGGTATCACATATAGTAATTGAGTCAAGAGCTTTTTATAAGATCTCAAAAACCTAATAATATATGTCATATTCTTATAAACTGCAGCTCCAAGACGTGTTCAGTTAAATATATTTTCTTAATAAACACGGAAAAACTAAAACACCACCACCACTCTGAGCCCCAGAGATTTCAACACATCAGGCCACATGGAGACCTGGGGCAGCTTTGCAACATCTTTGGGAGAACAGATCAAGGTAGGTCACTTGCCTTCTCTGTGGGCACCCAGCCCTCGTGCTATTCAAGAGAGAATCTGATTTTTTTTTGCCTCTATCAAATATTAGGAATTCATGTTGGACAGCAAGTCTCTTCAAACCACAGGCCTGTGACCAGAGGGAAAAAGCTGCCTTCACTTGCCAGGAATTGTAAATTGTAGAAATTACTGTTTAAGGCCTGCTTTCCTTAAAACGGAGCTGTGTGATATTTAACATGGGTGACAAAACAATTCAGTGAGGGAACGAATAGACTTTTAAACAAATGGTGCTGGGACAACTGAGTATCCACACACACGAAAATGAAATTAGACTCCTACCTCACACCATATGCAAAAACCAACTTAAAATGGATCAGAGACCTAAATGAAATAACTAAAACTATAACACTCTGAGAAGAAAATATAGGGGTAAATGTTCATGACCTTGGGTTAGACAAAGACTTCTTAGATATGATCAAAAGCTCAAGCAAGAAAACATAGATAAATTAGACTTCATCAAAATTTAAAACTTTTGTGCTTCAAAGGATACCATCAAGAAAGTGAAAAATCCCACAGAATGGGAGAAAATCTTTGCAACTCATATCTTTAATAAGGGACTTGTAGCTAGAATATATAAAGAACGCTTACAACTCAATAGTAAACTGACAAATAATCCAATTTTAAATGAGCAAGGTATCTGAGGAGACATTTCTCCAAAGGGGATATACCAATGGTTAATAAGCACATGAAAAGATGCTCAACATCATTAGATATTAGGAAAATTCAAGTCAAAACCACAATGAGGAATATGTTTAATGCCACTGAATTATACACTTACAAATAGTTAAAATCATAACTATTATGTTACATACATTTTATCACAATAAGACAAACACCATGAGATACTCTTCACACCCACTAGACTAGCTATTATCAATATGACAGATCCTAACAAGTCTCCTTGTGATGGACGTGGCCAGGATGTGGAGAACTGGAATCCTCATACACCGTCAGTAGGAATGTAAAAAGGTGCATCCACGTTCAAAAACATTTCCTCAACATGTTAAACATAAAGTCACCGCATGACCCAGCAAGTCCACTCCTGGGTCTATACCCAAGAGACATGAAAACATGTCCACACAAAAACCTGTACACAAATGTTCATAGCAGCATTCGTCACGATAGCTAAAAATTAGAAGCAACCCCAATATCCACGCACTGAATGGATAAGTAAAATGTAACCATACAATAGAATATTATTCAGCCATAAAAAAGAATGAATGGGGAATTCCCTGGTGGACCAGTGGTTAGGACTCCATGCTCTCACTGCTGAGGGCCCGAGTTTGAACCCTGGTCTGGTTGGGGAACTAAAATCCCACAAGCCACGCAGCACGGCCAAAAAAAAGAGAAGTACTGATACATGCTACAACATGGAGGAACCTTGAAATCGTTATGCTAAGTGAAAGAAGCCAGTCACAAAGATGACGTATCTTATTATTCTATGTGAAATGCCCAGCATAGGCAATATTTATTGAGATATAGAGTAGATTAGTGATTGCCTGGGAGGAAAGTGGGGGGGGGGGGAGGGAATGACTGCTAATGACTAGGAGTCCTTCTATGCGGTGATGAAAATATTCCACTATTTTTTTAAAAATAAATTTATTTATTTATTTATTTTTGGCTGTGTTGGGTCTTCGTTGCTGTGCGCAGGCTTCTCATTGTGGTGTCTTCTCTTGTTGCGGAGCATGGGCTCTTGGCACATGGGCTTCAGTAGCTGTGGCACATGGGCTCAGTAGTTGTGGCTCGCGGGCTCTAGAGCGCAGGCTCAGTAGCCATGGCACACGGGCTTAGTTGCTCTGCAGCATGTGGGATCTTCCCGGACCGGGGCTCGAACCCGTGTCCCCTGCATTGGCAGGCGGATTCTTAACCACTGTGCCACTAGGGAAGCCCAATATTCCACTATTTATTGTGGTGATGGTTGCACCACTCTGTGAATATAGTAAAAACCATCAAATTGTACACTTCAAAAGGATTATTTTATGGTATGTGAATTATATTTCAATAAATCTGTTTTGAAAAGGTTGGTGGGGGTCCAAGGGCTGGGGCCAGAGGAAGGGTTGAGAAATGCCTGGTCTCTTCTTCTGTCCTCAGGGCAAATGTCTACTCTTTGTCTCCCTCTTCGTCTTGCCTCCTGGGAACCTCATCCGGCTGCCTCTTGCCAACCTTTCGGCGGATACTGGGGCTGTCCATTGGGAGCTGCCTTGAACACTCTTTGCTGAAAGGGACTTCCTGGGAACTCCTTCGACGTCCGAATTGCAGTGTGAAGTTCGGTTTCAGCTGATTCTGCCGACGACGTTGGAGTTGGTACTCAGATGAGTTTACACCTTGGCTCTGCTGCTGACTTGCTGTGTCATCCAGTCAGTCCCCGACCTGCTCAGTGCCAAATGGGAACTGGAGTAAAGTGAGCCTGCCTCGGGATTCTCCTGGCTGTGGGAGCTTTTTCTTTTTGGCAAAATGATAGGAACTAACATTTGCACAGCCTTTTTTACTCACATGCCTTATCTTAGCTGACCCTGTGGAATAGATATGATCCCCAGTGCAGATGTGGAAATGGAGGTACAGAGAGTTCGGTAAGTTTCCCAGAGCCGTCCAGCTGGCACAGTGGTGCTGAGCCCCAAGCCTCGGCCTTCGGCTTTTCTGACTCCAAATTCTGCTCTCATTCCTCTCCACGGGACTCCCTTGTGTTGACACTTTCTACTTCTAAAATGCCTACATTGAGAAAAACTTTCAAATTGGTCCCAACTCCTGTGTTTTCAGCCCTTGGAGACAGCCCCTCTGCGGCCGTCCCTCTCTGGCCATTTGCCTGCTCTAGGCCTCCTGCCCACTTCAGTTCTGCAAAGCATCTGGGCCCTGATTTCACCCAACTGAACAGGACTGGGCTGGCTCACCCTGTGACAGTGGGTGAATGTTTCCAGGAAGGACGGAGGTGGGGGTGGAATGAGAGCCCAGTTCTTTTTAAAAGAACTTTAATCCCCAGTCTTTGATTATGGCACACAGGACCCTTCATGATCTGGCCTCTGCCCACCCCTATGCCCAGTGTGATTCTTAAATAGCTCAGTGTTTCCAGAAAGCGCCACGTGCTTCTACAACATTTGCACACATTGACCCCTTAGATCTTTCTTTGCTTGTCTACCTCCTAAGCTGTTCTTCAAGATGTCCCAGAATGACCTCCTCCTCCAGGAAGCCCCCCGCCCACAGCTCCCTTCTCCTCCCTACCCCGTCCTGCATCAAACATCCAGCACGACAAACATCAGAGCAGATGCCAGTACTGCCCGCCCCCGTGCCCCCCCCCCCCCCCGGCCCAGGTCGCTCCGCCAGGCTGCTGCACCCATCCTCCAGCTGCTGAGGGGGATGGCTCCAAGGCCTCGCAGCCACCCCAGCTGTCCTTTTGTGTGGAGAATTACCCTTGCCTGATAGGAGCCTCCTTGCCAGGGAGGTCACCACCCCCATACGCCAGCAGCCAAAGTCTGAAAGGGGAGTAGAAAAGGCCAGTCCACCCCCCCACCCCCCGCCAGCACACACGCGCCCTCTGGACCAGGTCCAGGCTAGACGGACCTGAGGCTTCCTGCTCATCAATGACCTTCTGCACTCCTCCCTCAGGGGTACCTTCCTTCAATAAACCCCAGATCCCTGCTATCACATCCCACTGTGATGAGCAGTTTTCTTATTGTGTCCCAGACCACACTCTGTGCTCCCCGAAGGCAGGGATTTATTGCTTTATTTTGGTGGCCTCACCTCCTAGTTGGGGACCTGACAGAGAGCAGGTGCTCTGCGTTGAGTTCTGTCCAGTTTCTGAGCTTCTGTGCGTCCCGGTCTTCCCATCTGTCTCCCCCGATTCCTTTCCTCCGGGACCCTCTCCTAACTGGGCCTCCCTCCTCTCTTCCTCCCCTACCCACCAAGTGCCAGATACATCCCTGCCCCCCACCCCCACGTCCTGCCCCTCGCAACTTAGATTTGAAGGAAAGAGACTGGCAGAGCTGTAGAGTGGGTGGGGCCGGACTGAGGGCAGCTACGCACCTCCCCCCGCCCCCACCCCCACCCCACGCCCGGGGACTGGGCAGCAGGAGGCTGTTGGCAGAAAGCATCCTCGGCCCCTGGTTGGGCGGCTGCTGCAACTGCTGCTCTGGATTTCCCCTCACTTGCTCTCTGTGCTTCTTCGCTTCATAAATGCTTTGGGAACCGCGGTGCTCCCACTGTTTTCCATTCGTTCCCACCCACTCACAGCACCAATCCCTGTCACCAGAGGAATGAATGTCTTGCCTCTGAGGCTCACTAACTTTCCAGGCAGCAACCAGCTCACGTAGCAGCTGAGTGAGTGCGGCGTCAGCGGCCCAGGAAGGAGGGCACGCGCAGCTGATCGGGTGGAGCCCGTGGGTGTCAGCGGAGGCCTCCTCCTGTTGCACAAAGCAGAGGAGCAGAGGCCAAATCCACCCCAGAGACTGGCCCTGGGAGGGCTCATCTCACCTAATTCCCCACACTCAATCGTGCACTGTTTTTGCTGCCCCACCTCCATTCTCCTCATATCCCTCTGCAGCCCCAGCAGCCCCTGGGCTTCCAGCAGGTAACTTGTGTGTGGGGGAGCTTAGCAACTGACCCCAGTAACCATGATGATTGGTCCAGGGCTGGGCAGGTGACCTGTCAGAGCCAATGAGATGCATTGAGACTCAGGTTCAAAATTCTGGGACAGAGGTGCTCACTCCTTTTAGCTGGACTTGAAACTGGAGAGGATGGGGGGATTAGAGCTACTGGCTCCAGGTTGCTACCAGGTGAAACATGAGACTGGAGCCATCCCTATAGAAGAAAGAGAGAGAAATTATAAGAAACTGAGTCCTGACTATATCCTGGAGTCCTGAGTCCAGCCATACCTGAAGCTGCATTAATACAAGGACTTTTGGACTTCTGTAGCTCAATATACCCCTTTACTTAAGTCAATCTGAGTTGAGTTTTTTGTCACTTTCTTGTTGAAAGAATTCTAATCAATACAGGTATTTGTTACCCTCTTTAGCTAATTCTTTCTGATTGTGTCCTGACGGAGACATCATTGTTTGCAAATGTGAGAAATTGAGCACAGCTGCCTATATTGTCTTGTCTTCATCTGATTTAGATGCCCTGTTTGTACTGCGTGTACTGAATTTAGTGCTATTTAAAATACCTTCGAAAAGATCATAGCGTGATTCAGCATTTGGAGAAAAAGTGATGATGCAGAAAGACAGGGATATGGATCAACAGGGAGTGAAACTAATACCAGTGAAACAAAGTTTTCTCTTTGGAGAGATGACTGCTCTTACCTTACAAAGCAACAGCAAGTGCTTTGCAGAACCTATGGCAGGAAGACAAACGAGGAGCAGGGGTTGTATTACATTTTGTTTCTAAACCGTGGGTAAAAGGATTGACTATCTACACCAAGCAACGGAGCCTAAGGTGGGAGACATTGCCAATCTCACAGAAGAAATGAGAGGAATCTCCAAGCCAGGAGAGTTGCGGTGACTGGTTTATGGCTTGTCCGAGACTATCATTAAGACTTCTGTCACAACGCAATTGGTGTGTTTTCTTTCTTAGTGGTGCATCTTATAACCATTGGAATATGCTGTTACTCCTATTTTGCAAAAGTGCTGTTAAAGTCACTTGCTCAATGGTTGGACCTAGAGACTGTCTTACTGAGTGAAGTAAGTCAGACAGAGAAAGACACATATCATACGCTATCACTTATATGCGGAATCTAAAAAAATGGTACAAATGAACCTATTTACAAAACAGAAACTGAGTCACAGATGTAGAAAACAAACTTATGGTTACCAAGGGGGGGGAGAGAGGGATCAATTGGGAGATTGGATTGACATATACACACTACTATATATAAAAGATAACTAATAAGAACCTACTGTATAGCACAGGGAACTCTATTCGGTGCTCTGTAATGACCTATATGGGAATGGAGTCTAGAAGAGAGCACATATACGTATGTATGGCTGATTCACTTTGCTGTACAGCAGAAACTAACACGACATTGTAAATCAACTATACTCCAATAAAAAAATTAATTTAAAAAATTTTAAAAATTAAATGCAAAATAAATAAAGTCACTTGCTCAAGGTCACAGGCTAGGTCTGAACACCATGGACCTGACCGTTAAGTCACACACATCCCCCACCCTGGGAGGGCCCAGGTTCCCACTGGTCAAGGAGGGTGTGGAACTGGGGACACTTCTGCCATCCCTGCCCAGCTGTCTGAGAGCCCTGGCCTAGGCTGGATGGCAGGAATGTAGAATCAGGTGGTTCCCCTGTCCCGGCCTTTAGTACTGTTTGCTCTCTAACTGAGTTCAGTAGCTCAGCCCTAAGAAGGATCTCCTGCTCCCAGATGAATTTTTGTGTCTACAGTCTGAGGAGCACCAGTAGGCTGTGCCTGTGTTACTGACCAGGGTTCTTGGCCTTCCCCAAGCAATAGAAATTGACTAGAGGCCACAAGAAATTCAGGCAAGGCTATATGGGAGCCCCTGCTTCAGCAGGGGGGAGTGTGAACTAACAACAGTTTCCCTTGCTAGCTTGCTCACCGGGAGGGGGAAAGCTTGTTTCTTATATGGGGTGAGGGTAGGGGTGTGTCCAGGGGTCGGGCCGGAGGGGCGGCTTAGGTGTTTTGCTCACCCTCTAGGTGGTGGTGTGTGCAGGGGCATGTGCGTACCTTGCTTTTGCGCTCAACACCGTGTTTCTGCTCCAGACTCTTCAAAAGTGGCAGTTGGGTTTTTTGGTCTCTTTGTAACTTTTGGGTCCAGAATTTGCCCCAACTGCGCATGCACGCAGTTATTTTTGGTCCCATACACTTTCTTTGTATTTTGTTGCTCCAGGAAAGGTGTGTCCAGGTGCAAGCATTGCAGCACTGCAGCAAAGGGTCCCAGGTCCCAGCAAAAGGTCCCAGGTCCCAGCCTATCTCACTTGGATTGTAGTTTTTTCCTCCTCAAAGCATTTTTGAACATCTTTGCATAAAACAAGATTTCAGTAGAGATAACATTGTCATTTTTTCATACACGAAGTAATAGGAACATCCCTACTAGAGTTATCTTTCTACTAAAGCCAATGGAAAAACAATAGATATGTGGGACTTCCCTGGTGGTCCAGTGGTTAAGACTCCCCACTTCCACTCTGGGGTGGGGGGTAGGTGGTGCGAGTTTGATCCCTGGTCGGGGAGCTATTATCCCGCATGCCGCGTGGTGCGGCCAAAAGAAAAACCAATAGATGCTATTTGTAGCACGGATGGTGATTCAGTTTATAGACTCTGGAGTCAGACTTGAGCTCAAAGCCTGTTCTGCCACTTACTAGCTGTGTGACCCTGGGCAGGTCCCTTGAACTCTCTGTTTTCTCATTTGTAAAGTTAGGAAAGTAACAGTAAGCAGCAGCATCTACCTCATAGAGATGTTGTGAGGCTCAAACGAGATAATATATATAAAGCCCCAGAGCCCAGCACGCATGCTCATTTATTTCACAACCCCGATGCAGCCCTGACCATGTACCAGCACTATTGTTTTCCTAGGACAATTCAGAGGACAGTTATGAGGATTAGATAAGTCAATATCTGTCAGGTATGAACCACATCTCCTAGACTCAGCATGGCTCAGTAATTCCTTACTTCCTTCTTAGCCCTTTTACACTTTTAAGAGGATACTTAGTATATTTCGCCCAGTGTTTTAAGCTATCTTTAGTGGGCATGTTGGCATGATTTTCCTAGTCCACCACGACCAGAAGTATAACATTTATTATTTATTGTCTTTCCCCATCCTCCACCTTGCCCTAAATAAAATGTAAGCTCCATGAGGTAGAGGTTTTTGTCCTTGTTCTCTGATGAAACCCAAGTACCTAGACAAGCTTGAGGACAAAGGACAGCAATGTTGCAGCATCAGACCCTTACGAAGTGCTTACTTCTCTTCTTAGCCACATGGTGGCTAGGAAGACACCTGGCCACACGGTGTCTTCCTTTTTTCAAGGAGGGGCAAACGCAGCACCTCATTCACTCCTCTTCCGGGGTTGACCGCGTGCAGTGCTGGGGAGACACAGGTTGCAGGGCTCCTGCCCTGGGCTGGAACTCTGCCTCCTGCTGTCTCATCCCGGTTAATCCTCCCAACACCAAGGAAGGCCATCGACCTAGAACATTCTGAGACAGCTCCCTTCCCATCTTCCCCGAGGAGCTAATCTCAAAGATTTTATGGGTCTGTGATCCTGTTTTGGGTCCCTTTTTCCTGCAGCTCTAAAAGGCACTATTTGGGGTCAAGAGAGGTGCAGCAAGAGAGCTCATTCTGACTCTTTGGGAGAGAGAGAGAGAGACACTGTAAAATTTGAGGGCTGTCAAATTTAAGGGCTTCTTCCTTATGAGTTTGGACAGAACTCTAAGAAGCGAGGTTTGATCTTGGAAGGAGTGTGTGTGTTTGCTTCAGAAGTTTTCTAGACAATGTGCACCTGAAATTCTCACACAGGTGGACTGAAAGCTAAGAGGAGACCCGACCTGAAAGGTACCCACCTGCTCTGGACCATCCTTAGAGCCCTCCCAACCCCCCTTTCTCCCCAGACTATTCGCAGGCTGCTGACTGCCAGTGCTTGTTATTATTTACTCAGTCAGTGAACAGATATTTACTGAGCACCTACTATGAACCAACTCAGACTTGGAGAAGTCTGCTGCTGGAAGGAGGGGGCACGGATCTCTGCAGAATTTCCTAAAAGACAGGTGGGGACTTGCTTTAGGGCAGTTGGGAAAAGCACCTTTTGAGAGGAGACAGACCCTGGGTGATGAAATAACATTCATATTTTAAGGCAAGAGAAGAAACATTTAAACAAAGTTTTCCTCTGCTCGCTTGGGCCTCCTTCCTCCCCTCTGGTGTGCACTAGGCATCTGCATTATGTGTTAACCAGGCCTTCCCCACAGCAGAAGATCAATTTTTCTTCTTCTGGCACCAGCCATGTAGCTTCTTAGAGGATGACATTATTTACTTACAACCGTATTAATGTTGCTAGCTCTGTTATCTATATTCTGCCTATCTTACAAGATTATTTTTTTCTTGTATTACCAAATGTGTGACTGAGCCTCCAATAAAGTAATGATGACCAGGCGACTTGGAACAATTGGCCAAATACATAGTTCTATAAGATCAATGATTGTCACAGTGTAACTCTAGCTGTGGGAAGAAGCAACAAGAGGGAACCATTTCCTGGACCACAACAAACTAGTAAGACAGGTGGTTCAGAGGCTTCCGGTGACTGTTAACAGAGCCTAGTCCAGTAATAACACACTGAGTGGCCTGTCAATGAAATCCTCGCCCTGCCTGGGAATGAGCCTTCCTGGTGCCACGGGACAAACTGGTCATGAAATGCCTCCCAAACCTGGATTGAAATGAATACTTAAAGGGAAAGGATTATAAAATAAAGACTGTTGCCCACCATCCAGTTCTACAAGAATCAAGTCATTAGCCACTGCAGTTGCTGATATACGATACACCCTGCAAGGAATTCAGGGCAAAGCTCAGCGTGAGGCTCTCTGTGTGCTGGGAAAACTGGCAGGACTGGCCCCCACTTAGATAGATATTTTCAGGAGAGAATGTTAGGAACCCAGCTTCTTGCCCCTTCTCATACTTAGAAAAGCACTAAGACCATTGACTAAGCTCTCTGTTCCTCGAGAAGAGTGGTAACCTGCCAGGATGGGTGTTTGACTGCATGCACCCCCTTGGTCAAAATCACCATATATACTGCCCCACCCCCCTTACCTCTTCAGAACAGTCCTCAGAGCTTTTTGGAAGACTCTCTCCTGCTGGGTTATAAGCCTCAGGTTGGCTCCAATAAAATTCTCCATTTCTTTCTTAGGTTGGCCATTGATTAATTTTTCATCGACCTGATGATGGGAAGTCAGATTAGGAGCTGGAGCTACCCCTGATGGGGGCCCTCTTGGTAAGATTCCATTACTTAGGCCCCCTCCCCTGGGACTCTGGAACAAAACCTCCTCACTCCGGGGTCACTGGGGTCTCTCTGTGCCAGGCAGGTTGAAGTAAATTTCAGGAGGCAAGGCCAGCCCTTGCCGCAGCTCCACAAAACAACCACTCACCTCAGTTTCTCAGGAATGTGACTGTAATGAGAAAAATGCTGCCTGCTCTTCCAGTTCTACAAGGATCAAGCCATTAGCCAAGGCGGTTGCTCAGCCCACAGACAGTGTGCCCAGAGGGGAATTCGGGAAGGGGAAAAACGAGAAACATTCTGTTCTTTGGATATACGGGGCCCCTAGATAGTTAAGATACACAATTAAGGAAAATTTTCAGTGACCCCAGATTCTTGCATCTTCCTATACATAGAAAAGCACTAGGGAGTTCCCTGGCGGTCCAGTGGAGGACTCGGTGCTTTCACTGCCTGGCCCGGTGAACTAGGTAGGATCCCGCAAGCCACGTGGCCAAAAACAAAAGAAAAGAAAAGAACTAAAATCATCTACTTGGATGTCTTTCCTTTGTGATTAGCGGTAATCTTTTTTTTTTTTTTTTTTTGCGGTACGCGGGCCTCTCACTGCTGTGGCCTCTCCCGCTGCGGAGCACAGGCTCCAGATGCGCAGGCTCAGCGGCCATGGCCCACGGGCCCAGCCCCTCCGCGGCATGTGGGATCTTCCCGGACCGGGGCACGAACCTGTGTCCCCGGCATCGGCAGGCGGACTCTCAACCACTGCACCACCAGGGGAGCCCGAGGGAATCTTTTGATGCTTGACTACGTGTTTTTTCCAGCAAAAAAAGTTGCTCTATATCCTGGCTTCTCACTTACCTCTTCAGAGCAATTCCTCAGAGCTGTCTGAGAGGCTGTCTCCTGGGCTATAGTCCTCAGTAAGGTCCCCAAATAAAACTTAACTCACAACTTTTACATTGTGCCTTTTCCTTTCAGTAAACAGGGACATCACTGGAGATTCAAGGAGGGGTGACATCCCAGGATCATCACTTTTCCCACTCCCCACCATGTTGCAGTGTAACCTGAAAATTCTTTTCACCCAGGCACTTAGGAGAATTCTGGGTGTCTCAGGTCTTCTGGGGGGCATAGGGCGAGGGGGTTCCCTTCTCCTTCACGTGAGTTTATCAAGGAATTTTTTTCCTGAACAAATAAACAGTGCTTCTCCCTAAAGGAATGCCAGTGAATATGGTTTCTCCAACTCATCACCATCGGATTTAGGCCACAGCTTTAGGTTCTTTATTGTAATACTCATTAATCATCCCAACCCTTCAGTAAAGGCTGTGGGGAAACAGACACAGGGTAAGAGATGGAAGCAAGAAGCTCTGGCCTGGAGCCTCTGGGAAGGAGGCAACATGGCCTAGAAGTCCGGGCTCTGACCCACACCGAGGGGCAGGGTGGCCCCCAGCAGCGCTGGGAGTGAGGGGCACACACAGTGAAGACTCCGAAGACCTGAGTGAATGTCCACTCCCCCACTGTGAGTCAGAGGAAGCTGCCCCATAGCCCGGCAGAGGCTGAAGGCTGTGACCACAGGTATGTTTAGCCCTCATTTTACACAGGACACGATTGACCTTCAGGGACACTCAGTAATCGACCTGAGGTCCCCTGGCCAGCAGGGCAGAGCCAGGCTGGGAACTACACCTGCCTTTCCATCAAGTTGCCCTGCCTCTCTGTTCTGAGTTTCTTGCGAAGTGTCTGTTTCCTTACTGCTCTCACCTGGCGCATTTGGTTCACCTGTAGGGAGCTGGTACCATGAGTGTCGTATGATCGGTTAGCGTGACTCTTATCAGCATTTTTTCTGCTGCTGGTTTTTACCACACTCTGGTTTTCTGAGGCTTGGGGAGCAGCGGGGCATCGAGTATCCCTGTCCATTCAAGCAGACAAGATAATCACTTGAGAATGAATCGGTAGGATAGCAGCCCTCACGGGCATGTAAAACATTACTTCAGAACACGGTCCTAGTCAGGTAGAACTCTGTAGGGAGAGGAACCAGTACAATGGGATCTCCCAACTCAGAGCACAAACGGACCTCCAGCTAGAGTCCTTACCCACGCCCCCCCAGACTTGTGATTTGCCCCCTGCTGCGAAGGGCTTCAGGCACGGCTCATCCAGAGACGTGAATGATGTCCTGAGGACCCTGTCTCTCTCTCTCCTCCACTTTTTGGTGCTGCTTGTCGTTGTTGGGCTTTATTCCCAAGTCTTCCCTTGCCACCTGACAACAAGATGGCCACTGGCAGCTCTAAGCCTACCTTGTCTTTATGGCTTATGAAGTTAGAGGAGAAAACGGAGCATCTTTTCTTTGCTTTTTTTTTTAAAGTCTTTATTGAATTTGTTACAATATTGCTTCTGTTTTTTATGTTTTGGTTTTTTGGCCATGAGGCACGTGGGATCTTAGCTCCCCTACCAGGGACTGAACCTGTACCCCCTGCATTGGAAGGCGAAGTCTTAGCCACTGGACCGCCAGGGAAGTCCCCTAGAGCATCTTTTCTTAATGACTCTGGCAAGAGTCCCAGGGAGTACTCGGACTGGCCTGGTTTGGTTGCATCCCTCTTCCAGGGGCATGGAGTAGTTTGGCCAGAATTTGATTGTATTATATGAGCTCTTTGGAGTAAGGAGCAGGGCTCAGATCCACTGAAAGCACGCAGACTGAAAAATATTTCTAAGGAATAGGTCTGGGTTATTCCTCAGAAGGTCTACTGGGCTGACATCCACTTGACCTGGGTGTCACCCCCTGGCAACACAGACACTGTTGACCAACGTGTTTCAGTCAGACTGCTTCTGGCTTCAAAGAACAATACAAAATTCAAACAAGCCTATAAATGGTGAGGAAATGTATTTATTAGGCCACACAACTGAAAACCCAGCATCAGATCAGCCTCCAGTGGCGATATAATCAGCTGCTCAATAAAGCTGGTCGGGGAAATGACGGGTCATTTCAACAAATGGTGCTGGGACAATTGGACTTCCACACGCAAAAAAATGAACATAAATGCTTACTTCATGCGCAAAAATGGACTCAAAATGGATCATAGACCCAAACGTAAGAACTAAAACTACAAAGCTTCTAAATGTACGAGAAAATCTTTGTAACCTTGATTTTAGGCAATGATTTCTTAGATATGACATCAAAAGCACAATCCATAAGAGAAAACTTATAAATTGGACTTCATCAACATTAAAAAAATTTTCAAAAGGCACCGTTAAAAAAATGAAAGACAAGCCACAGAACTGGAAGAAAATATTTGCAAATCAAAAATCCAGTAAAGGACTTGTATCTAGAATAATACAAAGAACTCACATAACTCAACAATAAGACATCCCAATAAAATGAACAAAGGGTTTGAACAGATACTTTACCAAAAAAATGATATGTGGATGGCCAATAAACACATATAAAAAGCTCTCAAATCATTAGTCATCAGGGAAATGCCAACTAAAACCACAGTGGGATTTCATCCCATACTCACTAGCATGGCAATAATCCAATGACTGACAATACCAAGTGCTGGTGATGATGTGGAGGGCTGGAGCCCGCACAGTCTACAAGTGGGAATGTAAAATGGCAAAACCACCTTGGAAAAGCGTTGGTAGCATCTTTGAAAGTTAAACATATACACTTGTCATATGACCCAAGGAGTCCCACTCCTAGGTATCTATCCAAGAGAAACGAAAATATTGTCTCATTATTCACAACTGTCCCAAACTAGAAGCAGTCCAAGTGTCCATCAACTTGCAAACAGATGAACAAGTTATAATGGTTCCTTGGCAGATGGTTATCTTCCAAATGGAATTTTTCTCTGCAAAATAGTTTAGAACGCTGGTTAAAGGACTCTGGACTTACTAGCTGTGTGCCCTTCACATATTTAGATTCCCTGAGCCTCACTTTTTTAACCTATAAAACTGAAATATGAATACCTACCTCATAGAAGTAGAGTGAGAATTAAATGAGGGAATGTAGATAATGTGCCTCAAATAGTGCTCAAAACAGCTGTTTCTGGAGTATCAGTTTTACTTGAAGAATGAGGGGAAAGTCATATAATTTTAAAGGGAATTGATTTAATTATTTACTTTTATATGAAAACAAAAACAGATATCACACATATATGGTCACCTTATATATGGAAAAAGAAAAAAATATATATATATTTGACCCCTACCTCATACCATACAAAAATAATTTCCAGAAGGATTGCACATCTGAAGCTAAAATAAATAAATAAATAAAGCTTTTTAGAACAAAACATAGAAGAACATCTTTCTGACTTGGGACTAGGCAGATCTTTCACAAACAGGAAATGAAAAGTGCTGATCATGAATGAAAAAAATATTAAATGAATTCTGTGAAAACTAAGAACCTCTATTCATCAAAAGACACCATTAAAGGAGCAAAAAGACATTTCACAAAAGAAGCTATCCAACTGTAGAATAAACATACAAAAAGTTCTTAACTTCACTACTTTCCAGGGAAATCTAAATAAACTAGAGTATGATACTACTCCACTTGATTGGATAAAGTAAAAAGGATAAAAAATATCGTCTAGACAAAGATGTGAAGCAACAGGAACTCTCTGAATTCCAGTTGCTTTAGAAAGTTCACCAGCAGTACATACTAAAGCTGAAACTATGCCTCCCCTATGACCCAGCAAATGTATTCCCAGCAGACATGTAGGCAGGTGTATGGTTTTTTTTCTGTTTCAATAAAGATGAATCATCCTTGCATTTTAATGTTTGTTTTGCTGGTAATTAATTTTTATGGCTTCAAAAGAGTGTAATATTAGTTAGTTATTGCTACAGTATTCTACAAACCAAACTACTCTACAGTTCAGTGGCTCACAAATCTATAGTTCAGCTAGGAAGTTCTGCTGATCTTGGCTGTTGTAGGCATGTGTAGGTTAACCAAACGACATGCATATAAGAATATGCATACCAGCACAGTGTGTAACAGCCCACACTGAAACAACCTATGTCTGCAGAATGGATACATTTATTATAATAGATTTATACCGTGCAGTGAGAATGAAAAAACTACATCACACATGAGGATTATGGCTTAATCTCACTAACATAGTTTTGAGCAAAATAAACCAGACTCAAAATATTTTAGATTGTATCGTTTCATTTATATACAGAACAAAAATAGACAGAACTAATCTATGCTTTCAGACATCAAGATGGAGGTAACGGGGTGGCAGTGAACAGAGAGGGAAGGAGGTGGACTCTGGGGACCTGGTCTTGATTGGGTGGTGGTTAAACATGTGTGTTCGTTTGTGACACTCCTTCGAGCTGTACGGTTATGATAGATACCTTCTCTGTACACTTCTGAAGTGTCTACACTTCAGTAAAAGGAAACAGAACAAAACCAAATACGGATATACTAGGACATTGAATTCAAAATGTGCCTAAATAAGAGCCTTAAAGCAATTTCTCGCTTGCTGCAGGTCTTCTGGCTACTCCTGGCAGGGGATGATCTCTTTTCTACTAACGTTCTTTGGTGGGAAAGTCTGAAAGCACCGCTTCCATTTCCCATGGTGAGGTTTTGAGGGCCACCTTCAGGAATCCTCCACCCAGAGCTTCTCGAAGGGGCTGGGGTTCCGGGCTCCTGCACCAGTGCTCTCAGGATTGGGGTGAAGCAAGTGAGGCGTGGCAGGACAAGTACACGGTCAGATCCTGTTTGTTCCATGTTTTAAATTTTGATATTTTGTTCATCATGGGTTTTTTTTTTTGCTATTAATTTTGTTCTTTTTGAAACATTATTTACCTTGATTATTGAGGTTTTTTTGGTGTCCACTTAAATTTTGCGTCTGATTCTCCTCACCCTACACTATGACATCCTGGCCAGCTTTCACTTAAGAAGAAAAGAAAGGAAAAGCTCTGCTAGCTTTTATTTTTAAAGCAAAATCTTTATGCTCCCCAAGCAGCAAGAACTTTTTAAAAATTTTTTTTATTTTTTACTTTCGAATTTTATTTATTTATTTTTTATACAGCAGGTTCTTATTAGTTACCTTTTTGACACATATTAGTGTATATATGTCAATCCCAATCTCCCAGTTCATCCCACCACAACCACTGCTCCCCCCTGCTTTCCTCCCTTGGTGTCCATACGTCTGTTCTCTACATCTGTGTCTCTATTTCTGCCTTGCAAACCGGTTCATCTGTCCCATCTTTCTAGATTCCATATATATGCGTTAATATACAATATTTGTTTTTCTCTTTCTGATTGGAGTATGAGCTTTCAGCGGGGTTTCTCCTCTCACCATTTACCGGCGTCATCTAGGGAGTAAGTGAGGGGTTACTAACAGCTCTTCACCACGAGGGGGCGCCAAAGAACAGTTTATAAAGCCGAACTCTCTGGTAATGGTGTCCGGCAGGCGTTCCCCAGCCTGGATTCCTTTTCTCTGACAAAAACCCATCCATTTTGTGAGTCTGCCTCTCTCTACGCGCCTGTCTCAGCTAGGCTCCAAATACAGGAGCCAAATTCAATATAAGAGCATGCTTGGATTCTATCCCCAAAATACCCAAATAAGATATTTACATTGGCTGCAATGATCAGAAAGCCAAAATAAAATCCCATGGGAGTTTGAGCTGGTCAGACTTGTGTTTAAACCCTGGCTTGTGTAATAGGGGGCAAGGTATCTTGGTAGGGTGACCAGCCTTCTGGGTTTGCCTCGGGCTGTCCTGGTTTTAGCACTGAAAGTCCTGCAGCTCAATCTCTCAGTTCCTGCAAACTGAGAAGTTCGGTGACCCTACTCGCTTGACTCTTAGTTTTTCTGATCTGTAAGATGGACATTATGTCAGTACCTACCACTGGGAGAATTGAATGAGAGGATGATATACATAGTAGGTGATGGATAAAAAACTAGCTTAGTGTTGTTACCGAGTAATACTGCAGTTGGTTGCAGGCGTGGCCTGAGTTCCTATGAAACCATTTAAACAGAGCCCCAGCATTTTTATCACCCTGCCCAGGCATTCAACTCAATTACAATATTTGCTGAGTGCTTATCAAGAAACTGTTGGCAGTTTAGCAGTTATGGGCACATTTTTTCAAATGATTGACACTTCTCAAGGATGTCATGATCTTTAGGGGACAAAGGAAAGACATAAAGCGTTTACAGAGTAGAGGAAAAAAAACAATCCAAGGCCACTGCCAGCACCCTGTGGGTCCTAAATTCCTCTTGTCTGGAAAACAGTAGTGGTCTCCTAACTTATCTCCCCAGCCCCATTTCAGTTTCCCTCCAATCCAATCAACTAGCTACCGGGTAACTCCTCTTAAGACACAGTTTGGATCCTGTTTTCAAAAGCCCCATCAACACCCACCTCGCCTTGGCATTCTTTACTTTTTAAAACAGGGACTCCACCGAGGCTTGAAAGCCTTATCTCTCAAACAAACCAGACCAATCCCTTGCTCAAATATGCCCCATGTTTCCCTTCCTCCATGCAGTTACTCACAGTGTTCCCTAAGCTGGAGGGCCCCACCCCATTACCCCCTACCAGACGTAAACCCCTTCACGCAATCTTACTGGCTTTCCACCAGACACAAGCTCTCCCTTCTCTTATTTCATTAATACCATCCTTACAGCATTGTTCATATTGGTGCCATTTAGAGACCCTGCTCTTGATTGCAGGCAAGGATTGTCTATTTCACTTTTTAATATCTCCTCTAGTTCCTTGTGTGTAGGCAACAAATGTTTATTGAATTTCAGCCAGACTTCTCATTTTAGTATCTGTACCCTGGCTTTGCTAGTTTTTAGCTGTGTGATATAGAGTTACTTAATTAACCTCTCTGTCTCAGTTTCCTCATCGAACAATGTGGATCATAACAACACCCACCTTGGGGTTTACCAAAAGAATGAAAGGCGACAGTGCACTCAGAATGCTTAGCATTGCGCTTGGCACACTGGAAGCTATGGATTATCAGAGAAGGGAAAGATCCATTTAGGCTGGGGGAATAGTGGAGGGCTTCCTGGAGGAAGTGGAATGTGAGCTGGGATATAAATAAATAAAGATAAAAGAGAAGACATTGAGGCAGAGGGACCAACCTGAACAAAGACTTAAGAAGAAACGGGAAAGAGCAAGACGTGCTGAGGATCAGGCAGATCAAGACCTGGGAAATGGGAGTTCCCTGGTTGTCCAGTGGTTAGGATTCAGCACTTTCACATTCAATCCCTGGTTGGGGAACTAAGGTCCCACAACTTGCACAATGTGGCTAAAAAAAAAAAAAACACCAAAAACCTGGAAAATACCTTTCGAGAGATTCCCCAGGAAGAGAGACAATGAGGAAAAGGACAGACAGGTGGAATAAATCTTCTAGGAGTATGGATTAGCGGGTTGGAAGGAGGGGAAATCAGCCTCTAGCGGTTTGCTGAAGGTTTCTGTCATTGGGTTTGCCCATTTCAGCAACAACAACAAAATTAGAAGTGGCCAGTTAGATGGGTGACAATCCAACTTGCAGCAAAGGATGGAAATGGACAAAATGAAAACTACTGCTAATTATTAGCAGGGTTAAGCCTAAAATCCCGTATTTGTGTTAAATAATTAATTAAAGATGTATAAGAAAGAGTGAATTTGGCTTAGTAGCAGATGGTGGGGAAAAAGCATTAAAGGAAAGAGAGCGGAAAGGATTGGTTACAAAGTCATTTTGAGCCAGAAGGTCAGGGCAGCCTAAACTTGCTAACGCAACCTCATGGATGTAGGGGGTCAGATCAAGGACGGCCAAGGTCTCACTGTACTCTGTGGTGGTCTGATCACACCTGAGTATTTTAGGTACTCACATTTTGGTTGCAAAGCACAGAAACCCAAGAGGGAAGGGAATGAATTGGCCCCCCAGCGTGACTCAAATGGTGCCTCTCCCACATTTCCTTTAAAAAAAATAAAAAATTATTTACTTGGCTGCACTGGGTCTTAGTTGCAGCATGCGGGATCTTTTTTTTTTTTCAGTTGCAGCATGCATGCAGGATCTAGTTCCCTGACTATGGATCAAACCCAGGCCCCCTGCATTGGGAACGTGGAGTCTTAGCCACTGAACCACCAGAGAAGTCTCTTCTCCCAGGCTTTCTTTAACAGGCCAGTTCACCCATCCCCCAGCTGCTGTGAGTATTGGCAGCTAAGGGTTCCCAGATGCCCAAAATTCCGGAGAATTGCCCTCTGCTGAAGGAAGCAGTTTTTGTGACCTTAACCCCGTCATGACCCATGGCCAATGGCTGAGAGATACTGGGGGGATAGCCACGTGGTATGGCTTATGCTCCAGAGCTCTCTGCTGTGGATCAGGCCAAGGTGGGATTTGAGCCTTTCTTGCCTCTTTCCCTTTCCCTGTCCTGGTCAACTTCCTCTGTTATAGGTTTTTCCTCCCTCAATAAATCCCATTCACTGGACCTCGCTTACAGGCAGTTTCTAAGGACCCTGACCTAAAACAACTATGAAATCAAACAGCCAAAAAATAGCTGGATCCAGGCTCTCAGAGTCATCACTCCTTGTGGCCTTTATCGGTATCTCAGCTCTGATAGTTTGTTGGTTCTCATACTGGCTTTATGCTCAAGCAAGTTCTTTCCTGTGGTCTCCCTGTCAGCTCCAGGTGCAGAGCTGGACAGTTCAGCAGCCTTAGTGCAAAAAGAGCTTCTCCCTCCCCATAGTTCCAACAAAGAGCCCAAGACTCATTCCAATTGGGGTCACATGTCTGTCTCTAAATCAGTCCCTGCAGGTGGTGGTGAGGAGGGGTGAACAGCGATTTGATTGATCAGGACTGGGCTGTGGGCCCACCCCGGAAAGGTGAGAAGTCAAGTCAGCCCCAGGCAGCCAGCCATGTAGACCAAGAATGGGGAGGAGTGGTTCCCCAGAGGAACTATGGGTCCCCTTCCCAGAAGAGAGAGAACATTTGCTGGAAGGACAAAAATAACACATGTCCCTGGTAGAGCCTGACAAACTGAAGATGTCCTCATGAAGTCATTGGGATAGTGGGGAGCATGGAAACCATCATCTGAGGAATGGTGGCAAGAGAAAGAGACTTAATCCCTGTTATTTTGGGGGATGGGTAGAGGGTGTGGGAAAGGAAGCATACTCATCATCCTCAAATATTTGGAATGCTGTCATGACGAAGTGGGATTAGACGTGTTCTGTGTTATCTTTAGGGGATAATGTTAGCATTTAGGGTCAGAGATTACAGGGAGGAAGATCATATGAATACCATCTATATATGATATATATATCATTCACACACACACACACAAAATATATGTATACAATTTAAGTTGTCCTAAAAAAAGAACAGGCCTGTCTGAGAGCTGGTAAGCTTGCCATGTCTGGGAAGCTGAGTGGAATGTCACTCTTCCCATGACTAATAACACACGCCATGCTTGCCTCTCACCCTGGCTGTTTCATGAGGGCTGTGTCTAGGTAGACCCTATCTGGAATGCTCCAGCCCGGTCTTGTCTTGGGGAAATTCTGCCCCACCCCAATAATTCTGACAAGCAGTGCTTTTGTCTCTGAGGCATACCTCTGGGCCCTCTAGTTAGTCATGATGCTTGGGATATTCTGCCTGGTCACCTCCGCATGTGCCGTAACTTTGCCCAGTTTGGTAAGAGCACCCAGAGGGTACTGACTATCTCTTTTCTCTTACTCCCTCGAGAAATATTTGTTGAATACATAATATATCAGGACTCTTGCGGAAGAACTCTTGCCTTGCGGAAAGGTATGTCACTAAGGGGCCACACGGATCCTGCCTGCGGAGCTACAAGATTCTATGACCAGCTGTGACACTGAACTTGAAGCTGATGGATAGATGAGTAATTGGGAATACCCAAGGCTGCTTCGGCTTTTGCAGCTGTTGGAGGGAGAGAGGCACCCTCTCCTGCCCTTCCTCTGAGAGTTACACCAATGCCAGGCTTTTGGGGGAGAATAGGGGAGCATATTAAGAATTTACTCTGGAATGTAAAATGAGCAGCCGCTTTTCAGTTTTTGGGCCTTCACACTTCCCCGGCCTAAACCTGGAAGAATGCTCTAGCCCCCTTCTTCCTGTAGCTACTGTTACTCCTCCCTCCTTACCCTGTCTGGTGACACCATCCCCGGGAAGCTTTCGGGAAAACACTTCCCCCTCTTTCCACCCCGCCAAGTTGGAGTTATTTCGCCTTTTCTGGGCTCCCTCCCATTGCTGGGGGAGGGGAAGCAAGTGGCCTGCCTCCACCAAGGCACTTACCCACGCGGACCTCGCTTTCCGTGTTTCTCTCTCCCTCTTAGCCTGTATTATTTCTCCTTGTTGAAGTCAGGGACCAAGTCCCTGTGTGGCCTCTGCGCCTAACGCAGGAGTCCCGCGCATGCACACCCCCCCACCCCCCAACCGCCCCACACCCCTTCGCTACGTGCGGAAAAAGTAGGACATCAATCAGCATTTTAGCATTTTAGAATTGCAAGAGTCGTCGGGAGTCGTGTAGTGTAGTCCTCCCTTTTACAGAGGCTCTTCCTGAAGTCTCCTGATACAAGCTTTTGGGTTCATTCAGCCTTTCCTTCTTGAAGCCCAAAGCACTTTTGCTGTTAATGATCTCAACATCCTGGGCGGGTAAAGGAGGGGCAGGTAGGTGCCGGCGGGCTCCTGCGGGGCGGGGGCTGTAACTGGAATTCAGGACTCCGGGCCAGGACGGAATTTATTGTGTCTCCTTTTGGGAAGCGTGAAAGTAAGTAATCGATTTATGAGCCCCAGGCGGGGACCCTTCAGGCCCCTAGAAGGATTGTGATGGGGTCGGGAGGATTAATGCACTAAGCGCTCGCGGCATTGACCCCTTGGCAACTTAGCGAGGTCTGGCCGGGTCCACCGCCCTTCCCGTGACTGGGTGACCAATGGGCTGCGGCCTCTTTAAGGCCCCAGCGCCCCGTCTCCGGCTCGTCTCCGACCTCCTCCCACCTCCTCGCTGCCACTCCGCCAGTTCCAGACTTCCCTCGGCATGAGGTCATCTCCCTGCTGCCTATTGGCTGCGCTGGACCGTCAGTCACAGGAAGTCCCGCCGCCATCCTCGCCAGCCTCGCATCCCTCTTGTCCCCCCGCCCTCCCCTTAGTCCGCGGTTCCCGGCCTCCACGAGGCCTCTGATTGGCCAGCGCTGCTGTCAGTTCTCCAGCGGGCGTTGTGGGGGGCGGGAGGCGGGTGTGGTGGGAGGGCCCGCAGCTTCCGTGGCTGAGAGGAGCCGGCCGCTGCCGTGTCTGTGGTGTCCGCGGCGGCGGCGAGAGCGACTGTCCCATCCTTCCCACCCTCTCAGCTCCGCTCGCTGCACGCCCTCCGCTCGCGCCGACTTCTCCGCAGCTCCGCGCGTCCCAGCTGGACGCTGAGCCTTGGGAGAAGACGCGCGCGGTGAGAGCCGGAGCGGGGACCGCCGCAGAGCCCGGGCCGGGAGGACAGCGAGGCGGTGAGTGAGAGTCCGGGCAGGGGACCCCTCCCCCACCGCGGCCCCGCCCCGCCCGGAGCATCCTTTCTCCTGGCGACCCCGCTTCTCGCGCGCCCTCCGGGGGGTCCGGCAGGGCCGGCCTCGCGGCCCGGCCCCCTCCCCGTCGCCGCCCCGCTCCTCCGGGTCGGGGTCGCAGAGCCGGGGCGGGCGGCGCGGGGCGCGGCGGTGCACCTGTGCGCCGCCGCGCGGGCCTCGCAGGTGGGGAGGCACGGAGGTTCCCGCCCCCGCCGCATCCCGGGCGTTTCGTGACTGCAGGGACTGGGTGTAGGGTGCTTTCTCCTGGATCTTGTGCAAACCTTCAGAATCCATGTGCAATCCCAGGATTCCCAGGCAAGGCAGTCTCACCTGGACTTGTTGATGCCTGTGTAGCAACCTGAATGCTGCCAGGTGTAAGGAATCTGACAGATTCGAAACTTCCCTCTAATGAAGTGTCTGTCAGGACGCCTTGATTACAGCCCCTACCCTGGGGGTAATGCAAGAGCATTGATCCGCTGTAGTAGGTAGGGTTGGAGTTTCTGAGTCAGACTCTCAAACCTGCCAATTGCTAGCTGTGTAATTTGGGGCCTCAGTTTCCTCATTTGAAAATTGGGGATAATAGTAGTATCTGTCATCGGGGGTCGTTGTGAGTATTAAATGAAATACTTCACATAAATTGTTTGACACAGCGCCTGGCCCCTTGTAAAGGCCCAAGAAATTTTGGTTTGGTTTTATGATGTTGAAAACCATGATAGACCAGTGTGTGTGTAAGCACCAGCCCAACTTGGCTTTGTCAGGATTTCTGTTTTCTCCCTGTTATGCAGCATAACTAAAGGGCAGTTTGGTGGCCAGTTAACTGCTTACCAACCTATACTTGGCATGAAATGTGTGTAGACAGGAATGTGAAATACGTCACTTAACTGTGGTAATGAAATTACACCCAGCTTCATGTATTTTTACACACTTTAAAATCCATAAGGTGTCTGAAATGCCAAGTTGACAGTTTTTGAGCTCTTTTCAAGGTCTTTTCCAGCTGAAGTCAAAGCCTGTAATAGAATCTTTATTTTCAATAAGAAGTTACATTTATGTGTCTTACTTTAGAAGACCCCCCAAAACTCCACATTTTACTTATGCGGTTTTACTGTTGAAAAACAGCCACCTCCCAGGGTTGAGGTGGTACAGCCAGCTGGCCCACAGCCCTGTGACTGCAGGGTGGGGAAGCTTTGGCTGAAAGTTACTAAACTAAGTTTTGCCTAGTGTTGTTGGCATTTTTCACAGCGAATCAAAGGGCTTTATGATACTTAGTTTCTTAATGAAATGATTTAGAAAGAAGCAAACCATTACTGCTTCTTCAGAAACATGTGCAAAGAAAAACTGGCTGTAATGTAGTTGTAGCATTTGCTTCAGTTCTTTGCTAGTAACTGTTAAGAAGAGCCCCTGTTTAAAAAGGCTTCCAAAAGTCACATCCATTAGGATAAATTTTTTATTTAGAGTGAAATCATGTGAGATGGAAGACTAATATGTATCCCATAATCCAAAAGTATTTATTGCAGACTTTCCATGTCCTGAGTGCTCTGTCAAGAGCTATGAGGAAGGGATTCAAAAGAAGTACAGAACAGCATCTCGGCCCATAAAGGGCAAAAGCATAAAGTTCAGTCACCCAGTAGTGATTATGGGTATTGCTTAAGTAATGACTTCGTTCATTCATTAATTCAATAAATTTTTGTTTCATGCCTGTAATGTGCCAGGTGTTTTCCTAAAAGCTGAGATTATGAAAATGAGTGTGGTATATGTTCCCTGCTCATGAGGAGCTCACAGTCTAGTGGGAGAGTAAGAAAGTGACAGATAATTGTAACACACTGACATAAACTCCAAGTACAAACCCAGAACTGTATGGGAGAGTCAAAGGAGCTTTCCCTTTGGACTTCAAGGAGAAGATGGCCTTTGAGCTGAATCTTAACTCATTAGACAAAGGAGAGGAAGATCATACCAAACAGAAGTAATTGAGCTTGAAAAGATTTCCTGACAACTCTTCGGACCATGGGTACAAGCCCTAGAGAAGGGGAAAGAAACGGACATTTCTTGATGCCCACTATGTTACAAGCATCAAGCTAAGCTTTTAATGCATTGCTTAGTCCTCACAATAACCCTAAGAGGTAGATTTTGCCTCCACTTTAGGATATAGAAACTGAGGCTCAGGGTAGTTAAATAATTTGTCTAAAGTTACACATTAGTGACAGAGCCAGGACTTGAATCCCTGACTTTAAAGTGTAGTAAGTGCTTTTTCTTTTAAGACTCTGTTTTGTAGAAATACTAAATATACAATGAGGTGAGAAAGTTCCACCCACGTATATCATTTTACTGCTTGTGTTACAGATTGCTTTCTGTGAAGTAAATGTTTCATATTTGATTAATTGAGTTTTGGGTTAGACGAGTTTTGGGTCTTCGTTGCTGCATGCGGGCTTTTTCTAGTTGTGGCGAGTGGGGGCCACTCTTTGTTGCCATGTGCGGGCTCTAGGAGCGCGGGCTTCAGTAGTTGTGTGGCATGTGCGCTCAGTAGTTGTGGCTCGCGGGCTTAGTTCCTCCGCGGCATGTGGGATCATCCCGGACCAGGGCTTGAACCTGTGTCCTCTGCGTTGAAAGGCGGATTCTTAACCACTGCCCCATCAGGGAAGTCCTCATATTTGATTTAGAGTTGCTAGGGCTTATATAATAAATAAAGGCTATTTTTATCAAATGATATTTATTTTACCCTTATAAATGTGATATTTCCTAAGAACTGTGGCCCGTGAAAACATTCAGTGAAAATGGAGGACATTGAGATATACAGATCCTATGTGTGGCACTTTACAAAGTAGTTAAACAGGTGTGGACTTTTCTTGAGGCTGCAGCTTAAATATTTATTTAAATGTAAAAGAAAAGCATATGCAGACATATGGCCAATGACACGGGTTCGAGCCGTAGTCCTGGAAGATCCCACATGCTGCAGAGCAACTAAGCCCCTGTGCCACAACTACTGAGCCTGCGCTCTAGAGCCCGTGAGCCACAACTACTGATCCCACGTGCCACAACTACTGAGCCGTGTGTCTAGAACCCGTGCTCCGCAACAAGAGAAGCCACTGCAATGAGAAGCCCGCGCACCACCACGAAGAGTAGCCCCCACTCGCCGCAACTAGAGAAAACCCATGTGCAGCAGCCAAAACATAAATAAATAAATAATAAATAGATGATGAAAGGGGTAAAAGTTTTTGAATACTTAATTTTTACACGGGGGAAACTAGAATTTTGAAGTCATATTAATGAAGATGGTTGTATTGTATTTAGAGAGACCACCATGGCAAGGGCATATCCTGACTGTAAGCTCCATAAGGGCAAGGATGTTTGATTCTTCTGTTCCCAGCTTCAAGAGCAGTTTTGGGACATAGCAGGTGCTCAGAAGTTTATTTCAGAAAGTCTTTGAAAGGGAAGAGGGAAGACATTGATGGAGTACAGATGAAGTGCTTGAGGCAAAGGGAATAGTTTATAAATGGATACATTTTGGAAGAAAAGGAACAGCAGACAAAGGGAATAGTCTGCTGACACAATTCAACAGATATAGGCACTGTTTATTTCTAAGGCTTAATGGAGTTTTGAGAATCAAGGAAACAGTGTCTACTCTGAAGGAGCTTACAGTTTTAGAGAGTAGGTATCTGCTATTAGCTATCTACTGCTGTCTGTTGCCTACATATGTAATGATTACCCCAAAAGATAGTGTTTAACATGGCAATAAACATTTATTACCTCTCACAGGTTCTGTGATTCAAGAGTTCAGGAGCAGTTTGGCTGAGTGGTTTTAGGCTCAGGGTCTCTTTAGAGATTGCAGTAATATGTCAGCTGGGATTGCCGTCATCCAGAGGCTTGACTGAGGCTGGCAGATCCTCTTCCAAGGAGGCTAATCATATGGCTGGCAAGTTGGTACCGGCTGTTGGGGGAAGTCTCAGCTTCTCTCCATGTGGGCCCCTCCACAGAGCTACTTGCTTGCCCTCATGGCATGGCCGCTGGCTTCCCTCTGAGCAAGTAATCCAAGAGACCAAGCTACGCTGTCTTTTATGACTTAGCTTCAGAAATTACATACAATCCTTTCTCCAGCATTCTGTAGGTCACACACTGCAGGAAAGGACTACACAAGGATGTGACGGCTAGGAGGTGAGGAGCGTTGGGGGCCAGCCTGGAGGCTGGCTATCACAGCGGGAAGCATAGAAAAAGCTAAGTGTTGAAAGAAAGCGCAACGTGCTGCGGGGCGGGAGCGGAGGGGAGGACTCAGAGGAGGGAAAGATCACTTTTGGGATGATTAGGGAATTGGGGAAGATTTAATTCTTTTAACGGATATTCACAGATATTTATTGTGTGTTTACTGTGTGCCTTCCACATGGTAGGGTAATTTGTAGAAATGGACACTGAATTAGGGCCCCATGAAATGTTTTAAGTAGTCTAGGCCAGCATTGACACTAAGGACAAATGTTTGATCTTTATGTGTAAGGTGAAGGTGGAGTCATTTTTCTGATGTTGAAGAGAACAGTAACTTATCAGTGTGATAGACAAGCAGTTACAGAGTGTAAGTAGTTAAGAGAATGACTACTAGAGCCAGACTGTCTGGGTTTGAATCCCGGCTCCACCACTTGCTAGCTCTGTGACCTTGGGTGTGTGACTGTGATACTTTTGCTACTTTATCTTCTCAGTGACTCACTAACTGTAAAATGGGGATAAAAATGGTGCCTGCTTTATATTGCTGCTATGAGGATTAAAGAAGTTAAAAATATGCCAGGTTCTTGGAACAGCTTTACATGCATCATCATCATCATCATCATTAGTTTTTGGCAGTAGCTTAGAACTGACATGGGTGAGTGAGGTTGGAGGGAGAGATGAATGAATGTAAAATGATGTGAGTACTGAGAAGGAGGCGTTTAAATGTCAATCATTGCTGCTTCAGCATCAGTTTTTCCAGTTCAGATATCTACATCCAGATAAACTTATTTCTCCAGTTAGAGTGAAGCAGTGGTTTTATTAGTTGAACTCCACAGTTAAAACAAGACCTCAGAAGGTGCAAGTTTCCTGTTAAGGGTATCTCATACCCTCTTATTGTCCCTGTGAATTCCTGGGCCCTCTATCTGCAGAATGGGTTTAGCCAGAAGCAGTCCTTAAAGTTGCATATGCTTCAGAAGAGCTTATAGGTGGAACTAGGCGCCATAGCAAAAGTACCTAGAATGAGAACTTTTGTGACTGAGTCACAAAGGAATCTGCAGAATTCTTAAAAACATTAACTATATCACTTCGATGGAGAGGGAAGATAATTGAACTCCATGTTGCTGCAGGTGTTGAAGAAGAAATTGGGTGAACTGCCAGGGTGTCTTGGGTGGAGCTAATTGCTTAAGTTGCCTTCAGTTCTGCGGTTTTACTGATCAAGTCCAGTTCTCATTGTTTAGTTGAACGGAGGCACTGAGAAATGGTTTGAGGTTCCACAACCGTCTAGCGGCTGAGCCTGGACTACTTCCTCACCCTTTGTTTAAGACCAACTCACATAGCAGTAATAAAAGGTCTGCAGAATCCTAGGAAGACTGAGTGTTGTGAAAATTTCTTTTTTTAAGTTTTAAAAAAAAATTTAATTTAATTTTTTTTGGCTGTGTTGTGTCTTCGTTGGTGTGCGTGGGCTTTCTGTGGTTGCAGTGAGTGGGGGGCTACTCTTCGTTGCATTGCGCGGGCTTCTCATTGCGGTGGCTTCTGTTGTTGCAGAGCACGGGCTCTAGGCGCATGGGCTTCAGTAGTTGTGGCACGAAGGCTCAGTAGTTGTGGCTCGTGGGTTCTAGAGCACAAGCTCAGTAGTTGTGGCACACAGTCTTAGTTGCTCTGTGGCATGTGGGATCTTCCCGGGCCAGGGCTCGAACCTGTGTCCCCTGCATTGGCAGGAGGATTCTTAACCAGTGCACCACCAGGGAAGTCCCAAAAATTTCTTTTTATTTTCTTCGGATACCATATTTTTACTTCTGTGGTATGTCTGGTTCATTTGCTTCTTCACTCACTCTTGCTAATGTGCATTTAGAAATCATTTCCTGTATAAATGAGTGCCAGTAACGAGTAATTTGGGTAGTTCATTTGGAAATCCGTAGTGTATCCTCTGTTACTGAATTTGAAGATAGGTGGCTGTTTTCAGGTTTTTGACCTCTGAAATTGTGGGAATTATGGGTCAGTTTGGTTTGCTGAAAAGTCTTTGTTTTGGTATCAAAATTTAAAGTATCATGGGTATAATTTGAAAAAAAATTCTAAACTTCCTAGTATGAGAGAGTAAAATAATTAGTGAGGTAACATGTCAAGTTGTAAGGGCGTGAGCAGAGCTAGGTACTGACAATTATCAGCTGTGTAGCCTTAGACTCACTGCTTAACCTTATGTGACTCGATTTCCTTATCTGTAAAGTGGAGTTAAAAATTCTTACAACATGAGGTTGTTATTAGGAGTATGGAGAAATGTAGAAGGGAGTAACAGTGGCATATGCTTTGTTAGCCACTGTGTTACCTCATGAATGCTCGCACCAGCTCTGTGAAATAAGTAATAATAGCACCATTTTTTTTTTTGTTTTTCCCCCCAGTACGCGGGCCTCTCACTGTTGTGGCCTCTCCCATTGCAGAGCACAGGCTCCGGACGCACAGGCTCAGCGGCCGTGGCTCACGGGCCTAGCCGCTCCGCGGCATGTGGGATCTTCCTGGATCGGGGCACGAACCCGTGTCCCCTGCATCGGCAGGCGGACTCTCAACCACTGCGCCACCAGGGAAGCTCCTAATAGCACCATTTTGCAGATGAGGTTAGAGAAGCTTGGAGAGATGAATTAATTTAGGAAGATCACAGTCAGGATTTGAACCAGGTCTCTCTGTGAATTAAAAGGTGGTTTAAAAAAAAAAACGGTGACTCCCTATCATAGTATGTTTGAAGTGCCTAACTTTGCCTCCAGTAAATGTTTGTTCCTGTTCACTTTCTTTTGCATAGCTAGTGAAAACGTCCGTACAGTGGGAATTTTTTATGGTAGTGATCAAGGTGTTATAGCTCTCAAAATATTCTTTGTAATATTCCTTATATGGGGACTTCTCTGGTCACACAGCGGTTGAGGGTCCGCCTGCAAATGCAAGGGACGCGGGTTTGAGCCGTGGTCCAGGAGGATCCCACATGCCACGGAGCAATGAAGCCCATGCGCCACAACTACTGAGCCTGCGCTCTAGAGCCCACGAGCCACGGCTGCTGAGCCCACGCACCACAACTACTGAAGCCCCCGCGCCTAGAGCCCGTGCTCTGCAACAAGAGAAGCCACCGCAATGAGAAGCCCGTGCACCGCAACAAAAGAGTAGCCCCTGCTGGATGCAACTAGAGAAAGCCCACACAGCAATGAAGATCCAGCGCAGCCAAAAATACATAAATAAATTTATTTAAAAAAAGATAAAAAATAATTCCTTATATGTATCTTGCTGCCATTCCTGAAATGGAAAGCTGTAATAGTGACTTCACATTTTAAGTTGCACGTTAAAATGCTTACTAAATAAGGGCCTACCAAAATATCCAAATTAAAATTTTTTGTCAGTGTTTCAGTATCTTTGTAACTGTAAATGGTGTAAGTTATGCCGGAGTCTCTTAATGGTGGTTAATTTGTACATATTTTCACTACCACAAAATTTACAGGAACTTGGAAATCTGTCTTTTCCTCATACTTTAGGACACTCCATGTTGCAGATTAAGAGTTGTGTTATCGTGGTTGAAACTGGCTTTATTGTTGATTTTATATTTTGTTATATGATGTATATCTTTAAAGTCTTTTAAAATTTGCCACATATGTCTTGGCTTTTTTTTTTTAAAAAGGTAGAGATGGGGAAACAATTTTGAAATGAAAAGTTAGGATCATTTTCTTTCTTATTCTTGATACATGTTATAATCACTTTCTATGAACAATCACTTGAACTAAAGCTTCCGTTCAGGAGCTATACATTCTTTAATTCTAACATCCCAGGTTAATGCCCTGAGGTCATGACAGTGAAGGCAAAGATTTCATGGTATTTTAAATTCTTCTTTTTTTAAAAAAATATTTATTTATTTGGTTGTGCTAGGTCTTAGTTGCAGCATGTGAACTCCTAGTTGCGGCATGCATGTGGGATCTAGTTCTCTGACCAGGTATCGAACTCGGGCCCCCTGCATTGGGAGCGTGGAGTCTTAACCACTGTGCCTCCAGGGAAGTCCCTTAAATTCTATTTTATAGAGTCAGTGATCATTTCACATTATCTTGCTGATATTTCCTTTCTGTTCAGATTTTTTTTTTTTCCTGGGGTTGGGGTGTGTGGGGTGTGTGGTCCTGGAATGGGAATAATAGGCAGTCAAGAATATAATGAGATCATAGGCTAGTGATTTGAAATTAAATAAATTTAAATATTTCCTTTACTTAGTAGAAGTTCATAGGATGGTATGGTTCATTTGTGTGATATCTGTCCTGAATCTTTGGGTACCTCGTGTCAAATAATTATTTATTTAATCATTTTCCTAAATCAGTCACTGTAGCATAATTGACACCCCCCTCCCCGCTTTTGGCTTTTACCTGTAAACTGATTCTGAAGGTGAACCTAGCAGAAACAGTATGTGTGAAAACTGGACATGACTTGTACAATTTGGATAAGCTATTCATGACATTTTACTTTCAACATGTTTAATAACCTTTTGGGTGCCTAAATAAAACTGAGTTAATTATAGTGTAACCTTTTGTTCTATTTGGAGAGTGTTAAGGGATTTTTGAATACGCTCCAAAATTCACCTTCATCAAGTGAGCTTAGAAAGCTCTTTCTAGAGCAGGAATTCTCAAGACTTTACCTGCATGATTGTTTCTACTTTTCTGGCCACTCTTTTTGTTTTATTTTTAAAAAGAAGAGTAGATTTTCCCTGCTCTTTGGAGATAGTATTGATGAGTTTTAGAGTTGAACGCACCTGTTTTCAATTGTGCCTCTACTGCTCATTGGCTCTGTGATCTTGGGTGAGGGAATTAATCTTTCTGAATCTCTCCTTCCTCATAGGATAGATGTGGGGGGTAAATAAAGTTACACGTAAAGCATTTAGCACATAATGGACGTTAAATTCATGTTAACTTTCATAGCACCCAGAATTTTTCTTTTGTAGCACTAGCCACAATTGCAGCTAAATAATTATGTAATTATTTTATGTTTTTCTTCTCATAAGCTTCATGAGGCTAAGGCCCAAGTCTGTCTATTCCCAGCTGAATTCCCAGCATGCAGCATAGTGCTTGGCATGGCATATAATAGATGCTCAGTAAATACTTGAATGAATGAAAGTGACTCACCTCCTCTTCTTAACCTGTCCTCCCTTGACTTAAAGGACAGTGTCCTGAACTTATTTCCTGAAAGTAGATCATAGAGCTTATGATTTGCTGTCCAGAGTCAATTCCATGGTCTTCCACTCTCCTCCTTGCTTACTGTACTGCAGCCTCACTGGATTCCTTGCTGTTATTGGGTTGTACCAGGTTTCTGTGTTTGCTGTTCCCTCTGCCTGAAATACTCTATCCTTGGATCTTCACATGGTTTACTTCCTCACTTTTTTCAGATCTTTGCTCAGATATTACATTATTAGACCATCATATTTAAAAAAGCCACTTTACTCCCCAATCCCAGGCATTCCCTATTTCCCTTATCCTGCTTCACTTTCTCCACAGGATTAATCACCCCTTGACATGTATTTATTTACTGTCTCCTCCCACTAGATGATAGTCTCTGCAAGGGCAGGTACTTTGTTTTGTTTATTGTTGTGTCCTCAGCACCATCAATACCTGGCATGTAGTAGGTGCTTAAATCTTTTTTGAATGAATTACTGAATGAAGGAATGGATATTTTCATTCCTGTTTTTCCTCCCAAGTGGTATTTAATGTAGTTGATCACTTTCTTTCTTGAACCATTTTATATTCTTGGTATGACATGATTCTCCTAGTTTTTCATCTAATACCTTATCCCTTCCTTCTACCTCTCCTGCCATTCTTTCTCAGTCTCTTTTGCTGGCTGTTTTTCATCCTGGCCTGAGTGTGGGATTTTCTCAGGACTCGGGCTCAAACCCTCTTATTGTCTCTCTCTGTAGGAGATCCCATCTAATCCCATAGCTTTAACCACCAGTTACATGCCAATGATTCCCAAATGTGTCTGTCTTTTTTTGAACACAAATCACTCTGCCACTTCTACTTGGATGTCTCACAGACACCTCAAATTTACATTTCAGACTGAACTTTTTTTTTTTTTTTTTTGCGGTACGCGGGCCTCTCACTGTTGTGGCCTCTCCCGTTGCGGAGCACAGGCTCCGGACGCGCAGGCTCAGTGGCCATGGCTCACAGGCCTAGCTGCTCCGCGGCATGTGGGATCTTCCCGGACCGGGGCACGAACCCGTGTCCCCTGCATCGGCAGGTGGCCTCTCAACCACTGCGCCACCAGGGAAGCCCTCACACTGAACTTTTAACCTTCGTTTCCTCTTGTCAGAGTTGTTCTTGCTCCAGTGTCCCCCATTTCTGTAAATGGCACTTCTGTCCACCTAGTTACATAAGCCAGAAATCGGAAGGGTCATCTTTGACATTTCCTTCTGTCCTCACATCCATTCCATCATCAGTTTCTATTAATAATCACTCCATAAATATTATCTCATTTGTCAACTTCTCATTTCTTCTACTAAAGCCACTCCAGCTAGTCCAAGCCATGCTCTTTCCAGGGCCTCTTCAATAAATTCTTAGCTAATTTTCCTGCTTCCAGCCTTCCCCCTGACTCTTTCTCCACAGTGAAGCCAAAGTTTCAAATGCCAATTTAATCATATCACTGTTCCTCTTTCCCTAAGCCTTTCACTGTATGTAGGCTCCAAGCAGATAACTTACATGAATGGAATTGGGTAGGTCAGGGTTTTTTAATAAGGAGTGGTAGGAACTGTAGCAGTTGGAGAGAACGTGCCCTGTCTAGAGAGGGCAGCCACTACTCAATTTTGATATATTGCTGACATGTGGGAGTATTGGCCCAGAATTGCTGATCTTCTGATTTTTTCCAAGGGAAGCCAGAAATCTGGATTTTTTTTAAATTGTGAATTTTCTCTATTTTAAAATGTTGACAACCAATTTGAATTTAAAAGATTTCTATACTTAGGAATAAATTTACTGAAATACATAAAAAACTTTTACATTGAAAATCACAAAACATCGCTGAGAAAAATTAAAGAAGACCTAAATAAGTAGATGTGTACAGTGATCGCAGTTTGAAAGACCCAGTGTTGTTAAACAGTCCACTTTGCCCCAAATAATCTAAAGATTCAGTGTGTTTACAATCTAAATCCCCACAGGCTTTTTTTGTGGAAATTGACATGCTGAATCTAAAAGGTATATGGAATTGCAAAGCATTTACAATAGCCAAACAACTTAGAAGTGGAAGAACAAACTTAGAGGAATTAAATTACCTGATTTCAAGACTTATTATAAAGCTAGAGTAATAAAGACACTGTGATGTTGGTGTAGAAAAAACATATTGAGCATCGACCACAATAGAGTCCTGAAGGGGACACATATGATCAATTGGTTTTTTAGCAAAGGCTAAAACATAATTCAGGAGGGGAAAGGATAGTCTTTTCAAGAAATGTTGCTGGAACAATTGATGGATGTTTGCATGTAAAGTAATGAGTCTTAATCCCTGTCTCACACTATACAGAAAAATTAATTTGAAGTGGCTCGTAGACCTAAACATACAAACTAAAGCCATAAAATTTATAGACAAAATTATAAGAGAAGATCTTTGTGACCTTGAGGTAGACAGAGGTTTTTTTAGGACCCAGAAAGCCTGAACCAACCATAGAAGAAAAAATTGATAAATCAGACCATATCAAAAGCAAAACTTTCTTTTCTACAAAATATACTGTAAGAAATGAAAAGGTAAGCCACAGGCTAGGAGGAAACATTTACAAACACACATACTATCTATATATCTATATATAGATATGTATATATACACACACACACATATATATGACTTAAATCCAGAATCTGTGAAACACTTTAAAATTCAGTAATATGACAAATGGCCCAGTTAAAAATGAGCAGAAGTTTATATAGACCCTTCACAGAAGAAAATATATTTGAATGCCTAAAAGCATATGAAAAGGTGCTCCACATCATTAGTTACCAGGGAAGTACAAATTAAAACCACAATGAGATACTACTTCATACCCACAAGAATAGCTAAAAATTAAAAAAAAAAAGACAATTCCAACTATCGGTGAGGATTTGAAACAACTAGAATTAATGTATGTTGCTGGTAGCAGTGTGAAATGGTATAGCCACTTTGGAAAACAATTGGTCAGTCTCTCCTAAAGTTTGACCTAAACAATTGGTCAGTCTCTCCTAAAGTCTCTCCATCCTCCTCTTTGGTGTTTATTGTCTAAGAGAAACGAAAACATATGCACAAAAAAACCACATCAATGTTCATGGTAGCTTTATTCATAATAGCCAAAAAACTGGAAACAACCCAGATGCCATCATCAGCAGGTGAATAAACAGTGAATTATCGATACATGCAGCAATGTGAATGAATCTCAGAAACATGTTGAGTGAAAGCAAGACACAGAAGAGAACTTACTGTATGGTTTCATTTATACTGAAGTTTTAGAATAGGCAAAACTAATTTATAGTAATAGAAATTAGGTCCGTGGTTGGCTGGGGTGTGTGTGTGTGGAGATTGACTGAAAAAGGACATGAGGGATGATGGGCATGTTTTTTTCTTGATTTGGCGTGGTGACTACACAATAGTGTACATTTGTCAGAACTCATTGAACTCCTTGAAAATGTACACTTCAAATGTGTGCATTTTATTGTGAGTAAATTATACCTCAGAGTTGATTTTAAAAAATACTGTACGGGTCAGCACTCTGGATTAGACAAAAGATGTGTGCATGCCAAATTTGGTTGAGGTCAGCCAGTTTTTAACAGCCGATCTACACCCCCACTCGTGCATACACTGCAAGAGGGCCTGGCCTGTAATAGGTCTTCAGTTTCTGTTCAATGAATGTTGCAGCTCCCTTGCAAGAAAATATCCCATCCTTTATCCTGCAGTTTTCTGACTCCAGTCATTTTTATGGAGTTAATTATTTGGTTTCTCCTGGCCCTAGTACCTTGAGTACAAATCAGTCCATTCATTCTTTCAAATAGTTACTGAGCATCTACCACATGTAAAACCCTGACCAAATAAAGTACTTGCTAACTGTCAGTTGATTTTATATATATATATATATATATATATATATGAAAATTACATTTGACTTATAAAAGCAGAGGCTTGGTAAGCTCTTCTTGCTTAGAATGTTTCAGCTACTATTTCTTTGTCTTGAGCATTTACAGTCTGCTATCTGTGGAGAAATAGCATAGGCTTAATAACAGACTCTTTACATAGTAACTTCTCAGATGAGAGGAAGCAAAACATTTCAGAATGTCATTCAGTTTTAGCTGTAGAAATGGCAGATTTCTTTTCTAGTCAGAGTCTATGAGGGAGGAGGGGACTGACTTAATTGTGTTGCTAGGACCAAACTGCTTCTTGGTCTTACAGTGAGTCTGCAGCTGTATGTTGTCTTCATCAAATTTGGTTATGGCTGTGTACTTTTATAGGTCACCAAGCAGAGTTATTACGTGGTTTTTCAACCAGAACTTTAAAAAGCACTGGTTATCATTCTCTATTGATAATTGTTCCTTTCCTGACTTTGATCGAGCTGCTCTGAATTCTCCAAATAGCCTTCCTCCTCCCCTTCCCTAAACTATGTCCTTGCCCATTTTAAAAGTTAGCCTAAGGCTTAACTCCTTTACAAAACAACTTTCCTTGATTAATACAATCTCAAACTTGTTTTCAGACTCTCCTCTCCCCATGGTACCCTCTTATTATTTCTGTCTCTCTTTTTTCTTGGGGGGGGGGGCCTCACCATGTGGCATGCAGGATCTTAGTTCCCCTACCAGGGATCGAACCCTTTCCCCCTGCAGTGGAAGCGCCAAGTCCTAACCACTGGACTGTCAGGGAATTCCCTCATTTCTCTTTTTTTACTTAGCATTTCTTTTTTTCACCAAGATCTTTTCTTCCTATTAACGTTATAGTTCATTGGGGGTGGGGGGTGACAGCTGTACCATTTTTTCTCTGTGTATCTAATATAAGATCTGTACCAAGTGGGTTTAATAAATAAAACAAAGATTGATGGTACATTCTACTGTGAAGGTAAGTAACATGCAACTCAGATTCCATAATGGTGAAAAGCACAGTACTTTAGATAACTGTGGACCTAGGTCTTTTCTCCACCTTTTGTTGGCACAGTTCCCTAGGAAGGAAGCCAGGGAGATTAAGAGTTGCCTGTATCTGATAATAGCCCAGAAACTTAAGAGCAGGCAGTTCCCACAGCAGCAATCTGAGTCCAGTAAGAGAGCTTAATGAACTGCCTGTACCTGTACAGTCATCAGAGTTTGTCTCTGTGCTGAGATATCAGAGGCACTGAATGAAAGAAAGTTAACAGGAGTATGAGAATGAGGAAAAAAGAAGTGGGCGTTGGAATTGCATACATGTGTAATCTTGATAGTTTATTTTAATTTGGAAAGATCTGTTATGCTCATTGACACATTTTTCTGATTAAAATTGTTTCTACTTATGCCTGTGCTAAAATTAGTATCATACTAAAGAGAGGACTGTGGTTTGTCTGCCTTTCAGAATATATTATTTCAAATACCTTTTATCTTTGAAGGATTCAGAATCTTCAGTCATTTCACTATCTAAGATTAAATTTACTTTCATTTTACATTCTCACCAACAGTGCACAAGCGTTCCAGTTTCTCCACATCCTTACCAGTGCTTGTTATTTTTTTTCCGTAGTAGACATGCTAATGGACATGAGGTGGTGGTCTTTTACATATTCAGTGTTTTCATCTGTGACTGGTAGGTAGCATGATGTTGCCTCTATAGTTCTTATCACAGTACTGTTTTCCTCCCCAACACTTATCAGTCATATCTGAAGTGCTTAATTTTTTACTTGTTACCATAAGAGCCATAAGGGTAGGGACCTTGTCTGCCTTCATCACTAGTATCTCTAGGGCTGAGACAGTACCTGACACATTATCCTTGCTTAGCGAGTATTTGATGAATGAATGAATGAATGGAAAGGAGAGAGGCTTAGTGTAGTGGTTGAAACAAAAGACTTCGTTCGGCATCAGACCGACTTGGGTTTGAATCCTGGTTTCCTTATTTACAAAATGCTTTCCTCATAGGATTGTGGTGAGATTAAGTGAGATCACATATGTAAAACCCTCAGTACAGCACCTGGCACATTGTAATTATCTGGTAAGTGGCAGCTATTATTATTAGGGAGAGGTCAGCTGGCCAATGGGGCATCAGTAGGCGTGGGGCTTAAAAAAACCCTCATTTTGTCACTAATAAGATGTGGCATTTTAAAAAGAATTTTATTTATTTATTTGGCTGTGTCGGGTCTTAATTGCAGTGCACAGGCTCTTCTCTGCGGCATGCGGGCTTCCCTCTAGTTGTGGCACATGGGCTCTAGAGCGCTTGTGCTCAGTATTTGCATTGCATGTGGGATCTTAGTTCCCTGACCAGGGATCAAACCTGCGTCCCCTGCATTGGAACGCGGATTCTTAACCACCGGACCACCAGGGAAGTCCCATAAGCGGTGCAATATTGATCAAGTTGTCTAACCTCTTTAGTCTGAGTTCTTTTCCCCTGTAAGAGCATTAATCCCAAAAGGCCCTTCTGTGATTTTCATTTGATCCTTCCATTGGTCACTGTGTTCACTCCAGCAGTCAGTTATCACCATTTCACACTATCTCAACTTTAATTACAGTAGGAGATTGTTCACCTCAGAGTCTGAATCTCAGAGCATCTAAATGATAGAATTAATTTTTTTAATTTATTTATTTTTATTTATTTTATTTTTGGCTGCATTGGGTCTTCGTTGCTGCACACGGGCTTTCACTAGTTGCAGCGAGTGGTGGCTACCCGTTGTTGAGGTGTGTGGGCTTCTCATTGCGGTGGCTTCTCTTGTTGTGGAGCATGGGCTCTAGACCTGCGGGTTTCAGTAGTTGTGGCACGTGGAGTTCAGTAGTTGTGGCTCGCAGGCTCTAGAGTGCAGGCTCCGTAGTTGTGGCGCACGGGCTTAGTTGCTCCGCGGCATGTGGGATCTTCCCGGACCAGGGCTCGAACCCGTGTCCCCTGCATTGGCAGGCGGATTCTTAACCACTGTGCCACCAGGGAAGCCGTAGAATTAATTTAAAAGAATACTTTATAGAAAAGATCATTCCATTTCAAAAGTTAAACCATTAAAATAGTTGAAAAATAATTTGCCCTAATATGAAGTCTTTAGTAATGATTTAATATGCCAGGTTGTGTACGACCACTTAGTGATGATTGAAGTGGAGGAGTGCAGATTGTAACGTAGACTGCAGTGATAGTTTGGTGGTTTTGCTGAGTTGTGTTGCACTCAGCTCTTGGGGAGACTTGCTTTAAAGATACCTTTTTGTCCATTTGCTATGCTGTTGAATGATGGAGGAAATAAAATAACCCTTAAGAGAAGACTTCTGACTTCTAAAATGTTGGTGGTTGTGTCCCTGATGTTCTTAGCAAATATAGGCCCAGATATTTAAACTCAATCTGGCTGGGTTTGACAGAAAGAGAATTTCATCAATTTTCCCAACTAAGTAAGATGTTGTGGCTCCGTCCAGCAGTTATTTGTTTTTTTTGTACAAATAACTCAGAGCAGAGAATGGAAGAAACTTGCTTTTATTACCTGTTTTATGCTAGCCACTGTTAGGGGCTTTCATGTACACTGTCGTTTGTTTATTTATTTTTGGCTGCATTGGGTCTTCATTGCTGCACGCAGGCTTTCTCTAGTTGCGGCGAGCGGGGGCTACTCTTCGTCGCGGAGCGCAGGCTTCTCATTGCAGTGGCTTTTCTTGCTGCAGAGCACGGGCTCTGGGCGCGCGGGCTTCAGTAGTTGTGGCTTGCAGGCTCAGTAGTTGTGGCACGTGGGCTTAGTTGCTCCGCAGCATGTGGGATCTTCCCAGACCAGTGATCAAACCCGTGTCCCCTGCATTGGCAGGCGGATTCTTAACCACTGTGCCACCAGGGGAGTCTGTCTTATTTGGTTTTATTTGTTGATGGAATAGTTGTTTTTGCACGTACATGTTGCTCAGTGTCACCACCCTAAATCACTTACAGACAGTCCTGGAATGGTCCTTGTACATGAATCCCTATAAGCTTTTCTTAGGGAGTCACTGCTGCTAGCCCCAAGAAAGTATAGGCTGCCTTCAAGGAGAAGCTCCTTTGGCTTCATTAAGGGCAAATAACTTGGATAGCTTTTGCCACCAAACTCCCTTGTCTCTTCAGAGGTGCTTTCTGGTGGTCTGTCTCCAAGTAGGAATCCTAAACACTTTCCCCACTGAAGAAGTATTACAATTGGTGGTTAGACTCCCAGATGAAACACACACACACACACACACATACACATATGTGTAAACTTATTTACCTATTAGTACATTAGTCATGTGGAAGACTTTCTGTAATTTAGATCTCTATTTAAACGTTTATTTAGTGGAAAGAGTATGGGCCATGGAAGCCACTTAATGGTTGTGTGACCCTGAGCTAGTATCAACTTCTCTGGGCCTGTGCCCTCATCAGTAAAAGGGGGGATATATTTCTCTTGTAGGAATAATATCAAGATTAAGTGATGCAATGTAGGTGTAGCCCCACAGATGTTGGTACTGTCTATTGCTCCTCTTTCCATTCTGTTTTTCAAATAACTGAGTAAAATCTCTTTGAGCGTAACTTGGTTTGTTAGTGCCTTTATCAAGATTGCTTAGTCACGTGCCCCAGGGCTTGACAATGGAATTTGTTTTTCTTTCTTTCTTAACTACAAATGCTATTAGAAATTTATTCTTGGGACTTTCCTGGTGGTCCAGCGGTTAAGACTCCATGCTCCCAGTGCAGGGGGCCTGGGTTCCATCCCTGGTCAGGGAACTAGATCCCGCATGATGCAACTAAGAGCCTGCATGCTGCAACTGAAGATCCCGCGTGCCGCAACTAAGACCCAGCGCAGCCAAATAAATAAACAGATAATTTTTTTTTTAAGAAAGGAAATTTATTCTTGTTTAGACTTTGGAATGAGAAAGCTTTTTTAAAAACAGAATTAAATGGGTTTGCTTTAGCCATCTTGCTGAGATCTAGCCAATTTGGACAGGAAAATTAGAATTGCTTTCATAGTAGAGTTCCCACCTGGGGCATAGTTGGCAATAAGAAAGGTTGTGCGATCACATTCCTTATCAGATGTTCAGTAAAGTTTATTGTTACCTGAAAAACTTGAGGAAGGTCCCTACTCCTTGCCTTTCAGTCAAGAAGCTGATTGTGGATTAGGAGATGAGTAAATGAAAATTAATCTGACTTTGGCAATTGGAGAATGAGAAAAATGCTTACCCCCAGGCATCTAGGCTTGCTTCCACTTCCCAGAGAGCTCCTCAGAGGTCATCACCCATTGGTAGTAAGCATTAAAAACAAAGCAAAACAAAAAAAACTGTAGGTGAAGCCTGGACTAAGTAGGGTAATTTAAAAGATTTTAGATTGGTAATGGAATGCAGACATGATTTTTTTTTTTTTTTTTTTTTGCGGTACCTGGGCCTCTCACTGTTGTGGCCTCTCCCATTGCGGAGCGCTCCGGACACGCAGGCCCAGCAGACACGGCCCACGGGCCCAGCCGCTCCGTGGCATGTGGGTTCCTCCCGGACCGGGGCACGAACCCGCGTCCGCTGTATCGGCAGGCGGACTCTCAGCCACTGCGCCACCAGGGAAGCTCCGCAGACATGATTTTTACTGGCCAAAATCAATTTTGGTTTTACTCATCTAAAATTCCTCTTGGTAAAAATTATTATTCTCTTTCAATCCATTCTCTCCAGAGTAGCAGGCATGATCTTAAAAACATAAACTGAATCATGTCACTTCTCTGCTTAAAACCCTCACCTCCAACCATTTCCCATGACACTTAGAATAAAATCCAGATTTCTTCCCATGACCTACATTGCACACATGCTTTGTCTATGCTGACTTCACCACCTAGTCCGTCCCGCCTTCAGTCAATTACATTATCATCCCTTGGTATGATAATAGTTGTTCAGCTTTCCTTATCACCATGTTTACAAAGTAGATTCTTTCTGCTCATAAAGTTCCTTCTTTGATTTCTTTGTAACTTGGAGAAGTTTGTAATTAGTTTTCTGCTTGATGGCTTGATTACTTACTTGTTTTTGTCTTTCTGTGCTCTGAGATTATAAACCACATGAGGGCACGGACCATGTTTTATCTTTTTTTGTCTAGTACATGCTGGCACGTGGTAGGTTTTTAATATATATTTGTTGAATGAATGACAGTTTGATAATTTCTGCTATATAGGGAAATATAAAATACTTTAGTTCATAAAGGAACAGGCATTTTCCTTTTGATCTGACAGTCTCTAAGATGATAAAGGTCAGCATGGGAAAAAAGAAATGATTTGTTTCTCTGGGTTGAATCTTTCAGAATTAATTTAGACGGTGCCTGGGAACCTTTTCCCGATTGGCTAGAGTTCGATTAGATCTCCCTCTTGTTTGGTCTGTGACACTGTGTGCTTGCCTCTTTCATAAAACAGATTACTACTGGATTCTTTGAGGGAGAGAGAATTTAGTTTATTGTTGTATCCTCAGAACTCAGGTTGGTGCCTGGAACCTGCTAGATGTGCTTGATAAGTATTTGTTCAGTGAGAAATAAGTGTTAAATTTGAGATACATATTAAGAAACGAACAGTTTTTATTCTGGTAGATTATGGAGCTCATTGGTTCCAAGAATCACTTTGTTCTTTGTTTTTCAGGTTCACCAGATCATGACATAAGTTAAAAAAAAATTAAATCTTTATAATGGACTATTTCAAACACATGTAAAAGTAAAGAGACTAATAAAGTCAACCACCACCATGGACCTGTCACCAGTTTCAACAATTATCAACACATGACCAATCTTGTTTAATCTTGCTCCCCTCTTCCGCCTCAGTATTTTTTTTTTTTTTTGTGGTACGCGGGCCTCTCACTGTTGCGGCCTCGCCCGTTGCGGAGCACAGGCTCCGGATGCGCAGGCTCAGCAGCCATGGCTCACGGGCCTAGCCGCTCCGTGGCATGTGGGATCTTCCCGGACCGGGGCACGAACCCGTGTCCCCTGCATCGGCAGGCGGACTCTCAACCACTGCGCCACCAGGGAAGCCCCCGCCTCAGTATTTAAAAACAAATCCCAGACATTATATCATTTCATCTGTAAATACTTCAGAAGGGTATAATCAGTTTAAGAACTAGTTAACTTTTGGAAAAACCTGATAGAAAAATTCCATTTGCCTCCTTGAATCTAATTGTAGATGCCAGCTGGTGAAATTCCATGTGCTAAACCACTCCCAAGGCCTGACTCACTATTGACAGCATATACTCAATTGTAATTGCTGAGATAGCAGTAGTTTGCTGGAATATGTTATCGTGGTAAAGTATGTTTCTGTTGGATATAGAGAGATTACCAATAAGTGAAAACTCGTAAGTCAGAGAGAAGTTTTTTCCTTTAGACATGTGTAAAGACAGATGATACTTCTGACACTGTGCATTACAAGCCTTTGAGATTTCGTCTGGAAAATGAAGATGAAACATGGTTTGTGGATTAATAGAGTAATTTCCCATAGTACTTTGTGGCTGGATTCTTGAGAGTCACAATTGGTGGTACAATGAAAAGTAAGAGTGCTGGAAGACTCAGAACTAGAAAGACTCCTAAGCCTTGGGACGTGGAGGGGTTAGAACTTGGGCCAGCAGAAAAGACACGTGGCTTGGAAGTGGTTATGGTTAGATTTATTCTAGAAGTTAAAGTTGTAACTTAGATCTCTGTAAGTAGCCTAGGTGAAATAAAATTTCCTTTAGGACAGGAAGAGAAGGCACTGTTTTCTTTCAGCAAATATTTTAAAGGATTAAGTACTACCTTTTAAAAATTTGGAGGTTGGCATTGAGTGAATGGTTGGACTAGAACAGTGTTTTCCTGTCATTCCAAGTTTTTTTGGTGGAAAAGAGATGAAGGGGGGATGTAAATGATCATAACTGCGTTTAACTACTTTTCTTTAACCAACCATGTAAGAGAACAGGACTGATTCTAAGAGGCTACAAGTCCCAGCCCTGCAAGGACCACAACCTTGCTTTCTTCTTAGCCTGAAGCACTATATGAGTCTTCTGTATGTTAGATTGGTAGGAGGTGATCGTAAGTTAATTCTTGGCAATTTATTTTGAAAAGCTGCTCTTTTATTCTTGCCTTTGTTCTCCCATAACCCTTAGTTAATTCCTCTAGTAAAGTACTTAGCATACAATGCCTTGAATAGGGATTTTGTCAGAGTCATCTGTGTATCCTTAGCATCTAGCACATGGTCACTTGGAAAATATTTGTTGACACATGATGATCCCTTTCCAGCCCTGAGATGATGTGATTTTGCGACTTCTCCCATGGCCTTGACTCAGAATGTGAGTGTGGTACTAGTTCTGTGTAGGCTCCTCTCTTTATTGTTCTCTATAGATGCATTTGTTCTCAGGCTCTGGACCGTTCTCTTCTTTTGGGACCTTCCAGGGAACAGAAGGAGAGAAAAATTTGTGTTTAGAGCAAGAGGAGTATGTGAGACTGAAGATGATCGTGTTAGGATCACTGGAATCCTCCAGCTGCCATCAGGATGAAGAACTCAGTGTTGGCTGAAGAATTCAGATGCCAAGAGCTCATTGTATTTTATTATTATTATTTTCTTATTCCTCCTCACTTACTGTGATTTGACCCCCTACCTATAACTGTAGGGTGGAATGAATTTTAGTCCTGATTTTCAAGCTTTAAAGGATACAGTCAGTCATTGGGAATTAAACAGCATCAAACTATGAGTATTTTTTTTCGTGTATATTGTAACTGCTAAAATTAATTTGTTATAAAATGGTAGCATCTAGGCCAAACTAACCTATAGTTTATCTTCTGTTACAAGATAGTGAAATGGAAATGCTTTTAAAAACCATTATTTCATCAATCTGACCCAGTTTACCTGTTGGAAATGTTGGAAGGCCAACTATCTCAAACAACATACACAAAACTAATAGTGAACTATTCATTTTCTTCTCTCAACTTAATTTTTTCCACCCTCAGCTTTCCCTGTTTTATTTGACGACAGTCCTACTCTTTTAGTTGCTCTGATCAAAACTTTGGACTCTCATTTTTCTCTCATACCCCACATCCAGTCTGCCATGAAAACTTACTGGGCCCACCCTCAAAATATATCCAAAATCAGCCACCTCTCACCTTCTCTGCTGCTACCGCTGTGGTCCAAGCCACTGTCCTCTCTTGCCCGGATTATTGTAGTGCCTCCTAACTGACCTCCCAGCTTCTACCCTTTCCTTTGTTTTCAACACAGCAGCCTGAACCATTCATTTTATACCTAAGTCAGATCATGTCACTCTGTTCAGAAGCAGTGGCTCCAAGCCAAGGAATGTAGGCAGCCTCTAGAAACTGGAAAAGGCAAGGAAACAGATTCTCCCCAAGAGTTCCAGAAAACAATTCATCCCTACCAACACCTTGATTTTAGCCCATTGAGACCTGTGCCAGACTTCTGCCCTTCAGAACTGTAAGATAACAAATTTTTGTTTCTTTTAAGCCACTAAAAAAAAAAAAAAAAAAAAAAGCAGTGGCTCCCCTGCATTGGCCCCCCCCATTCCACTCGGAGTAGAGAATCCTGTGAGGCCTTACATTATCTGGTCTTCTAGTAACCTCTCTGACCTTACTTAACTATATCCCCCTTGCTCCCTCTGCTGCAGCCACACTATCTTTCTTGCCGTTCCTTGAACACGACAGTCCTGCTTCTGTCTTAGGGCCTTTGCATTGGCTGTTACCTCTTTCTGGAATGCTCTTCCTCTAGATATCTGCATGGCTGAATCTCTCAAGACTGTCGAATCTTTGCTTGTGTCGCTTTCTCAATGAGGCCTACTCTGATCATCTTATTTAAAGATTGCAAGTCCTCTTCCCCCAACACTTCTTATTCCCTTTTTTCTGATCTACTTTTTCTTTTTCTTCCCTAAAGCATTCATTACATTTTAAGATCTTTGTAGTTTACTATATTTATTATTTTATTATCTGTCTCTCCCTATTAGAATATAAGCTCCACGAGAGCAAGGATCTATATCTTTCTAAATCACTGATGTGTCTTTTGCAACTACAGTGCCTGGCACATAGTAGGCCATCACTAAATAAACGAATAATCACTAATAAATAAACGAATTGTGAGCTATTGAACTGTTTCTTTTACTCAGATCCGTGCTTTTGCAGTACCTAGAGCCGATACCAACAAAGCAGTTTATATGTTTGAATACACCACCAATAACAACTCTTCATGGTCATTCTGAAAGATAGGTGGTATTATCCATCTATTATTTTTTAGCGTCTCTGAGCCTCAGAGAAGCTAAGCAACTTATCCCTAGATCATATGGCTCATAAAGGTAGGAGCTGACATGCAAATCCAGATTTGACTCCAAAGCCTACATTCTCTGCTGCCATATTATATCTCCTTAAACCATTCATTCAACAAATATTTATCAAGTGCCTACCATGTTGTAGGCACTGCTGACAAAGCAATTTATTGCAGGATACTAACAAAAGTATTTTAAATTTTGTCATTTTTGTTCTTCTTGAGCACTGAGAAGTTTAATGTATTTATTTTATTTATCTGCAAGCTCTGCTTGAATGCAGGTAGAAATAAGCATGAAAATGCCTATGGTAAAACTTTGGTTATCCAGAGATCAACTTTGTGTCATTTTCAAGCATCCAAAAGAGTTCTGAATGCAAAACCAAGAAAAGGAAAAGCAAGTGCCTTAGATAGTCAAGAAAGAACTTTTGAGCATTGTTGACAATTCCTGAGAAGACTTGAAGTACCAAAAGTGCTGTGAGTAGTCAGTTCTTCCAGAAATTGAAGGAATGTGTTGATTAAACTGGCAGTGTCTGGTTATAAATAGATCAACATTTTTTGAGAAGAAAGCCAAAAAGCATAGGTGAAAGGATATTAAGATGTGCAGAGAAGGCAGAATGGAGTATGGTGGTAGTCATAGTGTGCAAGATTTGAAGTGACTAGTGCACTGAATGAGGGGTAGACTCTTGAGAACCATGATGAAGAGCCAGATGATAAGACACTTGTTGTGGGTGGAGATGGACCAGTGCCATAGGAACACCTTCAAATGCAAAATGTTTTGAAGCCGTAGACATAAGAATCCTCTCCTTTGAATGCAAATGAAAACCACAATGAGATACCACCACTTCACATCCATTAGGATGGCTATTACCAAAAAACTGCAAGGAGGAGAAACTGGAACCCTGTGTATCACTGGTGTAAAATGGTGCAGCCACTGTGGAAAACAGTTTTGTGGTTCCTCAAAAAGTTAAACACAGGGGGCCCTCCTTGGTGGCGCAGTGGTTAGGAATCCGCTTGCCAGTGCAGGGGACATGGGTTCGATCCCTGGTCCGGGAATATCCCACATGCCACACAGCAACTAAGCCTGTACGCCACAGCGACTGAGCTTGCACTCCAGAGCCTGCATGCAACAACTACTGAAGCCCGTGTGCCTAGAGCCCATGCTCCGCAACAAGAGAAGCCATCGCAGTGAGAAACCTGCGCACCGCAAAGAAGAGTAGCCCCCGCTCGCCGCAACTAGAGAAAGCCCGCGTGCAGCAACGAAGACCCAGTGCAGCCAAAAATAAATAAATAAATTTATTATTTTTTTTAAAGTTAAGCACAGAACTGCCATAGGTACAGCAGTTCTACTTCTAAGCAAATATCCAAAATAATTGAAAGAAGGGACCTAAACAGATACTTGTATACCAACATTCACGGCAACATTGTTCATAATAGTTAAAAGATGGAAACAACCTAAATGTCCCTCCACTGATGAATGGATAAACAAAATGTGTTATGTACGTACGATAGGATATTAATCTGCCTTAAAAAAGAAGGAAATTCTGAAACAATCTACAACATGGGAACCTTGAAGACATTATGCTAAGTGAAAGAAGCCAGGCACAAAAGGACAAAAATTGTATGATTCCACTCATATGAAGTACCTTGAATAGGTAAATTCATAAAGACAGAAAGTAGAATAGTGTTACTGGGGGCTAGAGGGAGGGGAAATGGGGAGTTACTGTCTAATGAGTACAGAGTTCCTGTTTGGGATGATGAAAAAGTTTTGGAGGTGGATAGTTGTGATGGTTCCACAACATTGTGAATATATTTAATGCCACTGAATTTTACAGTTAAAAATGGTTAGAATGGTAAATCTTATGTCATGTATATTTTACCACACCTATACACAAAAGAACCCTCTCCTCATGTGCATGCATGTGAGTGGGAGTGTGTACGGGGAGGGCACAAATGTGCCATGCCACACTGAAGGCTGGTCCCTCCCGCTCAGACGGTCCATTTCAGTGATGGTGGAGATGTGCTCTCTCCGGTAGTGTGATAACCAGCCAAGTCATTCAGCTGCAGCCACATTTGTAAGCACAGGAGAGCGATTCAGTCATTAAGAAAATGTTAACTTACAAGAAACTTGAAATCCTTTCTGGAAAGAAGTACTAGGGGACTGGGTGGGAAAGAGACCTACTTTTCACTATATGCTCATTGTACTGTTAGGTTTTTTTAAACCATAGTTACGTATTACCTATTTTGAAAAATTAAAATAATTTATGGGAAAAAAGCAAGGAATAATAAAAGAATTATTGATTTTATTCTGTTTAAGAAAATAGGAATGTACATGTTTATTTAAGACTTGCTGCGGAGGTGTCTGAGTCAGCTTTGAGGTCTAAACATAATTAGAACACTGATAGACGGACTCCTTTGTGAATCCACTCATAATAGGGGCTTTGCTGCGGTTTACTCTCCACCAATACCACCTTACAGTATTAGGAGAGCCACATAAGAGGACAGATGTTCAAACACCTGGATTTTGCTTTGCAGTTTCAAAACGTGATAGCTATATGTGCCCATCCGGAGCTACATCTGAGTCTTAAGACACAGTGAAATAGGAGATGCTTCCATTGCTTGTTATGGGGTGACGGCAGGGGAAGGTGAAACTGGGAGCTTTGATAGACTTGGAAACTCTTCTTATGAGTGGAGGGTTTGAGATTTTAGTTTTTTATTTGTAAAGTATTGTCTGTGTTCTAGTGCCTTACCAAGCATATGTTAGGTTGAATGCTGAATGCTGCAGCTGGGTTGACCGGCCGGGTCTTACTTATTCCCTCCTTCCCTCCCTCTATAATATATATGTATATATAGTACCTACGGTATTGCTTCCTTTTTCCACTTGTCACCTTAATTAATTGTTATATTAACTGTAATTTTTGTATCCAAGTTAAATTGATAGTAGGAAAGGAAGGGCTTTTGGTGCATGTGAAAGGCAGCAGGTTTCTAGTCTCTTCTAGAGGAGGTTATAGACACACTCTGGGAATGCAGCGGTCTTTCTCGACTCCCCTTTTGAGACTCTAGTAACTCCAGCCAGTACCGGCACTTCGAGGGGGCTGCATGGACCGACATTTCTGACTCCCTTACTTATTCCAGGAGGCCCACTCCACTTAATACTTATCTTTGGAAGTGGAAGAAAGAGCAAATAGAGGAATCAGGCAAAATGAGGTTAAGATATTTTTTTTAGGTGTTCAGTTTGAGGAGATATGTAACCATACCTTTTAGAGGCTGATTGCTTAAAAACCACAGTTCATTTATTTAATTGGGAATTGTTTTTCTCCTCCTTTTTTGATATCACAGTCAAACCTTTATATTGATTTTTCTTTCCTCTTTCCTTCTTTTCCTTTTTTTCCCTTCCATTTTATTTTTTTGTTACTTTCCTTTTATTTTTTGCATCTCTTCCCTGCAAATTAAAATGAGACAGTAGAATTCGTTTAGAAGAAATATTTGTTTGAAAGAAGACCCTGAATTCTATGAAATTGCTTTTTTAATATTTTCTAATTTCTCTTTTGATTTTTATCATTTATTTTTAAAATAAATTTATTTATTTTATTTATTTTTGGCTGCGTTGTGTCTTTGTTGCTGTGCGCAGACTTTGTCTAGTTGTGGTGAGCGGGGGCTACTCTTCCTTGTGGTGTGCAGACTTCTCATTGTGGTGGCTTCTCTTGTTGCCGAGCATAGGCTCTTAAGCGTGCACGCTTCAGTAGTTGTGGTTCATGGGCTCTAGAGTGCAGGCTCAGTAGTTGTGACGCATGCGCTTAGTTGCTCCACGGCATGTGGGATCTTCCCAGACCAGGGCTCGAACCGGTGTCCCCTGCATTGGCAGGCGGATTCCTATCCACTGTGCCACCAGGGAAGCCCTATCATTTATTTATTTATTTATTTGCATCGGGTCTTAGTTGTGGCAGGTGGGCTCCTTAGTTGCAGCAGGCGGGCTCCTTAGTTGTGGCATATGGGCCCCTTAGTTGCGGCAGGGGGCTCCTTAGTTGCGGCAGGCGGGCTCCTTAGTTGTGGCATGCAAACTCTTAGTTGCAGCATACATGTGGGATTTAGTTCCCTGACCAGGGATTGGACCCGGGCCCCCTGCATTGGGAGCTCTGAGTCTTAACCACTGTGCCTCCAGGGAAGTCCTGAAATTGCTTTTTTGTGTGAGTGTGTGGGAAGTTTATATTTCAGAAGGTAAGGATAATGTCATCTTAGATTGTAAAAATTATTCCCATACCCTTAGGGATGTAAGAAAAACCTTTTAAAGCTAAACTTCTAGCAAAGATTCTACAGGTTATTGAGCCAAAAGCATTGAAAATAACTGCTATAGTCTTCTACTGCCTAAGTTTTTTTTTTTTTTTTTTTCTTTTTCCTCTGTATGCGGGCCTCTCGCTGTTGTGGCCTCTCCCATTGTGGAGCATAGGCTCCGGACGCGCAGGCTCAGCGGCCATGGCTCACAGGCCCAGCCGCTCCGCGGCATGTGGGATCTTCCAGGGCCGGGGCATGAACCTGTGTCCCCTGCATCGGCAGGCGGACTCTCAACCACTGCGCCACCAGGGAAGCCCAACTGCCTAAGTTTTTAAGGGTCAGCATTTCCAGATCTTCAGGGCACACATCTAATTATTAAATTCTTCTCAGGGAATGAATGCAGGTATTTAAACTTTTCTTCTGTTGTAATTTCCAAAACATTTTGTCTTAATAAAACAGTGTGTTTAGTAATATGTAGTAGAATAAATAAATCGGACTGGTAATCAGATTCTGGTCCCAGTCTTCCTGTTATCAAGTCATTGAACCCCTTCTGCTCTGGTTCCGTAACTGAAATTGAAGGGACTGGATGTGTGAGCTTCTGAGGTTTATTTATAAAAATTTAGTCATTCCAGGTTTTATTAGCATTTTTCTAAAGCTGATAAAGTAAAAGATTAAAAAAACTTTGCTAATAATACTGTTCATATAAAAAATATAATTTATTTCAATATAAAGTAAGTTAGACTTCGATTCTGAAGGGGCTTAGTCAGTGGATGACTAAAACAGCCTTTTTATGAGATGATCTGATGTAGAAATCAGTTTCAAAATACATTCTCTGACACCTTGGAACTAAAACCCCAGGATCTCATTTTAGGTGAGATTAATAATTGTAAGAAATCTGTCATTAGCTTATATCTTATTTCTATTCAGATATTTAAAAATAGTAACTCATCACTATTTAGTTGACTTTTTCTGTTATGGCTTTCATTGAAATACTGTTGCTTTAGTCATTCTCCCTAAGTTCCTTTTCCTGAGAATAAAGGATTGAGTTCATACCTTTGCATAACAATCTAGAGAGTATTTTAAGCTTGGCATGTTCAAACCTGGCAGACTCGATTAATATTGGACAAACTAGCACATTAGAACACTTTTTTTAAGTTCCAAGCCACAAATTGTGCTTTCAGTGAACACGGACATGTATAAAATTAATACTTAAGCCTTGAATAGCATAGACATTCAAAAGGCCGGTTGCTGTGGGTGACTGATTTTCAGCGAGGCTCCTGCTTGCCCTGCACATTTCTTCCTCTGCTTTAAGCAGTGACAAGAGCAGAGTTAAGAGAAGGTCTGGGGCTTCCCTGGTGGCGCAGTGGTTGAGAGTCCGCCTGCCGATGCAGGGGACACGGGTTCGTGCCTCGGTCCGGGAAGATCCCACATGCCGCGGAGCGGCTAGGCTCGTGAGCCACGGCCGCTGAGCCTGCTGAGCCTGCGCGTCCGGAGCCTGTGCTCCGCAGCGGGAGAAGCCACAACAGTGAGAGGCCCGCGTACCGCCAAAAAAAAAAAAAAAAAAGAGGAGGTCTGGTCCTTCGGTGCTCTGCTACCTTTTGTTTTCGGTAAAGAAAATGGCTGCTGTTTTCCTTTTTAAACTCTTACCATATGGAATGTTTCTATAAATAAACCTTGGATTTATGATTGGACTTCTAAATTTGTAACCTCTACCGCCTGTGACTAAAGCCAGTATAAATACCTATTTAAACATACACACTGCCTACAAAGTTGTGGCATCCGTTCACTGAGAAAGTTCACCAGCCATAATATCTAAATATTCAATTCAGTTAATTTCTCCTGTGTCTGTTGACATGGATGAGGACCTCATTTTGTCATCAAGCAAAAGCTAGTCAGCTGGTAGTGTTTGGTGAATCCACTTTGACTTTTTTGTGCATGAATTGTTGGTGTAGTTATGTAGCAGACATATTCATGAAGATGTAAAAGTGCATTAGATTTTTGACAAACTGAATTGTTTAAGTGTACTAAATGGGCTCACTTTTTAGAAGAATCCTATCGTTATTCATTTTGTAAATTTGAGTCAGTCGGGCCTTCAGTCAACAAGTGCATATAATGGGCACCTATTACATGCCAGACACTGTGCTAGGTCTTGGAGTATATAGAGTTGTAGAAAAGATGTTACCTGTTCAGACAAGTAAGAGAAAAAAAAAGGAAACCTGGGGACAGTAGAATGTTTTATCATTGTAATGGAAAAATGGACAAATGCCATGTAGGTGTGGCAGAGAGGCCAGTAGATTAACTCTGGAGAATTGGAAGAGGTTATAGATAAATGTTTCATTTGCATCTTAAACAATATTATTTACAATAATGGCTATATCTTATTGAGTGCCTACTGTATACTAGGACTAGTTAATGTTACCCACCAGGGAAAAGGTGGGGAAAACATTCAAGGCAGTAGGAGAAACAAAGGAGCTATCAAAGATTGTGTATCCTAGAATGAAGAAGTCTGGTGTGGCTAGCGGGGATGGGGAGGGAGGTCAGCGGCCAAGGCAAAGGGTAGTCAGACTGGATGGGATCAGATTATGAAGGACCTCAGATAGAGTCTGTCTGTCCCCGCCACCATGTTTTTGTTCTCGTTTCCTTTCCTGAAGAACCTTTCTCCTCTCTTTGCCAATTTTATTATTTTTTTTAAAGGTCCAGCTTTAAGGCACCTCTTCTGTAAAGCTTTCTTTTCCTTTTCCCAAAGGTTATTCATTTTTTTACTGAATGATTGCACAAAGAGAGTGTACCTCATAATAGGGCATTCCATTTCTTGAACATTTCTTGGATTTAGTCTGATCTCCCCAACTAGTTTCTCAACTCCTAAAGGGCAGAGAATAAATCATGATTAGCATCTACTATAGTGCTCAGCCCACCATGGGGACTTAAGAAATGTATAATGAGTGGATGAATATGGAACATATATAGATATCAACCATTGAGACAGCCCAGCCACCGTGGTTGAGATTGCCTACATTTATTTAAGAGGCATTTCTTAACACAAGTAAGAGCAATTTTCAGAGGTATAGGCCAGTTGTCATTTGGATATAAAATGAGTTAATAAGAGTATCTCATAGGGTTGTTGTGAGGATTAAATTAGTTAGTACATTTAAGCACTTAGGACAGTGCCTAGCATATAGTAAGTATTCAATCAGTGTTACCTGTTATTTAACTCCACATATCTGGGCTTTTTTGCCAGTGACACTCAGCTACTGTTGTGGTCGTGGAGAGGATAGAAAGCAGATAAGAAACAGCTTCTTACCGTTGAAACCAAATATGCTGTAGGAACTGGAAGAACTGCTTATATTGCATGAACTTTTATTTTTCTGTTTGTGTTTTAGTGATCGAAGGGTATGGTTGGCATGGAATTGAATTTCATCTGTCTGTGGGAATTGTAAACAAGGTAGGTCCCAGGTTTATTTATTCTTTCCTGCCTCCCTTCTAAGGTGTTTGTTAGTATTTTCAGTTCTACTGAAATAGAATTGATCAGATTTGATTATTGTTTAGGGAAACACTCAGCATGGCCCTATGATGGTCTGTCACCATGGTTTATCTAGTGTTGTGGACTACATCTAGTGTCTTGTCTGAGGGTATTGAATGCCAAGAAACAGCACAACCGATTTAAAATTTTGGTGGTCATAGAACAGAACCATGAATTCACACACATGCACATACACACCATGACCCACTCCTTAGAGGGCAGAAGTTCTTGTATTGGAGCCATTATGTAAACCAGCTTGGGGTAGTGGGAGGTGACAGGCTAGCTGATTCTTCTGGTCACTAAAATTCAGTAGCTTATGTGAATGGTAGACTAGATGCAATCAAAGGGCTTATCTTGACAGTAACCAGACCATCACTGACAACTATAAATTTTGTTACTGATGACAGAATCTGTCCATCTGTAACCACTAGAGTTTGTTTTGACACAGCATGCTTGTGTTCCTATCTTAAGCTCCAGAGTCTGAACAAAAGTACACCAGATATGACTTTGGCTCATGTATCTCTCTTGTATCAGATGCCCGCAGAAAAGAGCTATAGACGGCAGCCTCACACAGCTCTGCAAACCTATTTTTGGCAGAACATTTCCTGTCAAAGTAGGGACTAGTGCTGTTTCATGTAGTTTTAGTTTCCCATAATCTTAGGTATGTGGAGACCCCATTGCTCATTGGTGCAGGAAACTTGGATCATTTGGAGAGTGAAATTGGTAGCCAAAAAAAACCAATGGCAGTACTCCCCAAAATCCTCCAACCAAGAATCCTATGAACTTGAGCATGGGGTTCTCTGGGTTGATGACAATCTTTGGACTCTTGCTGCACCTGCACTTAGAATAGAATAGCTTCTTGAGACTGGCTTCCAGTCACAAAGAACAGGAACTGCTAATATATTGCTATGGGGAAAAACAGTTGAGCCACTTCCTATAGCAGAAGGAACATGGTCCTTGGAACTGACACTGCTGCCTAGGAAGGGAGGTAGAGAGAGTAAAGATTAACTTTTGCAAATCAGTGCCTTCATCATCATCTGGTGGCCTGAATTTTCAGAGTCTGATCTAGGTGTTCAGTGAGGAAATTATCTTTTTTCTATTTTCCTGCTATATATTGGGGTATAATGAGCAGGAACTGTTTTATGGAAATACTCTAAGAATTAATGAAAAGGAAAGAAAGGAACTAACATTTATTGAATGCCTAGTAAAGGTTTGGCATGGTACCATAAACTTTAAAGTTCATTGATATTACAATTTTTCAAGTCTAGATGGATAATATCGTGAATATCACTATCTTGAACTATTTTGACTTTTAATATAGCCACTTAGAGGAGATAGAATTATATATTAATACATGCTATTTCATTTGTATCTGCTAGAGCATTCTTTTATGGAAGAAGAAAGAAAATACCTACATGACTTTTGAGTTTTTTTGTTTTTATTTTCTGGGCTTGCTACTGATTTAGCCAAAGTCAGAGAGGAGACTAGCAGGTCTGAAATTAGAGACACCTGTGCTGTTTTGGAAGCTGAGACTCTTGATCCAGGGTTCGCTGAAGTTGGTGCAGGGGAGGTCAGAGTAGGTTAATATTTTCATAGCTCAAAGCAAATGTGAATTGTGGTTGTTTATAGGTGCATTTTTGCTTGATCTTTGTTTGTAGTTACAAATGGGGTAAACAAAATACAGTACTGCTGTTTTGGGAAACTTCTGCAAAAGTCCCTGAACCAATGCAAATTAAACTTCTTCAAAAATAACAAAAAATTCCCCATGTGGATATTTTGACTGAGGGAATTGACTGTTGCCATCAGGCTTGTAAAGAAATTAACATACATTTTAAAAAACAATTATATATTTGATTTTCTGCTTTTAAATTTCTTTAAATTCTTCTCATAGGAGGTACCATCTCTGTATCTCAGGCACATGCAATAATGTGAGATCAGAATAAATTGTTACTCTCTTCCAGGGGATAGGAAATTAAGTCAAAGTGTTCCTTCTCCTTATTCCCCATTTAAGGGTTCCAAATCCATTGTCTTTCTACTCTTAAGATAGTAAGATTTTGTGGTCCTAGCCAGGTTTGTAGAGAGTTACCCAGAGACACAATACTGTCCTTTATTTGGCTGAAATGAAAACATTAATATTTCTTAATCTATGAAAAATTTCCTTTTTATTTTCTTGTCTGTCGAATGAATTACTGTACTTTTCCTCTTGGCTACTTCCTTTAGTCAGAAAAACTCTTAATAATATAATTTTCCCTCCTTGCTTTAGCGAACAAATACCACTTAAAAAAAGAAAACAACTTTATTGAGGCATAATTCATATACTGCAAAATTTGCCTTTTTGAGGTGTATGACTCAGTGATTTTTATCAGATTTGTAGAGTTGTGTAATCATTATCACATGGCAGTGTTACTTTTCCAGCATCCCCAAAAGATCTCTTGTAAACACCGTTTTTTTAACTTCCTCTAAAGTCATCCACAAATTTTGTTGTTGTGCGTCAGATTTAATCTCCTTTCTATAAAGTTTCCTAGCATTCTATCGCATGTCTTCTTCCCCCTTTTATTATTTTTTATTAGAAAAAAATTTTTTAGCGTCTTTATTGGAGTATAATTGCTTTACAATGGTGAGTTAGTCCCCCTTTTATTTTTATATTAGTTTCTTATTGCACATCAAGCATATCATCCTTTTGTCATTTTAAGTCCATTCTCTCACCTCTTTTAAAACAGTGTAATCTTATTTAAAAAGAAGGGCTTTAATTTTTATTCAGAGTTATTCCCCCCACCCCCCGCACAAAAACCTTAGGTCTCTCAGTAAAAGCTCTTGCATTATTCTTGGTTTCCTGTTCACCTCACTTGTTATTTATTTATTTTTAAAAGAAATCATGTATCTGGTTATTTCTCTTTGTATATATAGATTAGATATTTGCCAGTTTGGAGAATTCTGCTTGGTACAGGAGTGTTCAGATGCTTAGTAGATAAAATAAGGTAAATGAATATTCTGGTACTCCTGAGCTTTTAAAAATTTTATCAGTGTATTGGTTATCTGCAGTTGACCCTTGAACAACATGGGTTTGAACTGCATAGCTTCACTTATACGCAGATTTTTTTCAATAAATACGTATACTGGGACTTCCCTGGTGGCGCAATGGTTAAGAATCTGCCTGCCAATGCAGGGGACACAGGTTCGATCCCTGGTCCGGGAAGACACCACATGCCATGGAGCAGCTAAGCCCGTGCGCCACAACTGCTGAGCCTGTGTGCCACAACTACTGAAGCCCGCGCACCTAGAGCCCATGCTCCGCAACAAGAGAAGCCACTGCCATGAGAAGCCCGCACACCACAACGAAGAGTAACCCCCTCTCTGCAACTAGAGAAAGCCTGCGTGCAGCAATGAAGACCCAACGCAGCCAAAAATAAATTAAGTAAATAAATAAATAAAATACGTATGCTACTGCACCATCTGTGGTTGGTTGAATCCTCGGATGTGGGACCACAGGTAAAGAGGGCTGACTATGGGACTTGAACATCCGCAGATTTTGGTATCTGTGGCAGGTTCTGGAACCAATTCCTTGTGAATACTGAGGGATGACTGTATTTCAACATAATAAATTATCCTAAAACTCAGTTTCAACAGCTTGAAACAACAATAAATGTTATTGTACACAGTTTCTGTGGCTCAAGAATCTGGGAGCATTTTAAGTAAGTGATTCTGGCTCATGAGGTTGCACTCATAATGTCTGCTGGGGCTGTGGTCATCTGAAGGCTTGACTGGGGCCAGTGGATCCACTTCCAAGGTGGCTCACTCACATGGCTGTTGGCAGGAGGCCTCAGTTCCTTAACAGATGGACTTCTCCAGAGGACTGCTTGAGTTTCGTCACAGCATGGCAGCTGGCTTCCCTCTAGAGCGACTAAGCTGAGAGAGTAAGGAGGAAGCCACAGTACCTTTTATGATTTCATGTCAGAAGTCACGTATTGTCACTTCTGTTACATTCTGTTCATTAGAAGAGAGTCACCAAGTACAGCCCACACTCAAGGGAGGGGGGTAGTAGTTTCCACCTTTTGCACGGAGGAGTATTAAAGAATTTGTGGGTATATTTTAAAGCTACCACACTTGGTATTTTAATGACTTTATTTTTTCCTATGGGAGTTCTGTAGCTGCTGCCTTTGTTTTCAGTAGAATTTAGTTTTTGTTTTATTGTTCATGTGTATATCTAGGTTATGTTTTAATTTCTTTTTGGTAATGGAAGCTTTAACATTTTAGTTAAAATGACTAAATAGGTTATAAATAGAACATAAATTTAGGGGATGAGAGTATATGGTGTAGTTTACTGGTAGGTTTTAAAATTGGGCAAATTTTCTGGTAACAGAGGCTTCTGTATTTCCCTTCTCAGACAGGTTGTGAAGGAGTAGGATCTATACTTGCTGTTGTCACTTCCACATCTCTTTCTACTTCTTAATCCACTGAGTTGTTCACTGCACATGGGTGCCAGCCTGAGGGTGTGTGTATGTGTGTGGGGGGGCTGAAGTCCACCCTGAGCCCTGCTTATCAATCTGTGTGCCCACCCAAAGAAGGCACCCTTTATGAATTTGCATTTAGGGACCCTGTGGTCTCACTGAAGTCACCAGTCACTATTTTGTCCATATGCCAAATCAGTGAATACTTCTTTCTCTACATTAATTGGTTCATCAGGTATTTATTGAGCACCTTCGGTGTGCCAGGCATTGCTAGGGGCAGGACTCCTCTGAGGCATTTGGCACTGTTTAGGATTTTATTTTCTTAAGGCTGTCTGTCCGCAGAAGATCGTATTCTTCCCTCCTTCCTCTTTGGCTGCTGCTTCTCAGCATCTTTGGTAAGCTTCTTGTTCCCTGCTTAGCTCTCCGTTGTTGATACCCCCTAGGTCTCTCTAGTCTTGGTTGTAGACTTTAGCTCTCATCACTGTCTACATTCTTTGAGGATCTCTGCATCAAAACCTCTGGTTTCAGTCACTGCTTATTTGCTGTTGATTTCTAAGTAATTCCTTCACCCCAGACCTCTAACAAGTGCTAGACCTATTGATCCAGCTGCCTTCTGGGCATCTCCATATGGGTGTTCGTTCCATAGGTGCCTTAAACTTAACATGTCCAAACTTATCTACCTCTCCCCACCTCCACCACCTCCTGCACCTGTTTATCTCCTGTATCTGTGAATGCAAGATAAATCATTTCTTCATTCATATTACTTGTGTTAGAGACCTGGGAAATAAATTAGACCCCTCCTGTTACCACCTCACTTTAGGCCTATTTTGTTTTTAAAAAAACAGCTTTACTGGGATATAATTCAGATACCATACAAGCCGCCCAAATAAAATATACAATTTTGTAGTTTTAGTATATTGTAGTTGTACAACCATCACCACAGTTTTAGAACATTTTCATCATCCCTCGAAGAAACCCCATAGATATTAGCAGTCATTCCCTATTCCCTCCCTCCTCTCGGCCTCTCCCTTCTCCCCCAGCTGTAATATAACCCCTAACCTACTCTGTAATTCGATAGATTGCCCATTCTGGACAGTTCATATAAATGCAGTCATAAAATGTGTGCTATTTTGTTACTGGCTTCTTTCACTTAGCATAATGTTTTCAGGGGTCATCTGTATTGTAGCATATAGCAGTACTTCATTCCTTTTTATGAATGAATAATATTCCATTGTATGGATATACTACGTTTTAAAAATAAGTGTATTAGTTGATGGACATTTGGGTTGTTTGTACTCGTCGGCTATTATGACTAATGCTGCTATGGCCATTTGTGCACAAGTTTTTGTGTGAATGCATGTTTTCATATTTCTTGGCTGTATACTTACAGGTTGAGGCCTATATTTTTTTATCCCTCTGTATTATTGCAGTAGAATTCTAACCAGTCTCCCTGCCTCTTGACTTGCCACCTCTTTAATTTGCCCTCCACTTTACTATCCAAGTGATCTTCCTGACATGGAGATTTAAGCACATCACTTCTCTACGTCTGTGTCTTGTGTGGCTGTGCGTTGCTTTCAGGATAAAGTTCAAACTCAGCCTAACACACAGGCCATTTTATGATCTGGCTCCTGCCTTCCTTTTTTTTCTTGCCATACTTTTCATTCTTGTTAGCCTAACCTCAACTGATGTTAGGCTAACATTAAGATTTTAAGATTTTTCCCATTAAGATTTTCCCATTAAGATTTTAAAGCTTCTAGAATGGTTAATCACTCTCTTTCCATGGGAAATGACTGCTTATTCTTCAGAAGTCAGCTCTGGTCCCATTTGTGGTAAACTTTTTATTATCTTTTATTTTATTAAACACCCTTTCTCTCTGCTCTTATAGTACCTTTACTGTAAGTGCATACTTTTACATAATGCTTATCACACTGTTCTCTGGACATTGAATCTTTTTTTTAAATTATGCAAATATAGCATTGGATTTATGCTTTTTAAAAATATTTTACTTTTTAAAATTAATTAATTTTATTTATTTATTTTTGGCTGTGTTGGGTCTTTGTTGCTGCACGCGCCCTTTCTCTAGTTGCGGCGAGTGGGGGCTACTCTTCGTTGCAGTGCACGGGCTTCTCATTGCGGTGGTTTCTCTTGTTGCGGAGCACGTGCTGTAGGCGCGCGGGCTTCAGTAGTTGTGGCACGAGGGCACAGTAGTTGTGGCTCGCGGGCTTAGTTGCTCTGCAGTATGTGGGATCTTCCCGGACCAGGGCTTGAACCCACGTCCCCTGCATTGGCAAGCGGAATCTTAACCACTGCACCGCCAGGGAAGTCCTGTGGATTTATTCTTTACAGAAATTTATTTTTCTTTTCCATTACGGTTTATTACAGGATATTGAATATAGTTCATTGTGCTATATAGTAGGACCTTGTTTATTTTATGTATAGTAGTTTGTATCTGCTAATCCTAAACTCTTTAATTTATCCCTCCCCCACCTCCTTTCCCCTTTGGTAGCCACAAGTTTGTTTTCTGTGTCTGTGAGTCTGTTTCTGTTTCGTAAATAAGTTCATTCGTGTCATATTTTATTTTTTTTATTTTTGTGGTACGCGGGCCTCTCACCGCTGTGGCCTCTCCCGTTGCGGAGCACAGGCTCCTGACGCACAGGCTCAGCGGCCATGGCTCACGGGCCCAGCCGCTCCGCGGCATGTGGGATCCTCCCAGAATGGGGCACGAACCCGCGTCCCCTGCATCGGCAGGCGGACTCTCAACCACTGCGCCACCAGGGAAGCCCCGTGTCATATTTTAGATTCCACATATAAGTGAATACCACGTATGGTATTTGTCTTTCTCTTTCTGACTTACTTCGGTTAGTATGATAATCTTTAGGTTCACTTCAGTTAGTATGATAATCTCTAGGTTCATCCATGTTGCTGCAAATGGCATTATTTCATTATTTTTTATGGACGAGTTGTATTCCATTGTGTATATATACCACATCTTATTTATCCATTCATCATTCGATGGACATTTAGGTTGCTTCCATGTCTTGGCTATTGTAAATAGTGCTGCTGTGAATGTTGAGGTGCATGTATCTTTTCGAATTAGAGTTTTCTCTGGATATATGCTCAGGAGTGGGATTGCTGGATCAATGGGTAACTCTATTTTTAGTTTTGTAAGGAATCTTCATACTGTTTTCCATAGTGGCTGCACCAGTTTACATTCCCACCAAGAGTGTAGGAGGGTTCCCTTTTCTCTGCACCCTCTCCACCATTTGTCATTTGTAGACTTTTTAATGATGGTCATTTTGGCCGGTGTGAGGTGGTACCTCATTGTAGTTTTGATTTGCACGTCTCTCATAATTAGCGATGTTGAGCATCTTTTCATATGCCTGTTTGCCATCTGTATGTCTTCTTTGGAGAAATGTCTTTTCAGATCTTCTGCCCTTTTTTTGATTGGGTGGTTTGTTTTTTTGTTATTGAGTTGTATGAGCTGTTTGTATATTTTGGAAATTAAGCCCTGGTTGGTAGCATCATTTGCAAATATTTCCTCCCAGTCTGTAGGTCGTCTTTTCACTTTATTTATGGTTTACTTTGCTGTGCAAAAGCTTGTAAGTTTGATTAGGTCCGATTTGTTTATTTCTGCTTTTATTTCTGTTTTTTTTTTTTGTGGTACGCGGGCCTCTCACTGTTGTGGCCTCTCCCGTTGCGGAGCACAGGCTCCGGACGCGCAGGCTCAGCGGCCATGGCTCACGGGCCTAGCCGCTCCGCGGCATGTGGGATCTTCCCGGACCGGGGCACGAACCCGTGTCCCCTGCATCGCAAGCGGACTCTCAACCACTGGGCCACCAGGGAAGCCCTCTGCTTTTATTTCTGTTGCCTTGGGAGACTGACCTAAGAAAATATTAGTAAGGTTTATATCAGAGAATGTTTTGCCTCTGTTCTCTTCTAGGGGTTTTATGATGTCATGTCTTATATTTAAGTTTTTAAGCTATTTTGAGTTTATTTTTGTGTATGGTGTAAGGGTGTGTTCCAACTTCAGTGATTTACATGCCCTCGGACATTGATTCTTCTGTTTGTTTCCCCAGGTAGACCGCAAATGTCTGAGGGAAGGAACCATATCTTCTTTGACTTGGTGTCTCCAGTGCCTAATAAAAACAAAAAAAAACTAGCTAGTATCTGCTGGGTTGTTTAATATATGACAGGCAGTACTCTAGCAGTTTACATATATTTTGTCATTTAATCTTCAAAACAGCCCTGGGCTTCCCTGGTGGCACAGTGGTTGAGAGTCCGGCTGCTGATGCAGGGGCCACGGGTTTGTGCCCGGTCTGGGAAGATCCCACATGCCGTGGAGCGGCAAGCCTGTGCTCCGCAGTGGGAGAGGCCACAACAGTGAGAGGCCCGCGTACCGCAAAAAAAAAACACAACATAAAACAGCCCTTTGAAGTAAGTACTGTTATTATCTTCCCTTTAAAAATGAGGATATCAAAGCACTAAGAGATTGAGTAATTTGCTAAAAGTTACACAAATAGCAAATAGTGGAGCTGGGATTTGGTAGAGCTGGGATTCAAACCTGCGCACTCTGATTCCAGAATCTGTGCTCTTATTTTTATTGTGTTGCTGCCATGGAGTCTGACACACACATATATTTAATAAATATTGGTGGGTGAGTGAACACTCACTGTTTCTGCATGCTGGGCCTTTACTTTAGAAATGGTTGTGTTGAGGTTCCTGCCAATACTATGTTTGTGCTTGGGATTATAAAGAAAGGAAGATGGGGTTTGAGTCGCAGTGGCCTGAATTCCTATCTTACTCCCTGACTTCTGCTTCTTGATTCGTTTCTCTTTCCTTTCTTCTTCCATAGAGAATGGTTCTGTTATTCTGTCTTAATTCTTTAGGTAATGTTTACATTAAGGTTCCTGAGCTTTGTGTCTTGAATTATTTTCCACCTCAACCTTTTATTTTGGTAAGAATAGTACAGTGATCGTCAAGAATAGTACATATTCACCAATTGTGAATGTTTTGCCACAGTTTTGTGTTCTCTCTCCTTCTCTCTACACACATGCACACATTTATATATTGTTGAAGCATTTAAGGATTACTTTACTCCTAAATATTTCAGCATTCATTTCTAAAGAATAAGGACATTTCTCTCATATAACCACGGTACAGTTGTCACACTCAGGAATGACAGTATTGATGTATTATCATTATCTAACATGTGGTCCACATTGTACATATTTCCTTAGTTGTTCTAATAATGTCCTTTATAGCTTACTTTAAAAACTTTGAAATCCAGAATTCAGTCAGGAAATACATTGCATTTCGGTGTCATGTCTTTTACCCTGAAATAGTTCCTTAGCCCTCTTTTAGGAAGGGAGAGATGTCTTTCATGACATTGACATTTTGGGAAACCGGTTATTTTGCAGAGTATCCCTCAGTTTGAATTTATCTGCTTCCTCTTGAATAACTTCAGGGTAAATATTGTGCGCAGGATGTTTTGTCTTTCTTAGTGCTTCACATCAGGAGGCTCATGATGTTAGTTTCATTTTCAGTGATGTTAAATCTCACTTTTGGTTAAGTTTCTATGTGCCAGATTTATCCATTGTAAAGTTGCCTTTTCTCCTTTGTAAAATATAATCAGTTAGGGTAATAACAGTTATTTCCTTTTGATATCTTTTTCTTTTTATTAAATGTATTTATTTTATTTATTTATTTTTGGCTGTGTTGGGTCTTCGTTGCTGCACGCGGGCTTTCTGTAGTTGCGGTGAGCAGGGACTACTCTTCGTTGCGGTGCGTGGTATTCTCATTGCGGTGGCTTCTCTTGTTGCGTAGCACGGGCTCTAGGTGCACGGGCTTCAGTAGTTGTGGCTCGTGGGCTCTCGAGCGCAGGCTCAGTAGTTGTGGCTCACGGGCTTAGTTGCTCCACAGCATGTGGGATCTTCCCAGACCAGGGCTCAAACCTGTGTCCTCTGCATTGGCAGGCCGATTCTTAACCACTGCGCCTCCAGGGAAGCCCCTTTTGATATCTCTTGAAGTAATGAAGTACCATGTGGTTGTCAAAATAGAAATGCCTCTTAAGGAACAATTAAGCAGGCTAACAGTTTAAAAATTGAGTATTATGTGCAAGGCAGCACGTACAAAATGGAGTTCAGAGTTCATTTAATTTGAGCTTCTTTGTAATGTGAACTTTTAAGTGCAGAGTTTAAATATGATTGCTTAAGAGCCTTGGGATGAAAATTGAATTTTTCTTGGGTCACAGGAATTTTTGCTGATAACCTTTTCATAGTTAACTTTAGTGTATTAACATTTTTCATAGTTTTCAGATAAGTTCTTTCCTGCTCTTAAAAGTCCCCTCCTCCTGTGTTCTTATTTGTGCCTTGAAACAATATAACTCTTGGTGAGGGCTCTGGAGTTGATCTGGGTGTGACTCCTGGCTTAGCCACTTAGTCACTAGATGATCTCTTTTTTTTTTTTACAAACTTATTTATTTTATGTTATTTTATTTTTGGCTGCATTGGGTCTTCGTTGCTGCATGCAGGCTTTCTCTAGTTGTAGTGAGCGAGGGCTACTCTTTGTTGCGGTGCATGGGCTTCTCATTGCAGTGGCTTCTCTTGTCGTGGAGCATGGACTTTAGGCACGTGGGCTTCAGTAGTGTGGCACGTGGGCTCAGCAGTTGTGGCACGCGGGTTCTAGAGCTCAGGCTCAGTAGTTGTGGCGCACGGGCTTAGTTGCTCCACGGCATGTGGGATCTTCCCAGACCAGGGCTCTGACCTGTGTCCCCTGCATTGGCAGGTGGGTTCTTAACCACTGCGCCACCAGGAAAGTCCCTCAGTTTCTCCTCTTATAAGCTTGCTGCAGGTGTTAAATAAGCATTTGGCACTGTTTCTGGTCACATGTGTTTAGTAAGTGTTATATATTCTTCTCAGTCTGATAAGACTTGTTACATATTATTCATTGACTTTTCCCTTAAGTCTGTGCACTGCACATGTATATATAAACATGTAAATGTACCTGGAGACTTTGTTCAAGGAAATAATCTTAGACATTTTTTCTGTAATTCTCTCTGTCCCATCCTTTCTTCATGAAACTTGGGGGAAATGTAGATTCACTTTTAACGTAGAATCCATGTGTTAACCTTTTTTTTTCCCCCTCTTAAATGTCTACATTTGCTGTATCCCGCTTGGAAAATAGCAGCCAGGGACTGCCTAGTGCTAGGAAAAAGGTGGTAAATATTCTTTCTACTTCAGACTGCTTGATCTTAATGCTTCCTTGGAAATGGATAAATTCCAGGAACTGATAGCTGCCTGACCTTTCTGCCCTGAGTTGGAGGCCATAACTTATTATGTGGCAATCAGTTGAACTAAGGAGAATCATCTACATTTTTCAGTGGTTCTCAATCGGAGAGGTACCATATCTCCAGAGGGTATTTGGAAAAGTATGGAGGTGTTTTTGGTTGTTACAGTGACTGTTAGGGGAGGGAGGAGATATGCCACTCGCATTTGGTGGGCAGGGATCAAGATAACAGTCCAAAACAAAGAATTACCCACTCAAAATGGCAATATTGTTGCTGTTGAGAGACTCAGCTAATTGAACCTAAAGACTTGACGAATTGGTAGATAATGTTTTATTTTATCTCAGTTATTTAATAAAAGGTTATTGCTTAAGGCAGGAAATTTTATGAAAGAATCTTTCAGAGCTGTAGTATATAACCTCTGAATTCTTCAAGGAGAAGTAGGCATATTTTCTTATTTGGGAGAGTAAGATTTTTTCCTGAAAATTCTGAAAGCAGTGCCATTATGAATGTGCATTGGTGGTGTCTCATCCCTAAAATTAGGAGTACTTGAATGGTTAGAATGGTTTAGTGGTTAAAGAAAATAGGCATTATATTCCTTTAGTAATCTGTATATCTCCATGGTTAGTAGAAATAACATAATTTGTGCTTGGCATTCCAGTGATGCTTGAATATTGCCTGTGCTGTTTTTTCTTTCTTGCTTTTTAAAAATACCAAATGATGTATTTTTTTGGCAGATCAATGAGATTATATTAGGTATGTATTTGAACTTGTTGTAGCTTGTTTCATTTGAACCTAATGTAGAACTTTGACAAAAATTTTAGGGAAGGTAAGTGCTCTCAACTTCCTACGGAAAATTTCACAAATTTTTTTGGACTGTGACTCATAATTGGAGACATATTTTATATTAGAATCCAGTTATACAATAAGTACATAGATATCTGAAACAAAAGTTTCATGAAATAATACCCTTACTACATTCTGATAGTTTCTATTTTATTTAGTTCAAAATGCTGACCTTGGTCTATTAAATTGATTTCATGACCAGTGTATTACAAATTGCAATATGAAAAATACTGCTTTAGGGTATACATTCTTGCGATTCTAACCCAAGTTTTAAAATATATCCCAATTATGACTATATCTTTTCTTTAAAAAAACTTTTTAAAAATTATAATGGTAAGAACACTTAAAATGAGATGTACCCTCTTAACAGATTTTTTAAGTGTACAATACAATAATAATATCTATGTGCACAACGTTGTACAGCATATCTTTAGAACTTATTCATCTTGCACACAAAACTGAAATTTTATACCCGTTGATTAGCCTAGTCCTCTTTAACCTTCCCCCCTAGTCCCTGGTAACCACCATTCTTTTCTATGAGTTTGACGATCTTGATACCTCATATGAGTGGAATCATGTGCTATTTGTGCTTCTGTGACTGGCTTATTTCACCTCGCATAATGTCTTCGAGGTTCATCTGTATTGTTGCATATTATAGGGTTTCCTTCTTTTTTAAGGTTGAATAATATCCCATTGTGTGTGTGTGTGTGTGTGTGTGTATATATATATATATATATATATCACCTTTTAATTTATTTAATAATTAATTATTTTGGCCATGCTGTGCAGCACGTGGGATCCTAGTTTCCCGACCAGCCTTGCGCTGGAATCGCAGAGTCTTAACCACTGGACCACCGGGAAAGTCCCTGTATCACCTTTTTAAAGTTCATTAATCCATTAGGTTGTTTCCACATCTTGGCTGTTGTGAATAGTGGTGCATTGAACATGTCTAATATCTCTTTGAAATCCCAACTTCAGTTATTTTGGAAAATATCCAGAAGTGGGATTGCTGTATCATATGGTAGTTCTATTTTTAATTTTTTTCGAGGAACCTACATGCCGTTTTCCATAATGGCTGTACCGTTGCATTCCCACCAACAGTGTATAAGGGTTCCAGTTTCTCCACATCCTCTCCAACACTTGTCTTTTTTTTTTTTTTTTTAATAATAGCCATCCTGACAGTATGTGGTGATAGCTTATTGTGGTTTTAGTTTGCGTTTTCCTGATGATTGGTTGATATTGAGCATTTTTTCATATACTGTTGACCATTTGTATGTCTTCTTTAGAGAAATGTCTATTCAAGTCCTTTGCCCATGTTAAGTTGGGTTATTGGTTTTTTTGCTATTGAATTGTAAGAATTCCTTATGTATTTAGGAAATTAACCCCCTATCAGATATTTGCAACCCCCTATGCAAATATTTTTCTCTCATTCTGTAGGTTTCCTTTTTCCCCTGTTGATTGTTTGCTGTGCAGAAGTTTTTTAGTCTAGTATACAGTCATCCCTCAGTATCTGTGGGGAATTTGTTCCAGGTGCCCAACAGATACCAAAATCCACAGTGCTCAAGTATCTTATATAAAATGGTATAACATTTGCATATAACCTACACACATTCTCCCGTATACTTTAAATCATCTCTAGATTACTTATATTACCTAATGCAATATAAATGCTATCTAAATAGTTGCTTGCATGGCAAATTCAAGTTTTGCTTTTGGGAACTTTCTGGGATTTTTTTTCCTGAATTTTTTCCATCCACAGTTGGTTGAATCTGAGGATGCAGAGCCCACAGATACAAAGGGCTGAATGTAGTCCCATTTGTCTATTTTTGCTTTTGTTGCCTGTGCTTTTTTTTTTTAAATAAATTTATTTATTTTTATTTTTGACTGTGTTTGGTCTTCGTTGCTGCGTGCGGGCTTTCTCTAGTTGCAGCGAGAGGGGGCTACTCTTCGTTGCAGTGTGCAGTCATGTTATTGTGGTGGCCTCTCTTGTTGTGGAGCACAGGCTCTACATGCGCGGGCTTCAGAAGTTGTGGCACACGGGCTCAGTAGTTGTGGCTCTCAGGCTCTAGAGCGCAGGCTCAGTAGTTGTGGTGCATGGGCTTAGTTGCTCCGCGACATGTGGGATCTTCCTGGATCAGGGCTCGAACCTATGTCCCCTGCATTGGCAGGCAGATTCTTAACCACTGCGCCACCAGGGAAGTCCCCAGTGGATTTATTTTTCAGCTCTCTATTCTATTCCACTCATCTATTTGCCTGCCTTTGTGCCACTACCATATACTGTTTTAATCACTGTAGCTTTATAATATATTTTGAAATCAGGAAGTGTGATACCTCCAGCTTTATTCTTTTTCAAGATTGTTTTGGCTATTTGGTGTCTTTTGTGGTTCAGTATGAAGTTTAGAATTGTTTTTTCTCTTTCTATAAAAAATACCATTGGGATTTAGATAGGGATTGCATTGAATCTGTTATCTCTTTGGGTAGTGTGGACATTTAAACAGTATTAAGTCTTCCAGTCCATGAACATGAGACATCTTTCCATTTGTTTGTATCTTTAATTTCTTTTGTCAGTGTTTTATTGTTTTCAGTGTACAAGTCTTTCACTTGCTTAGTTAAATTTGTTTCTTACTGTTTTATTCTTTCTGATGCTATATTGTAAATGGGATTCTTTCCTTAACTTCCTTTTTAGATAGTTTATTAGTGTATGTTGATTTTTGTATCCTGCAACTTTACTGAATTTGTTAGTTCTAATAGTTTGGGGTTTTTTTGTGGAGTCTTCAGGGTTTTCTATATATAAAAATATGTCTGTAAACAGGAACAGTTTTACTTCTTCCTTTCTGATTTGGATGCCTTTTATTTATTTATTTTTCCTTGCCTAAGTGCTTTGGCTGAGACTTCTGGTACTCTTTTAATTAGAAATGGTGAGAGTGGGCATCCTTGCCTTGTTCCTGATCTTAGTGTCCAGTTTCAGTGTTTCACTGTTGAGTATGATGTTAGCTATGGGGTTTTTCTATATGGCTTTTGTTATGTTGAGGTAATTTCCATTTATTCCTAGTTTGTTGAGCTTTTTTTTTTTTTGCGGTATGCGGGCCTCTCACTGCTGTGGCCTCTCCTGTTGCGGAGCACAGGCTCTGGATGCGCAGGCTCAGTGGCCATGGCTCACGGGCCCAGCCGCTCTGCAGCATGTGGGATCTTCCCGGACCGGGGCATGAACCCGTGTCCCCTGCATCGGCAGGCGGATCCTCAACCACTGCGCCACCGGGGAAGCCCTGTTGAGCTTTTAATTTAATCATGAAAGAGTGTTGGATTTTATCAAATGCTTTTTCTTCATCTATTGAGATGATCATGTGATTTTTATTCTTCATTATGTTAACACAGTGTATCATATTAATTGATTTGTGTATGTTGAACCATCCTTGCATCCCAGAAATAACCAAATCTGACTATTTGACTATCTGCTCCACTACTGCTCTTGTCTAAGCCACCTTCATTTCTCTCTTAGACTTCTCCAGTAGCCTCCTAATTGCAATCCCTGTTTCCTCTCATGTTCTACCCCCATCCAGCTCTGTTCTCCTTTCCACTGAATGATGATTTTATTTTTTTTAATTTTTTTTTTTTGGGGGGGGTGATCTTAGTTCCCCAGTCAGGGCTTGAACCCAGTCCCTCGGCAGTGAAAGTGCGGAGTCCTAATAACCACTGGACTGCCAGGGAATTCCCTGAATGATGATTTTAAAATGTTATTCCGGTCACAGTATCCCACTGACTATTGCTTTTTGTTATAAATCTAGCCTATATGTTTTTTTAAAGGCTTATATAGTTTAATAAAAATTTAAAAATTAAAAGTTAAGGTAATCACCGATTTCATACATCTAGAACAAGTTATCTCATGGAGCCCTCTTGCTCAGTAGCGTTGAGGCTTAAACAGAATCTTCTCATCCCTGTTTGCTCATTTGCTGTTCTCACAGTCCTGCTGTATTCAGTTTAATTCCAGTGTATCACTTGGCCCCTTTTTGTATCTACTCTTCCTTTCAGATTGGCAGAGATGGTAGCTACTCTTCATTTTGTTGTAACTCCTTTTGGAGAGGGAGTGGTAAGCCAATATGAGAGCAGATTTCGCATTTTATTTTATTTTATTTTTTTTTTTTTTTGCGGTACGCCGGCCTCTCACTGTTGTGGCCTCTCCTGTTGCGGAGCACAGGCTCCGGACGCACAGGCTCAGCGGCCATGGCTCACGGGCCCAGCCGCTCCGCGGCATGTGGGATCTTCCTGGACCGGGGCGTGAACCCTTGTTCCCTACATCAGCAGGCGGACTCCCAACCACTGCGCCACCAGGGAAGCCCGAGATTTCGCATTTTAAAAGACAGGATAGCGTGCTGAATCAAATATCCCAGAATCCTCCATACCTGTTTCATCATTTGTTTACAGAAAATGAATATGGTAGTGTGGAAATGCTGAGTTGGGAGTCAGCAGGTTGGGGTTCTCCTCCTGGCTTTGCCACTAATTCATTTGGTAACATTGAGCAGATTGCTTATAACTCTTCTGAGCTTTAGTTACTTCATCATCTGAAATCATTGAATACTGTAGATTTCTTCAAACCCTAAAATTCACCAATTCTACCACTGTTTGACAAGGTTTTGAGACAAAGAATCTCTTTCTCTACTCAGCCATCCTGAATGTGAATGCCTAGAAGAAGGAAAGTAAGTTTTAATTTATCACACTTGATGGGACTATTTCCAGAATTGTGGTTATAAAATAGTATAAACATATAAAATACAGCAGATAACAAATAATTATATATACTCCTGGGGGGTGAAAAATGTAGATAAGCAGTTCCTTCCTGTGCACTTTCTGTGAATTGCTCTGTAGTCACGATTGTATGATCTGCTTTAAAGAGTCTTTTGGGCTCTGCTTTACTATGTTTTCCTTGAGTCACAAGGCTCATTTCTTGCGCCATTCTCTTTGTATTATGTTTTGTGCCTGGAGTGTACGTAATTCAGCCAGAGGTACGTGATTCAGCCAGAGGTAAAGCTGGAGAATTCATTGCTTTGAGAGTGGGAAGCCCTCCACTTACATCCTGAGGCAGTTTTGCAGGAGAATTCAGCACCAGAAAAGATAAGGATACCAAAGTTATGACCGCGCGGTTTGCCACTGCTGTTACATAGGGAACTAAGGTTTCCTTATTACACCTTTTGTTTTTCATCAAACATTGTAGCTTTCTCTGAGATGCTAGTGAGCTGTCCTGTGACTATATTTGCTTTCAAGTTATCAGGAAGATTGGTGGACATCCATTAACGTCCTATGAAAATAGGTAAAACAAGATTCTGGTGTTTTAATGAGTAGAATTGTTTGGTGGCACTCAGAGTCTTCAGGCTCTTGCACAGCCCTATTTGTTAAAGGCTTTTTACCTCATTTGGTGAAAGAGATAGAACATGTGCCCTAAAATCTATTAGTTGCTTTAGTCCCGTGAGGCACTTACCATTGCAGTGCCTAATGAAGGGCACTGTACTGTGTTCAGCTCACCCCCATGTACTCATAGCCAGATTACCGTCAGCCTTTTTTCAAACAGAAAGAACAGTGATGTGCATGCTGTGTGTCTCTATAACACAATGAACTGAGTTTTGGGCAAATATAGTCTAAAAGGAACTTATGGTGTTCATATGTTGTTAGGTAGGTTTACCCTGATCTGTGAACAAATCGTGACTTTTTCTAAGGAAGTCAATGTTAGATTAGACTGCCTTGCATCACAGAGGGGGTGTGTGTGTGTGTGTGTGTGTGTGTGTAAGAGTTAAAAGCTTTATTCTGTGGCTAAATTAAAGGAAGTGACCTAGGGACATTTTTTAGACTATGAATAAGAGTAAATTGATGAATTTCTCTATAGAAAGTAATTAGTGGTTGCTGGGTGCGGGAGGAGGGGGAAATAGTGACTACTAACAGGTGTGAAGTTTCTTTTTAGGGTGATGAAAATGTTCTGGAATTAGATAGTGGTGATGGATGCACAGCTTTGTGAATATACCAAAGACCACTGATTGTCCACTTTAAAAGGGTGAATTTTATGGTATGTGAATTATATCCCAGTAATGCTGTTCTATTATTTTTTTTTTTAAAGGACTAAATTATCTGTTTATGGGTAAGATATCTCTCTTTTTTTGCTGGATAGAGCTGTGTGAAATTCTAACACATGGGATGCTTTTATTAAAGATAGCATATATCATCCTTTTTCTAAAGGCTATGCCAACTTGAAAATCCTAATTATAAAGAAAAATTCTGTTTTCTTGAAAGATTGAATGTGAAATTTAAAATTCTGTAGTATATGACTATGGGTGAACATGGGAAAGGAGTAAGTTGTGTATTTCATATATGTATGATCTAGAAATAGAAACATTACAAAAGAGAAAGCACATTTGTCTAATAAAGCTATAAAAATTGGCTCATTCTCAAATAATGAGATACTATTTCACACACTTCGATTGTGCAGATGTATCTAAAGTTTAATACTACCAGTTGTTAACAAGGCTGTGGGGAAGAGAAACCCTAATACACTGTAGAAGGATGTGTAATTTTTGGCAAGATTTTGTGAAGTTGAAAATAAATATATCCTATGAACCAGCAGTTAAAGGGATATATAACTCTACAGAGTTACATATGCAAAAGGAAACATGTACAAGCATTTTTATTTCAGTCAAATTTGTAATAGGAAAAATTTAGAAACAAATTATCCAACTACAGAGGAATGGATAATAAAGCAGTAGTATTTTAATGCAATTTATTATTGTTATACAGTCAGAACGACAAACCAGGTTCACCTGAGTCTACATATATAAATCCTGGAAACATTTTGTGGAGAAAAAAAGAAAGCAAGTTACAAAAAGTTAAATGTGATACCACTTGATTGTTAAAAACAAAATAAAATAATCTGTGTTGTCTGTGGATCCATACATATGCTGCAAATTTATTTTTAAAAAAGATGGATTAGGGGCTTCCCTGGTGGCACAGTGGTGAAGAATCCGCCTGCCAGTGCAGGGGACACGGGTTCGAGCCCTGGTCCTGGAGGATCCCACATGCTGCGGAGCAACTAAGCCCATGTGCCACAACTACTGAGGCTGTGCTCTAGAGCCCGCGTGCCACAACTACTGAAGCCTGCACGCCTAGAGCCTGTGCTCTGCAACAAGAGAAGCCACCGCAATGAGAAGCCCGTGCACCGCAATGAAGAGTAGCCCCCGCTCACCGCAACTAGAGAAAGCCTGCGTGCAGCAACAAAGACCCAACGCAGCCAAAATAAATAAATTAATTAATTAAAAAAATATGGATTAGAAGAAGATGTATTAATTTCAGCAGGATTGTTACTTTTTTTTTTTTAAAGTGTTAGAAATTTTATTAAAGTTAACATTCCACAAGATCATACTCATACAGATCAAACTGCAAAAGATTCCAGGCATACAAACTATCATCTGTTAATGTGCCATCTTTCTTCTCCAAATGTCAAAAATGTTCTTAATGATACAAAGTCTCTAGAAAGTCAAATTCACTGTCCATTTGTGCTGGGTAAGAAACCTATATCTTCATTCATTTCATGAAATCCATGTTAAAAGAACCCTGTCTTGGTTGTATATTATCACAGCACTCTTGTATTAATCCATTTTTCTCAATTGCCCATAGTGGACTGCCATCTTGATTTCTCAGTAGTAGGGTCCATTTGAGACTCTTCAAGCTGACTGGGTGTAAATAAATTCTTCCACCAACATCTATTTTCGTTGTACTGGCCCCTTAGATAATTCAGCCTCATGATTCATATTTTTGCTATATAAAATACAGACTATCGCAAAGATTTCCTTTATCCTCAAGGATAAAATTCCACGGTCTCAGTCTTCAAAATGGCATACCTCAAATAAGAGCTGTATTTGTTCAGAACCATCATCAACCAAATATAATTTTAATCTTGTAAGTTACCAGGACAGAAAGGGGCTCTTCTCGCGCAGTCCCCTTCAGGCTCCCGCCCGCGGTCACCGCCGCCGCCCCTTTCCCGGCGGGGCCGGTCCCGGCAACAGGGTCCCCGCGCCCCCAGCCCCGGGCCCCGCGGCGCTTCCCGCCCGGACCAGGATTGTTACTTTTGACGGGGCAGAGCACACAGTGGAATGAGCAGGGAAACCAAGTTACCTCCAGTTTTCTATTTCATAAAAAATTCTGGGGCTTCCCTGGTGGCACAGTGGTTAAGAGTCCGCGTGCCGATGCAGGGGACACGGGTTCGTGCCCCGGTCTGGGAAGATCCCACATGCCGCGGCGCGGCTGTGCCTGTGAGCCATGGCTGCTGAGCCTGCACCTCCGGAGCCTGTACTCCTCAATGGGAGAGGCCACAACAGTGAGAGGCTGGCGTACAGCAAAAAAAAATTCTGAAGCCAATACAGCAGTATGTTATAATTGTTATATTTGAGTTTGTTATATTACACTTTTCTGTATTTTAAATTCTTTCACAACTAAAAATAAAAAATAAAAGTGAAAAATATCATACAGCATTGGTTTAAAAAAAAATCTGTCAGCCTACACATTTTTCCTCAAATGTTTTCTTATTTATATTCATAGAAATGATTCATCCTAATGGTCATGAACATTAGTTTTTGAAGAAGTGCAGAAATTGTAAGTGCTATGGGTTATTTCATATTTTTATTTTAAAATCCTCATATCCATATTTTGATATTTTTTTCCTTGATTGAAATATGCTTGATCAACACTGTAGCATTATACAATAGCACATTAGTTATTGGCATGGTTGAGTTCTTATAAAATGTGCACGGGTTTTTATGTTTTATAGTTAGGACTTAGCTTTTCATCTATGACAGCACCTGTGTGTTTTAGTAGTGGTGTGAGAATGCTGCTTAGGAAGGGTCACAGGGCTCCCTTCAGATGTTCTTTCACACACTTTGAGTCTAAGGAAGGCTGTCAACTAGTATGATATTGGCAGGCACTAATGACATTAATGACTTCAAAGTTTATTTGTTATTAATATTATTATTTTTTATAAACATTTACTGTATATAATAAGAAAGTGTAAATCACCAGATGGAAGTGTACTTCTGAACTCTTTAGAGTAGAACTTTTTGCAACTGAACAATGGAGTGGGGGGATAGATGATGATAATTATTTTAGCTGCTCATCTTAAACAAACCTTAGAGAAATAGCACAAGATATGCATGCCTTTATGAGACTCGAGAATTCCTCAGTTTTTATCTTTTAAGTAGCAGACTTGGCTCTGGATAGTCTCCCTAACAATAACAGTTTCCTTCCTGTCATTCTTAGAGGTAAGGATGTGACTAGGATCTCTTCTGTTTAGTATAGAAAATGTTCCCTTCCTAGTTTCACTTTTTTCCAAGAAATGATTGAGTTTTTATATTTTAGAATGAGTTTTCAAGTTAGACTTTCCCCTGCAGCAATTTTGTGTTTTTTAAAATTGAGGTGTAATTGACATATAACATTACATTAGTTTCAGGTGCACAGCATAATGATTCGATATCTGTATATATTGTGAAATGAACACCTCAGTAAGTCTAGTTAACATCTGTCACCACACATAGTTACAGATTTTTTTTCTTGTGATGAGAACTTTTAAGATTTACTCTCTTAGTGACTTTCAAATATGCAGCACAGTATTAACTACAGTCACCATTGCTGTACATTACATCCCTTGACTTATTTCTTTTATAACTGGAAGTTTGTACTTTTTGACTCCCTTTACCCATTTTGCTCACCCTTTCACCCCACTTCTGGCACTTGCCAACCTGTTCTTTGTATCTGTAAGCTCGCTTTTTTGTTTTGTTCTGTTTTTTAAAGATTCCACATGTAAGTGAGATCATATGGTATTTGTCTTTCTCTCTCTGACTTATTTCACTTAGCATAATGCCCTCAGGGTCCATCCATGTTGTCACAAATGGCAAGATTTCATTCTTTTTTATGGCTGAGTAATATTCCATTGTATATTTTTACCACATTTTCTTTATCCACTCATCCATTTATGGACACTTAGGTGTTTCCATGTCTTGGCTATTGCAAAAATTGCTGCAGTGAACGTGAGGGTGTATGTATCTTTTCAAGTTAGTGTTTTTGTTTTCTTTGGATAAATACCCAGAAATGGAATTGCTGGATCATATGTTCTGCTTTTAATTTTTAGGGGAACCTCCATACTGTTTTCCACAGTGGCTGCACCAATTTACATTCCCACCAGCAGAGCACTAGGGTTCTCTTTTCTCCACATCTTCACCAGTACCTGTTATTTCTTAATTTTTTGATGATGGGCATTCTGACAGGTGTGAGGTGATGTCTCATTGTGGATTTGATTTGCATTTCCCTGATAATTAGTGATGTTGAGCATCTTTTCAGGTACTTGTTGGCCATCTATATGTCTTCTTTGGAATAATGTCTATTCCAATAACGCCCTTTTTTTAATCAGTTTTTTTTTGCCTTTTTTTTTTACTATTGAGTTGAATGAGTTCTTTATATATTTTGAATATTAACTCCTTATCAGAGATGTGATTTGCAGTCATTTTCTCCCATTCAGTAGGTTGCCTTTTCAATTTGTTGGTAGTCTCCTTTGCTTTGCAGAAAGAAGCTTTTTATTGATAGTTTTGGTGTAGTTCCACTTACTTATTTTTGCTTTTGTTGTCTTTGCTTTTGGTGTCAAATCCAAAAATGTAATTGCCAAAGCCAGTGTCACGGAGCTTACCGCCTTGTGTTTTCTTCTCGGAGTTTTATGGTTTCAGGTCTTACATTCAAGTCTTTAATACATTTTGAGTTGATTTTTGTGTTTGGTGTAAGGTGGTGGCCCAGTTTAATTCTTTTGCATGTGGCTGTCCAGTTTTCACAGCAGCATTTACTCCAGAGACTGTCCTTTCCCCATTGTACATTCTTGGCTCCTTTAGGGCAGCGTTTTTTTGAGCTGGGGTATGTGGGTGGGGGAGAGTAGTGCTATTGAAAAGATCATGAACTCTGAGGAATTTTTCAGGACAGTAATTTAAAGAGATCAGATTTAGATTCAGCAGGAATGGTTTTCTCTGTCTCTGCTCTTTTCTTTTCTGCATAGCTTTTGAAGGCATTTCAGTACTCTAGAGATACTTAGAAGTGTTTACATAAATATGCCATGTTTGGGGCCAAGGTGGTGTTTTATTTATTTTGCTGCATTTGGTCATTATCAACTAAAATGGTTAATGTCTACTGTATACACAACATTGTTTAAAGATGTCCTCTCCCCCACTCCAAAATGAGGTCCTTCAAGTTAGAAACACACTCATGTCAGGAATGTTTGGGCTTCTCATCTGTAGTCTTCTGTTTCATTAATTATCTTAATGGTGACAGAAAACAAACTACTTTAGTTAAATGTTATATTGGAGTTTTTTCCCAGTAGACATTTTTGTATTTTTAAAGATACACTTAACACATTGAAAGTAGGGATCTCGTCGTGTGCAAAGAAAATTTGTGTAATTTCCCCAAACTCCATTTTTGGAATTATTTGACATTTAAGCCAAAACCTGACTTGGAAACATAGTTTTTCTAGGGCATTACAGATTTCTACCATCATTTAGAATCTCTTGGATTGTCCCATTGAAAGGTGGGAAAAGTAAGTTTATGGTATAAGTGGAAAACTTTTATGCCATAAAAGGTGTATCAGGGGCTTCCCTGGTGGCGCAGTGGTTTGAGAGTCCGCCTGCCGATGCAGGGGACATGGGTTTGTGCCCTGGTCCGGGAAGATCCCACATGTCGCGGAGTGGTTGGGCCCGTGAGCCATGGCCGCTGAGGAAGAGTGAGAGGCCGGCGTACCGCAAAAACAAAACAAAACAAACAAACAAACAAAAACAAAAGGTCTATCAGCATTCACCCAAGAGTTACTGAAATCAGTAACTTATCAAAGAGCACCTTGTTCTTTTTTTTTTTAATTTACTTCTATTGTTGCCAGAATGCTATTTAAGAATGCTACCAAAGAATATCACTGGAGTATATTTAAATGAGAGAAATTGCTTAAAAATAGTATTTGTTGAGTTCTTACTCTGTGTCAGCATTGTTATAAGTGTTTCTCATATATTATCTCATTTATCTTTGGGGTAACTCTGTGAGCATCATTATTATCTCCATAAGGATTACTAGCCTAAGGTCACACAGCCTAGTAAATGGTAGTGTAGACATGTAAAATCAGGCCCTTTGACTAAAATACTCATGTTCTTTATCACCATATTGGTTTAATAAAGTCACCATAGATTGTTTATATCAACCGAATTTCAAGTGGTTGAGCTATAGAGATGCCTGCAAAGCAAATACGTTGAAAGATTGGACTATTTTTAAATAATATTTTTTCAGTTCAAAATTTACCCTAAAGTGAATATATTTTTTTGTGAAAAATATTTGAACATGTCTCAATATTTTGTATCTAAATCTAGAACTTTGACTTATATAGGTCTATATTAGGTAGCTAATTAAACTATTCCACCTATTTATTGAGCAGTTGAACGTCTTCTATACAAGGCCCTGTACTAGCTGTTGGGAACAAAATGGAGAAGGGAGTTAACATTTATTGTACACTTGTTATATTTCGGTTGGTCTTTAGGTCTTCATCTCATTAATCCATACAGTAACCCTGTTAGGTAGGTGTTATCCTCATTTTATAGCACAGAAGACTGAGGCATAGAGAATTGAAGCTCTTGTAACCTAAATGGCAGCTCTAGAATTGGAACCTAAGTCTACCTGACAAAAAAAATCCATGCTCCTTTTCTGACTCACTGTGCTGCCTTGTGTGTGAATATGTGTTCCCTGTTTCTAAGAGATTATAGTCTAGTCCAAGGGTTCGCAAGATGGACTGCTGGGGGTCCCTGATTCACTTTCAAAACTGTCTTTGTAATAATACTAAGATATTATTTCTCATTTCACTGTGTTGATATTTGCATTGACGTTGTAAAAGCAATGGTGGGTAAGACTGCTGGCATCTTAGCATGAATTGAGGGAGTGGCACCAACTGTACTCAGAGTTGTTGTATTTTTTTTTTTTAACCACTGTGCACTTACAGGGAAAGAAAAAAGTAGTTTCACTTTACAAATGTCCTTGATGAAGCCGTATGACTTTTTATTTTATTAATTTTGGACCCTCTAGTGTATATACCTTTTTTAAAAAATTGAGACATAAATCACACATAAAATTCACCTTTTAAAAGTGCACAATTCCTTGGTTTTTAGTATATTTACAAGGTTGTACAACTATTGCCAGTATCCAATTCTAGAACATCTTTATCACCCCCAAAAGAAACCCTTTTTTTTTTTTTTTCTTTCGGTATGCGGGCCTCTCACTGTTGTGGCCTCTCCCGTTGCGGAGCACAGGCTCCGGATGCGCAGGCTCAGCGGCCATGGCTCACGGGCCCAGCCGCTCCGCGACATGTGGGATCTTCCTGGACCCGGGCACGAACCCATGTACCCTGCATCGGCAGGTGGCTTCTCAACCACTGCGCCACCAGGGAAGCCCAAAAGTTTATATTTTTAACTCTTACACTTAGGTCTTTGATCCACTTTGAGTTAATGTTTATAAATGGTGTTGAAGTAGGGGTCCATCTTCATTCTTTTTATGTGGATATCCAGTTGTCCCAGCACCATTTGTTGAAAAGATTATTCTTTCCCTCCTTGAACTGTCTTGGCATTAATTGTTCATCAGTTTGATCCAGTTAAATTTGGACTGGGGTAATTTTTTAGGCCCAGTCTTTGTGGTTTGTTCTGACCCCAGAAGAGGCTCTTCTTTGCTGTCTCTTGCCCTGGTTCTTACTAGTGAGTTACCTGGCCTGTGGTTTAGTTTGTTGCTCCTGATTAAGGAGCTACTTTTCAAGAACCTCCTTAGGCCTGAATTTCTCTACAGTCTGTCTCAAATAAAGCCAGTTTCTTTGGGGAGAGCTTTGGAGCTTTCTTTTCTTATGGACTACTTCACCCTCTGGACAGAATCTCTGAGTCATTACTCTGGATGTTGACCAGGGTGGTAGCTTTTTGTCTAATTGTCTTGTCTCTCCTGGCATGGAACCTTTGCCCTGTGAATTGGGGAGAATACGGTCTGGACCCCAGGATTCTTGGATGGCTGCATCTTGGATACAGCCTCTGTCCTATGGATGGGGGCTGGGTGGAGGAAGAGGCCCATTATCTCCTGGTCCCACTCACCAGGAATTTAGCCTTTTCAGTGGAGTTGTAGAAGATGAGAAATCGTGGTGACCTCCTCCTTCTGGTGATTGGTTGGGAGCTGAGGAGAGAAGGAGTGCCTTCTTAGTCACACCCACCTGGAGCGAAGCTCCAATCAAGCTAACTGCGGAGTAGTGGATTGTGGCTCAGATGCCACAGATGTTCACTGTTAGCACGTTTTAGTAGATTCTCTTGAATAAATACTTCTTTATTTGCTGTATGGCTCTAGGACCATTTCCAGAGAATTAATTTTTCTTTTTAGTAGTTTTCACCAGCTTTGCTTATTTTCCAGGGAAGTTTGTCCTTGGAGCCTCTCATGCTGAGATCCCAGAAGTGGAAATCCGTAATTTACACTCTGGTTGGGATTAATATCAACTTAATTTCAATAGTATACAACAATTTTGCTCCTATATAGTTCTGTTCCCCCCTCCCTTTTGCTGTTAATGTCGCAAATAACAACCCAGATTTATAATTCTTACTTTATGCAGTTGTCTTCAGACAGGAGAAAAAAGAGAAACAAAAATGCATTTATATTGTCTTTTTTGTTTACCTATATAGTTGTCTTTATCTGTGCTCTTTATTTCTTCATGTGGATTTGAGTTACTCTCTAGTGTTTTCTCATTTCAAACTGGAGGACTCCTTTTAGCATTTATTGTAAAGGCAGGTCTACTAGCAACAAATTCTCTCAATTTTGTTTTTCTCAGAATGTCTTAATTTTTCCTTCATTTTTGAAGGATAGTTTTGCTTGATATAGAATCCTTGGTTATTTGAATTGAATATCTCTTGTACATGATGAGTCACTTTTTCTTTCTGCTTTCAGGATTTTCTTTTCTTCTTTCTGTATTTTGAATATGATGTGTCTAGATGTGAATCTCTTTTAGCTTACCCTCCGTGGAGTTCATTGACCTTGTTGAATGTGTAGATTAATGATTTTCATCATATTTAAGAAATTTTCAGCCATTATTTCTTCAAATATTCTTTCTGCCCTTTTTCCCCTCTTCTGGGCCTCCCATTATGCATATGTTGGTAAACTTGATGGTGTTTCATAGGTCTCAAGGGACATTATCATTTTTCTTTATTGTTTTTTTCTTTCATTTCCTCAGATTGGATAACTTCAAGTTCACTGATTTTTTTTTTTTTCTTCTGCCTGGTCAAATCTGCTTGAAACCCTCTGGTGAATATTTCATTTCAGTTATTCTGCTTTTTCAGAATTTCTGTTTGGTTCTTTTTTATAATTTCTAGCTTTTTACTGATATTTTCGATTTGGTGAGACATTATTCTCACACTTTCCTTTAGTTTGTAGGTATGGTTTCCTTTAGCTCTTTGAACATATCTGAAACAGCTGATTTAAGATCTTTGTAATAGGTATAACTCCGGGCTTCCTCAGGGATAGTTTCTTTTGCTACCCTCAGCATGTATTTTCTACTTTATAATTTGAAATGACTGTTCAAGCTCCAGCCATACAATCTGTATTCCAGCCATCAGGAAGGAGGAGGAGCTGAAGACATGCTTATTCCCTTTGTACTTCCTAGAAGTTCTATATGATACTTTTGCTTATAGCCTGTTGGCCAGAATGTTATCCTATCATTACACCTAGTTTCAAGGGAGGCTGGGAATTGTAGTCATTAATCTGGGTTGCCATTTGCCTGAGTCTTTTATTACTGAGAAAGAAGAGAAGAATGGATTGGGGGTTATAATTAGGATTTTGGTTTTTTAACTGTAGTCTGCTCCTTTGGTTATTCTAATATATATGCCTACCCTTCTTTTCACATATACAACACATTCACCTCATCCCTAGAGAGACTACCCCAATGTTTCATTACTGCATTCAACACAAAGCCCAGGATGTCTTGAGTAATGTGCAGTCTTCTCTGGTAGGAATGGTTCAGGGCTTATAAACTAAAAGACAAGGTAACTGCCCCCGAGACAATTAGTATACAATAGGTGTAATAGAAATAGGATGATAGCAATAAAAAATTACCGCCTGGAAAATTTCTATCTTTTTATTGATATTCTTTATTTGGTGAGACATGATTCTCATGCTCCCTCTAGTTTTTTAGACGTGGTTTCCTTAGACATGGTTTCCGAAAAGGGGAGACTTGGTAAACATATAAAAGTCTCTGGCCCATAGCAATTATTAAATGCTACTGCGTAGGAAATCTGAAGACTTTCTGTCCTGACAGAGGAATACATTTCTGGATTAAGCATTATTTTTAAGCCTGATGACTCTGGTCTTTTCTTACTTGGATCTGTGCCTTGCCTATCTCCACCCCATCTTAATTTAATGGCAGTCACAGTGAGGCTATCTGAAACAGTTGGCTTGTGTGAGAAGGCAACCCTAAGCACCCCTCCCCACTGCTCCCCCCAACCCCTGTCCGCTTTGTTTTGGCAATTGGGTTCATAGCCTTTATATGGGCAGAGCTCCAGTCCTATCTCTGTTTGGCAGCCACTACTTTAAATATTTATTTATTTATTTATTTATTTATTTAGCTAGCTAGCTAGCTAGCTAGCTGCACTGGGTCTTAGTTGCGGCGTGCGGGATCTTCGCTGCGGTGTGTGGGATCTTTAGTTGTGGCATGTGGGATCTAGCTCCCCGACCAGGGATAGAACCTGGGGCCCCCTGCATTGGGAGCACGGAGTCTTAACCGCTGGACCACCAGGGAAGTCCCTGGCAGCCACTACCTTTAACTGCACCATTTTGGAATACAGAGTGGTTCGCTCTTTCTACCCTATAAGGCTCCAAAGTAAGAGGCTTCTAGTGAACTTAGATTGCAGGCCACAGGAAAGAGTACACCTTCCTTAGCAAGGATATGTTCCTTTTTATCTTTTCTTATTGACTGACTAGCTCTAGTCTGAGGTTTACCTCTCTGATATAATTTTGTCGAAAGTTGCAAGAAGCAGCCAATACATACAACATTCTGAATCTTTCCCACTATTTCCCTTAAAGCTATAGCATTCCAATATAATCAGGCAGTGCTTTTTAAAAAAAATAGTTATTGGGGCTTCCCTGGTGGCGCAGTGGTTGAGAGTCCACCTGCCAATGCAGGGATCACGGGTTCGTGCCCCGGTCTGGGAAGATCCCACATGCCGTGGAGCGGCTGGGCCCTTGAGCCATGGCCGCTGAGCCTGTGCATCCGGAGCCTGTGCTCTGCAACGGGAGAGGCCGCAACAGTGAGAGGCCCACGTATGGCAAAAAAAAAAAAAAAAAAAATAGTTATTTATTTGGTTGTACTGGGTCTTAGTTGTAGCAGGCGGGCTCTTTAGTTGTGGCTCGTGGGCTCCTTAGTTGTGGCTCGTGAGCTCCTTAGTTGTGGCTCATGGGCTCCTTAGTTGCAGCTCGCCAGCTCCTTAGTTGCAGCACATGGGCTCCTCAGTTGCGGCATGTGATCTCTTAGTTTTGGCATGCATGTGGGATCTAGTCCCCTGACCAGGGATTGAACCCAGGCCCCCTGCATTGGGAGTGCGGAGTCTTATCCACTGTGCCACCAGGGAAGTCCCCAGGCAGTGCTTTAATGAGATGTTTTGCCGTCTTTAGTATCTGAAGGCTCACCAGAAATGTTATAATCTTTCTTATGAAACATTCTGTTCCTGGCACCAAATTCTGTATTAGGATTATGTTCAACCATTTGTGATTCCAAAAAAGTAAAATAATAGTGGTTTTAAACATGATATAAGTTTACTTTCTTCTTACGTAAAAGAAGTCCAGAGATAGGTAACCCAGGGCTAGTGTGGTGCTCCACAGTGTCAAGGAACCAGCTTCTATTTTTGTTGCCTTGCCATTCTCAGCATGTGGCTTCTTCCTCATAGTCTGAGATGGCTACTTGCATTCCAGCACCTCATCCATATTCCAGGCAGCAGGAAGGAGGAGGGTCCAAAGAATAGTGTACTCAGTTCCTTTAAGGACATTTCCTGGAAATCACACTTAATACTTTTACAGGCATACCTCGTTTTATTACGCTTTGCTTTGTGGTGCTTCACAGATGCTGCATTTCTCAGAAATTGAAGGTTTGTGGCAACCCTGCATTGAGCAAGTCTATTGGTGCCATTTTTCCAACATGTCTCTGTATCACGTTTTGGTAATTATCGCAGTATTTCAAACTTTTCATTATTATATTTATTATGATGATTTGTGATTGATGATCCTCGATGTTACCACTATGACTTGCTGAAGACTCAGATGATGGTAAGCATTTTTTAGCAATAAACTAATTTAAATTAAGGCATATATATTGTTTCTTTAAGACGTAATACTATTGCACGCTTAATAGATTATAGTATAGTGGAGACGTAACTTGTATCCACTGGGAAACCAAAAAATTTGTGTGACTCGCTTTATTGTGATATTCGCTTTATTGCAGTGGTCTGGAACCCAACCTGCAATAGCTTCGAGGTATGGTTGTATTCATGTCCCATTGGCTCGAACTCATGGCCACATCTGGCTACAGGAGAGGCTGGGAAATGCAATCTGCATTCTGGCAGGCACTTAGCTAAAGTTCAGGTGTTCTATTAGTTTCGGCATGCATGTGGGATCTAGTCCCCTGAAGAGGAGAAAGTGGATATTGGGCAAAACCTCCAGTGCTTCCCATAGTGATCCAGGTGAGGTTCTTTTGCTTTCTGCTTATTGGTCGTCTCTGGTATTTAAAAACACTCCTAATTCTCTTTCTGTTGTATTCTCTCTTTCATATCATCTAAAACTTCCCAGTTACTACATTCGGATGCTTTCATTTCTTTTAGATATAGATCACGAGTGTGCTTCCTTTCTCCTTCATTGATTTAGAACCTTTGCATTTTAAGATATGCCACCAAGACATTAGAATATTTCCATGCTGGTGTGCACTTACCTTTTTCTTTCTTTCTTTCTTTTTTTTTTTTGCTATACACATCATGCTTATTGACTGCACAGATGCCTACAAAATGCACTGCGCTAACTGCTGACTGCTACTGTGTGTCTTAGCATTTTATAAATTCTACAGTCACTGCTCTTAGATGTAGCTGTAAAGTGGAGATTCCTGCAGTGCTTTGGAGAACACTTTTGCTGTATTTTATATTTGTTTGGGAAGTGGATTTCTTTGTCTGTACTCTCTCTTCCCTCTTTATTTCAAAGCTTTAAATATAATTGTACTGAAGTTAAAATCATATTTACTGATGTCTGTTATATTTTATTCCATCAGAACTTCTCAGCATCTCTTTTTAGAATATTACTTGGCTAAGAGTAATACTATTTGAAGCAAGAGGCTGTCAGAAGGGAAGAATAGTGGAACATGACTTAGGAGCTGTTTTTATTTATTATTATTTTTTTTTGCGGTACGCGGTCCTCTCACTGCTGTGGCCTCTCCTGTTGTGGAGCACAGGCTCCGGACCCACAGGCCCAGCGGCCATGGCTCACGGGCCCAGCCGCTCCGTGGCATGTGGGATCTTCCCAGACTGGGGCACGAGCCCGTGTCCCCTGCATCGGCAGGCGGACTCTCAACCACTGCGCCACCAGGGAAGCCCCCAGAGGTTCTGCCTTGATTGAAGCCTTTAATGACCATGAGCAACTGAAAATGCATTTTTAAACACGAACTCTGCACTGTTTACTGTGAAGGTAATGTGAAGAGAAAGTGCTTTTGTATGGTAACTAATCTTGTCAGAATAGATTCATTTAATCAATGAGTTAGCTTTTATAGTTAAAGTGTAATCAGAAGGATAATTGATGAGAATGCTGGTGGTGTTTCATCTCAAATGCTTCAGTGCTGTCATAGATTGTACATTGTCCTGAGGGTTCCTCACTGTAGCACCAGTAGGTGACTAGGAGCCATAGCCTAGCCTCTTCTCCTTGACCCATATTGAAGATTCTAGTCTTCAGTATACTTTTTCTGTAGCAGAAAAACCCAAATGAACTTTTGGGCCAACCCAATATTTGTGTTTGCTGTATTCCTACAAAATTGTGACAGTTTCTGGATTTTTTTCCTTCTTTTTATGGCAAAATATTTCATTCTCAGTGTTTTGAAATATTTGATCAAGAATTTAGGAAAGTATTCATGACTCCTTTTATAAAGAGGGAACATATTCTTAAGATATGGGGAGAGAGCTCATTGGGAAACCTAAGGATGTGAGGCTCTGGCACTGGAAAATAGTGCTTCTCTTCAAACACTCCATTGTAGTGTGGAAACAAAGCACAATACTGTAAACGTCTTCCATTTCCCCCAACTGCTGCCTGTCTTCATCATAGGTGAGTTTTGTCTCAACAAGTTTTTCATTCCAAAGGTAGTATGTTCAAAAATAACTAGTCTTTTTCATATTATTCATACCTGAACAGCATCACTAGGGCACATTTTCTATACTGTGGCCTGGCAACATTTCAGGTTGTCCTGGCTTATTAATGGAGTGTAAGGTTTTAGTGTCAGAGTGGAAACGACAGAAAAATTCCTAACTTGAAAATTGTCTTATGATGGATTATGTAATTTTGTAGGTGAATACACAAATATGTTCAGATCATATTTAAATTTATTCAGGTCTTTTATACATAGCATGTGGACTGCTGAACATCCGTCATTCTTTCTCTTAGAGAAGAAATTTCTTTTTTTAAAATTAATTAATCTATTTATTGGCTGCGTTGGGTCTTCGTTGCTACGCGGGCTTTGTCTAGTTGCGGCAGGCGGGGGCTACTCTTCATTGCAGTGTGCAGTCTTATTGCGGTGGCTTCTCTTGTGGAGCAAGGGTTCTAGGGCGCACAGGCTTCAGTAGTTGTGATGCAGGTGCTCAGTAGTTGTGGCTCACGGGCTTAGTTGCTCCATGGCATGTAGGATCTTCCCGGGTCAGGGATTGAACCCATGTCCCCTGCATTGACAGGCGGATTCTTAACCACTGCGTCACCAGGGAAGTCCCGAGAGAAGAATTTCTAAAAGGCAGATAGAATTCCACAGTTAAAAATTGGAACATATTTGAACACCACAGAAAAGGGATCAGGAATCATAAGGAAAGCATATCTGTAGTGTTTGTGGGCATGAATATAGTTTAAGGAATGTAATGAAGTCATGTTGCCAAAATAGTGCTTTAAATCTTAAGCAGCCTTTTCTTGAGGAGCAGGGAATTGGAGATAGGGATTTAGGCAAATTGTCAAATTTCTCTTAAATGTTTGCAACAAAATGCCACCTTGTAGTTAAACTTTCTATACTTTTCAGGATACCTTCTCATAAAACCCTTTAAGATAACATGACAGAGAGTAACAATTTTTATTCAGAGTGACTTGCCCAGGGTCATATCACCAAACTCAGTGATTTAAGATACTGATATAGGTCACATAGCTTTTCCCCAAAGCAACATTATTGTAATTGTTACTGGGGGCCAGGCAGAATGGTAAATTATACCAAACTCAAAAGTCAGGCAGCAGGCTAAGGTGAACAATTTCCCCTACAGTCTATTCTCTACACAGCTGCCAAAGTGATCTTTAACAACATGTGTCAGATCATATCACTCCATTGCTTAAAACCTCCCAGGGGCATCTAGTTTTTCCTAAAATGTATTTCTCCCCTCCTGTTCTGCTCTCTGCCCAGGCTGGTCTTTCATTTCCTTGAAGATGTCAAGCTCATTCCCACCTCATGGTCTTTGAACTTGTACATGGTTTCCTCTGCATGGCTGGCTGTTGCTTGTCAAATTCTGGTAACATCAGATTGTGTAGTGGTTAGAGACATGGGCTCTGAAAGCTGATTCTCTGTGTTCCAGTTATTTAACCTCTCAGTGCCTTCGTTTCCTCACCTGTAAAAAATTGGATAAGTAAATACCTGTTAGTGTTGTGAAGGTTGAATACACACACATACAGTGCCTCACACAGAGTAAGTGCTCATTAAGTGTTGGCTGTTATAAAAGTCTCAGCTCAGAAATCACCTCCTCAATGAGACCTTTTTTTTTTTTTTTTTTTTGCGGTACGCGAGCCTCTCACTGTTGTGGCCTTTCTCGTTGCGGAGCACAGGCTCTGGACGTGCAGGCTCAGCGGCCATGGCTCACGGGCCCAGCCGCTGCGCGGCCTGCGGGATCCTCCCAGACTGGGGCACGAACCCGTGTCCCCTGCATTGGCAGGCGGACTCTCAACCACTGCGCCACCAGGGAAGCCCAATGAGACCTTTTTTGAACATTTAAATTAACCTTCCTCCACCCCCCCCCATAATACTTAACAGTTACCTGAAATTATTGTGTATTTATTTACTTTTATTTTTGTGTCTCTCTCACTATAACGTAAGCTCCATGAAAGCAGGAATATTTTCTGTGTCTTGCATTTCCAGTTCCTAGAACAGTGCCTGCTCAATATATATTTGTTGAGTGAATTAATGGAAGCCAGATCCACCCCAGAAGGTCTTCTTAGGTGACATTAAGACTGATAAGCAGTTTGTGTCACTCAGTTAAAGGTGTTCCCATGTGTACCCAACACCATTAAGTTATGTTCTAAGCTATGGGTATCTGGCAGGGGCTCGTAGAGAGTGGTGTGGAGAGGTAATACAAAGAAAAGGAGTTGAGCCTGCAGATAAAATACGTATCTTACTTTTCTTTATTTTAAATGTTTTTATTTATTTCTCCTGCTTCCAGCTGGTAAGTTCATGTCCTTTTATATAAGCCCTTAAGCTTACTTGTGTCTTTAAGTTTAGGGACAGCTGGTTGCCCCTCAGCATTATAAAGTTACAGCTTTATTGAGCTTCTTCTAAAATAGTGTGAGTAGAAAGTACCGATATGTAATTAGATACTCAGCTGTATATGATAATTTTAGGAGTCAGAGGGATGCTCTAAAACCAAAGTAGGCAATCTGAGACTAGGAATTCCTGAGTTATCAACAGAGTCAGGTATGATAGCAATTTCTCATTCCCTTATATCTATACCTCTGCCTTTTCCTCTTACTAATACTATCACTACGCTTTTTGTTTTGTTTTCTTCCTATTCTTGTATTCCTTTTTGTTTCTATCCTTCTACTTTCATGTCCATATTTTCCTTCTTATGTATATGATGGAAACTCAAATGATGTTTCTATTATTTGGCTTTGGCTCCTGCACCCAGTACCCAGAATCAGATTGGTCATCCTCTCAGATAAATGTCCTCCTCCTTTCTTGTCTGCTTCTTTTAGTAGAATCACCGTTCTATCGGTCACTCTGGCTTAAAACCATGGAGTCATCTTGACACCTCCCTTTCCTCAGCCCCACAACCAAATACAAACATGTCCTATCACTTATAAATTCTGTCTCATTCATTCAGCATGAACTCAGCAAAGAGGAGAGTTTCTGCTCTGTGTCAGGTATGACTCCATGTTGTGTGTGACAGTTCCCATCTTTCTACATTTGCTACCCAAATTCAGGATCTCAGTAAATTATACTTTGCCTAGTGAAAGTAGCTTCGTAACTTTTTTCCCAACCTCATATTCCTTTTTTCCAATCCCGTATTTATTGTACTGCCTGATTAATTCTCTAAAACATGGTTTGACCATGTTATTCCCTACTTCTTTTTTAAAAAAAATTTTTATTTTATGTTGGACTATAGTTGATTTACAATGTTGTGTTATGTTCCCTACTTCTTAGAGTGAAACTCAGCTTGCTGTTCCAGTCATATCTCGTATATTGTACAAGTACAGTCTTGTACTTGATTGCCCTTTTAGAACATACTCCACACTTTCTCACATCCATGTTTTTGTTCGTGCTGTTCTGTCTCCTGGAAGAATATAAGCTCCCTGAGGGCAGGAACTTTGTTTTATTCACTGTAGTATCCTGTAGCACCCAGAACAGTACCTGGCATGTAGTAGTTACTCAGTAGATATTTATCGAAAGAATGAATGAGAAGTAAGTGAATCTTGTCAATACTACCTATTTAAAAAAATTTTATTGACATATATAGTTGATTTACAATGTTGTGTTAATTTCTGCTGTACAGCAGAGTGACTCAGTTATGTATATCCTTTTTCGTATTCTTTTCCATTATGGTTATCACAGGTTATCGACTATAGTTCCCTGTGCTCTATAGTAGGACCTTGTTTATCCATCCTGTATCTAATAGTTTGCATCTGCTAATCGCAAGCTCCCCACCCTTCCCTCCCCCACACCCCCTTCCCCTTGGCAACCACAAGTCTGTTCTCTGTGTCTGTGAGCCTGTTTCTGTTTTGTAATACTATCTATTTTTTATGACTCTTCCCAAACATTAATATTACCTCTCTTAGGAAGCCTTTTCTGATCTTCTGTGTATTTCTATTTAAACATAAATACCTACCTGTGACAGAACCATTTTCCCTCTTTTTTTTTCTGTATCAGTGCTGGCTTTGATTGTGTATGTCATGTGGTTGCCATGAGATTAATATAGTCAGTAAATGAACAAATGTTTGTTCTTGTTCTGCGTCAAGTATGATATCTAGGTACTTGAGTCAAAAGGACAGTAGAATGGAATTCCTTTCCTCAGTGAACTTAACTGCCTAGTGGAGGATCAATCCATTTTAATAGTAGTAAAAGTAAGCAGTGAGAAGCAAGCCTGGGATCTTATGGAAGCATAGCCTTTTGGAAGGGGTTGGATAATAGGGAGAAGGGGGTAGGTTGGGGAAGAAGAGGCAGTTCTAGACTGTCACAAGTAGAAAGCAACATATGGTGGGAGCAGTGGGTGCTTAAAGGGGAGTGTGAGAAATGAAGCAGGTACTCTGAAGGGCCTTGTACTGTTGGTATTGAAGAGGCAGTACTATATTGTTACCTTTTATCTGTTTTGTTGGGATAAGAGGAAAAACTTGGATGACTGATTCCCTGTAGAATGATCAGGAGGCGCTGAAACCCTGAAGTGAGCAAAAGCTGTAGCTCCATGGAACTTTCTGAAAAAAATTACTTGGGAGGTAAGATTTTTGTTACGTGGAATGCCTTCCTACTTGATTGATAGTCTATATAAGCAATTCCAATTTGAAAATAAGTTTTTTCCTGAGAATTTGAAAGCATACTCTATTATGTCAGTTTCTAATGTTGATGTTAGGAAATCTGATGTCATTCATTGTATCTCACAGTGTTGTGGGCCAGGGATTTGGGTGGGGCTTAGCTTGGGGGTTCTTCTGCTCCACATGGTGTTTATTAACTTGGGTCCACATGGTGGCATTCAGCAAGTGACTGGGCGTGCCTGGGGGGTGTCCAGGAGTATACAGGCCTGACACCTTGGTGGGGATGTCTGGAAGGCTAGTCTTAGCTAGATCCCTTTTCTTTTCAGTGTAGTCTTGAGACCTCTTCTTATGGTCTCTCCGTCAGAGCAGTTGGACTTCGGGGAGTACAGCGCTCCCAAAGATCAAGGTAAAAGCTGCCAGTCTCCTTAAATTCTAGACCTGGAACTGGCATAGCATCATTTTCACTGTACTGCATTGTTAAGGGAGTCACAGCCCAGCTCAGATTCAAGAGGAGGGGAAATAGACCTCACCTGCCAATGGGAGAAGTGTCAGGGAATTTGCAGTCATCTTTAATCTGCCATACCACTCTTCATGTGCTTTCTGTTGTTTTGAGTTAGATTATATTTTCCTGTTTCTTGTACTCCTTGGTTTTGGATGACTTCTAAGATGAAGAGGGAGCAGAAAGGCCTTTTCTTTGCCATCTGTAGTAGCCTGAGTAGTTTTTAAGACATCTGAAGATAATGGGGATGGTGGTAACAGAGATAAGGGCAGCTAGCTAGCCAAGGCTAGGTGTTTTCCTCACCTTTCACTGTAGGATCTAGGGCAGTACCTAGTACATAGTTAGCTCTCAGAAAATACTTGTTCTCAAATTCCTTTGTGTCAAATTTTATATATATATATATATATATATATATATATATATCTGCTTAGACAGTAAGAGTTTTAAAGATTTTGGTTTATCTGTTGAAGATAAATCAAGGAAAATAAGAGTAAAAATCTGTACAGTTAAAAAAAGATTCATTAATTGATTAAAAAACACTTTTTATACAGAGAAATATTTTTCAAAAGAGTAATATCATTTGGTTGTATGAAACTCTTTGTCATGGGTCATAATAAAAAATCATGTTAGTATATACTTTTTTAGAGTTATCAGCTGTCTGCCTGAGCTCTTCCATTTCTCTAACACATTTTGTGCTATTGCGTCTAGTTAATGTGCTGCTCGGCACCAGCAGAAGGCATGCAGCCCAAAAAGGGGGTGGGGTGGAGAAAAGATGAGGGGGAATCAAGCCAGCAAGAGAGGGAAACAGATGGGTTGTGGGAGATGACCCTGCCCCCATGTTGTTTTTGTTCTGGCTGCTACAGATCGTATGTGAATCAGCAGCCAAAAGATTGGAGTTGGTGATCCTATGATGAAAAAGAAAGTTTGATTTTGGACTCAGTAGAATTATAAATTTACAACACTAAAACATGATGCAGATTTTCTCTTTTGGTTATTTTAATTATCTTTCCTTTGAGACATGTCAGAAAGTATTTTGAGATATAACTCTTTAATTTTTCTAAATAATATATGTATAATCTGAGATGACTGTTACTCTTTTAGCTTTTCTTTTTCATGCAAGTTTTACAGTAAATAAAACTTTAGGCATATTTAGGAACTGGTAGAGGAGACTTAATCCATGATGGCGATTCCTCAACATTTTTGGATCTTGTCTCTAGATGGTCAGAGTTTACTAGGACTTTCTCCTGTGGGCTATTTAAAAATGAGTAGAAAGTCGTATGTTTGCTAGAGAAATAAATCTTCCCAATGTATATATTTCATGCTAAATATTCTCTCTTTTCTTTTGTTAGTGCTTATGCTTGACTTTTGTTTGGCTTATTTTCTAAGGTCAAGATTAAGGAAACCTTGCTTTATGTCTCACCAAGTCTTCACTTTGTCCTATGGAAGAATCTTATTTAAAAAAAAATTTTTTTTAAACATTATAAGAAAAAAAACATTATAAGAATGTTAGCAAACGTACACCAATATAGAGAGAATAATAGTATAATGAATCTCCATATACCCAGTATTCAGCTTCAACAGTTACCAGTGTTCTGTCTCTCTTGTTTCATCTGTTCCTCCTGCCCCTTACAATTTTTTATGGAAGAATTTTATTGTAATACCATTTAATGTTAGCATTTTGAAAGGCTATATCCTGAAACTTTTGAAATCTTTAAATTAAATACTACTGTAGCATATAATTTGCCCAGTAAAAATGTTTGGTAAACTTTATAGGTATGTAAAATTTTAAAATGACCTCTTCAAGCCCTTAATGATCCTATAAATATGGAACTTAATCAGTTACTAAGCTATTAAAATAAGTTCTGAATGGAACACTCAGTAAAACAGTTTTTCAAATTGCTTTTTCTTTCATTCCAGGCAGTGGCAGGCACAGTCATGGTCCAGGTCACTACGGAATTTAATATTCCTTTCTTTAATCTATTAAAAATGTATGAGTTCTGAAAAAGATCACTTTTTAAACGTCTTCATTTTTTCTTTGTGCCTAGCACTTGACTTGGGTTGACTTTCTTTTAGGGCTCATAGTGCACATTTTCTTTTAAAAAAAATCATTTTTTTTAGAAGTACTGGTTATGTGCATTAAGTACATACCAGAATTACAGACGCATGCAGTTTAACTTCAGACTTCATTAGAGAAATCATGACATCATGTGATGGATGGATCTTTATTGTCTTTTAGGAGCAGTAACACATGTGAATGTCAGATCTCCAAATCTCAGCAATAATAATAATTTTCTAATTCAAAGTAATAGGAGGAAGGTTGTTCTGAATTACTGAAAAGTAAATTAAGGGACACTTTAAAGAATAGACAGTTTATTCTTTCAATTGAGCTCAATGAATGAGTTAGTTTAGTAAATTATTTCTTAAGCAGAGATCTTGCCAAGCCATTAAAAAATTATTGTGGTAAAAAACATATACTAAAGTTACCATCTTAATCATTTTTAAGTGTATAGCTCACTAGTGTTAAGTATATTCACATTGTTGTACAACAGATCTCTAGAACTTTTTCATCTTGCAAAGCTAAAACTCTATGTCCAGTAAACACTACTGCCAGGCCATTTTTTTAAAAATTTTATTTATTTATTTATTTTTGGCTGTGTTGGGTCTTCGTTTCTGTGCGTGGGCTTTCTCTAGTTGTGGCGAGCGGGGGCCACTCTTCATCGCGGTACGCGGGCCTCTCACCGTCGCGGCCTCTCTTGTTGCGGAGCACAAGCTCCAGATGCGCAGGCTCAGTAGTTGTGGCTCACGGGCCTAGTTGCTCCACGGCATGTAGGATCTTCCCAGACCAGGGCTCGAACCCGTGTCCCCTGCATTGGCAGGCAGATTCTGAACCACTGCACCACCAGGGAAGCCCTGCCAGGCCATTTTTAATGGAAATGCGAAATATACATTTACATATTAACGTTGACTGTGTTATGTGCTAGTCTCTTTTGTAATCGTGTAAAGACTTATGCATTATGAGGCAGTATTTTAGTTTTTCTCTTAATCTGGTAAACACTATAAAATTGGTGGCACTCTTTTATCCTACCCCTCCCTCAAGTAGCATAAAATATTTCTTAATCTCATACTTCATTATGGTATCACAGGTATCAGTGAAGTCTGAAATAATGGGATTTTGCTGTTTGGTTAAGGATTTTTTACATGAAACTATGATTCTACCCGAGCAAATTGGAGTACTTAAGTGGAATGATGTTTGCTGGTTCCTATCCTGACTTCCAAACGTTATATTTAATTTTTCTGTATTTTTTCATACAGTCTTCTTGTATTGTTCAGATTTTCCTCAAGACTTGCCTGTCTTGGTCCCCAGACAGTCTTTAAATATCTTTCATTTGCTTCTGTCTTTTTCAGACAGGCATTTACCAAGTGGCTGTTAATATGCAAATACTATTTGCAGGGTCTGTCTACTGTATACACACACAGTTGCTACCATCTCAGTTAGATTTCTCCATTTTCTAATGAGAGGTATGAACTCATATAATCTATAATGATTTAACAACTTTTTTTTCCAGTTTTATTGAGATGTAATTGATATATAGTACTGTATAAGTTTAAGGTGTAAGTAGTGACTTGACTTAATCTATATTGTGAAATGTTTACCACAATAAGTTTTGTTAACAGTCATCATCTCATATAAATACAAAAACATTTTTTTTTCCTTGTGATGAGAACTCTTAGGATTTACTCTCTTAACAGCTTTCAGATATACCATGTAGCAGTGTTTACTTATCTTATAATTGGAAGTTTGTATCTTTTGGCAACCATCATCCAATTCCTCCACCTCTCACCCCAACGACTGGTAACTACAAGTCTGATCTCTTTTTTTTATGAGGTTTTTAAAATTTATTTATTTATTATTTTTGGCTGTGTTGGGTCTTTGTTGCTGTGCCCGGGTTTCTCCCTAGTTGTGGCGAGCGGGGGCTCGCTACTCCTCATTGCGGTGGCTTCTCTTGTTGCGGAGCACGGGCTCTAGGCACGCGAGCTCAGTGGTTTTGGCTTGTGGGCTCTAGAGCGCAGGCTCAGTAGTTACGGCGCATGGGCTTAGTTGCTCCACGGCATGTGGGATTTTCCCGGACCAGGGCTCGAACCCGTGTCCCCTGCATTGGCAGGCGGATTCTTAACCACTGCACTACCAGGGAAGCCCCCATGAGTTTGTTTTTATTTTTCTGTTTGTTTTTTAGATTCCACATAAGTGAGATCATACAGTATTTGTCTTTTTCTGTCTTATTTATTTCACGTAGCATAATGCCCTCAAGGTCTGTCCATGTTTTTGCAAATGACAGTATTTCCTTCCGTTTTGTAGCTGAATAATATTCCATTGTATATTAACAGCTGTTTATTGAAAACCTGTAACTGTATGTGAAGCTACTTTTCCTAGGTCTTAAGACGGAAGTTTTTGTTTTTTTTAATGAATTTATTTATTTTTATTTTACTTATTTTTGGCTGCATTGGGTCTTCATTGCCGTGCATGGGATTTCTCTAGTTGCGGTGAGCGGGGGCTACTCTTCGTTGCAGTGCGTGGGCTTCTCAATGCGGTGGCTTCTCTTGTTGCGGAGCACGGGCTTTAGGCGTGTGGGCTCCGTAGTTGTGGCTCGCAGGCCCTATAGAGCGCAGACTCGGTAGTCGTGGTGCACGGGCTTCGTTGCTCCGTGGCATGTGGGATCTTCCGGGATCAGGGCTCGAACCCGTGTCCCCTGCATTGGCAGGCAGAGTCTTAACCAAGGCGCCACCAGGGAAGCCCAAGGCGGAAGTTTTGATACTGTCCTCCTCCTGCTTTCCTTTAGGACTCAATTAAGAGTGGTTTTTTTTTTTTTTTTTAACTCACACCTCAGTGCCATCATCCATGTGCGCATGTATGTGTGAGCACGCTCATATGTTTCAGGGTGGGGACGGTATTGAGGACTCTTTCCTAAGGAGTTTGGGTCTCAAAGGATTGTTAAATATCATAAAATTGAATTTTTTAGCCTGAAAAGGCTGCTGTTAAGGAAAGCAAATACTCCCTTTCAGGGTCAGTGGCAAAGAAAAAGCCAGATGGATTAATCATGTATAACAGTTGTTTTTTCCCAGTACACATAGAGACATGGCTTAAATGATGGTAAGTCATAGGCAAGATGGGAAAAAATTTTTTGAAGTTCAGATTCTGGATTTTCTTGGTAAACATTTGTTATTTTTTAATTCCTAAAATTGTTCAAACCCTCAAAAAATTCTTTTCCCGATGTTTGCCCATACTACCTCTTAGATTATTGAGTTCCTAATATATATATATATATATTTTTTGAACTTTCTTTCAGCATTTTTGGAGTAGAGAATCCTTCTTAATGTCTTTATTCTTCCTAATGTCACCCCCCCTTCTTAATTGGTCTTATCTGATCTTTTCCATTCCATTTTACATTTTATGAAGAGCAACCAGAACTACAGTCAGGTTTGGGCACATTATAGCCTTACGTGAAGGTAGAATGTGATGGTCCTTTTAGTTTTCAGTGCCTTTCTTCATTTCATGGCTTTCCAATATTTTGTTGGTTTCTTAATCTGAAGCAGATTAAAGTCCTCACTAAAGTCTGCAGGGAACTCCTAGGTCCCCTTTTTAGATTAAGAATTATAGCTTTTTCATTATAAAAGCAATATGTGTGTTTTAGAGAAAATTTGGAAACTAAAGAAAGTAAAACTTTTCATAGTCCAAACAAACAAAACCCATTTTGTGTTTTGGTAAATTCCCTTATGGTCTTTTTTTCTGTGTATAATATTTTTATATGAATATGTGTTTTTATCTTTTTGTAAACTTAATTTTAGATAAACAGTTTCCACATTTTAATTTGTAAAAATTATTCTTAATAATTCCACAGCATTTGGTGGATGAATATAGTCTTAATTCCCTTAACCATTAATTCCCTTGTTGGTAAAAAGACTTTCAAATTATTTGTATTCTTTTTCTTTTTTTTTTTTTTTTTTTTTTTGCGGTACGCGGGCCTCTCGTTGTGGCCTCTCCCGTTGCGGAGCACAGACTCCGGACGCACAGGCTCAGCGGCCATGGCTCACGGGCCCAGCCGCTCTGCGGCATGTGGGATCTTCCTGGACCGAGGCATGAACCTGTGTTCCGTGCATCGGCAGGCAGACTCTCAACCACTGCGCCACCAGGGAAGCCCTGGGGATTGTTTTCTTAAAGAAATTTTCTCCCCTGGATTATGTTGGTACAATATGATACTTTAATACCTTGTACTCATTAAGTATTATTTCACAAGATATTTTTCCTTAGTAGTTGGAAAGTAACATTTATCTCATAGCTATTTCTCCTTGACCACTATTTCCTTTTATCCCACTAGACGTGTGTGTGTGTGTGTGTGTGTGTGTGTGTGTGTGTGTGTGTGTGTGTGTGTGTGTGTGTGTGTGTGTGTGTGTGTGTGTGTGTGTGTGTGTGTGTGTTGGTTTTATTTCAGTCGTACATTATCCTCCTGAGTGATATAGTTGAGGACACTTATCGGACTTGAAATCTCATGCACTCTGTGAGCATAGTAAAAATTTAATAATGATGCTAGTTTACTTTACAAAAAGCTTTTAAGAATAGTGGTAGCTCACCAGTACTATAATTTATAATAATTAGTATTCAGCATGTATTCAGTGGAATAGTCTTTTTTCCATAACTAAACTTTTAATTTCTCCTTCCATTTCCAGGTTGCCATCACGAAAGCCAAGGTGGATTTCTCCAGTGTAGTGTGCCTGCCCCCTTCCGTCATTGCTGTGAATGGGCTGGACGGAGGAGGGGCTGGCGAAAATGATGATGAACCAGTGCTGGTGTCCCTGTCCGCGGCACCCAGCCCCCAAAGCGAAGCTGTTGCCAATGAACTGCAGGAGCTCTCCTTGCAGCCCGAGCTGACCCTAGGCCTCCATCCTGGCAGGAATCCCAATTTGCCTCCACTTAGTGAGCGGAAGAATGGTGAGTAGATATGGAATTATTGAATTGCCTGATTTGAACCAAGGTCTTCATGTTTCTAATGTCATAGATCCTTACTTTATTTTATGTCTCTTGAAAGTTTCTTATAATCTTAATATTTCTTACAAAATAGAGAAATGATAAGTTTAGGTGGTCATTGTAAGCCCAACATTTCTTGCCTGGGTTATCATAATTGGTTTCTGGGTTTTTTTCCTACTTCTTTGCTTCTCCCCATGTAATATTTCTCATTTTGTAAACCCATATACACATTTATGTAATACATATATTAATTGGAGAGGGAGAACTATATTGTATGTGTTCTTCAGAAACTTGTGTTTATTGTTCAATATTTATTTTCCCTGTGAGTTATTAAAGGTATTCTGTAATGTCTTATAATCTAATCTGTGAATCACCATTTATTGAATAGTTCTTCTTTACCCTAGTGATATTTTTTTTTGGCTGTGCCACGTGGCATGTAGGGTCTTAGTTTCCTGACCAGGAATCAAACCCATGCCGCCTCAGTGGAAGTCTGGAGTCCTAACTGCTGGACCACCGTAGAATTCCCTTCCCTAGTGATCTCTAATGCCAGCTTTATTCTGTTTCTCTGTGTACAGGAGTTAGTTTTTGGGCTCTCTGTTGTTTCACTGATCTCTCTATCTCCGTGTCTTTACATCATTTTAGTTACTGTTGCCATCTGTTAGGACAGGTCTCTCCTTGCCTTTTTCTTCTTCAAAGTTGTTTTGGCTAATCTTGGCCTTTTATTTTTCCATAATTTTAGAATCAGCTTGTGAAGTTCTACAAGAAAACCCATTGGGGTTTTCTCATCCAACATTTTATTATGAAACAATTCCAACATATGATGAAATAGAGAGTTTTACACTGCACACCTTTATATCCACCACTCAGATTCTACCATTAACATTTTATAATATTTTCTTTATAGTAGATCTATCCATCCCACTGTCCATCAATCCACCTTATTTTTTGGATACATTTCAAAGTAAATTGCAGATATCAGTATATTTCCATTTTATTGAAGTATAACGTTGATACAGAGTAACACAAATTGTAATCATCCTGGTTGTTATTACAAACAAAGTGAGTACACCTGTGCGTAATTACTATTTAATAAAGAAATAAAATATTTCCAGCACCCCAGAACCACCCCTTGTGCCTCTTTCCAATCAGTACTCCCTCTTCCTGATCAGATGAAACTACCATCCTGACTTTTAACACAGTAGTTTAGTTTTGCTTGTTTCTAAACTTGATATAAATGGAATCATGCTGTATGGTGTTCTGTTGGTGGCTTCTTTTATGTTTTTGAAATTCATTTGGGTTGAATTGTGTGTGGCAATAGTTCATTTTCATTGCTATATAACCAATCCATTTTATGAATGTAATTTGTCCATTTTTACTTTTGACGGATATTTGGTTTATTTTAGTTTGAGGCTCTTATGAATCATGCTGCTGTGAAGTTCTTGCTGGGATTTTGATTTGAAATATATCATTTATAGGTTAAGGGGGAGAATATACATTTTAAATATTGGGTCTTCCTGTCCATTAGTTAGTTTTATCTCTCCAATTAAATAGGCTATCTTTAATATCTACCCACAGATTTTATAATTTTTTCCATAAAGGTTATGCAAATATTTTATTAGGTATATTCCCTGGTATCTTTTTTGGGGGTAGACATTATAAGTGGTATATTTTTATAAAATTTTTTTGTCTCTTTGATACTGGGGTTGAAATACCAAACCTTTTCAAAACTCCTCTGGCTTTTCTACATCTCTACCCTCCATTTGGGAACCCCCCTCCCCAAACGCCACCCTGCCACCTTCTTGCTAACTCTTACTTGTCCTTCAGTATTCTGTTCAGACATCACTCCCTTTGAGGATCCTGTCCTCACTCATATTCAGTGTTACGTGCCCCTCTTTGTGTTTGCCCAGTTGCCCTTTGTCTTCGTACTTCATCACCCTGTGTTGTAATTGGAATTCTCCACCCAGTGGGCCTTTGAAAACTGAAATCAGACATTGTCACACTCCTCTCTCAGAACTCTTCAATATCTTCTCATGAGGCTTATGATGAAATCATAGTTTTTACGACGTGGTCTTGGTATCACCTCTCACCTGATTTCTTTTTTTTTTTTTTTGTAGCTTAAATCTATTACCTCACAGCTAACCCATGAACAACATCACCTGATTTCTTACCTCTGTTCCCCAGCTCACTCTGTTCCAGCCACACTTACTTTCTTGTTATTTCTTGAACATATCAAGTATGCTACTGCCCCAGGGCCTTGATACTTGTGCTGTTACTGAAGTTCCTGCACAAATGTTATTTTCTCTGGGAGGCCTTTCCTGCCTATCTTATTAAGATAGCACCTCCCATTACTCTCTATCCTGCTTTGTTTTTCTTCTAAGCCCTTATTATGACCTATGTGTGTGTGTATGTGTTTGTACATGTGTGTATATATGTTTGTTGTCTGTATTTCCCCTCTCTGATAGTACATTTCATGAGTCCAGAAACTTTATTTTATTCACAGTATATATTCAACTCCTGGCTCATAGTGGGCACCCAATAAATATTTGTTGAATAAATAGATGAATGGTTTACTTGTTTGTGGCAAGAACTCTGTTTTACATGCGTAGTGGGAAATGTAATGGAAACTCAGGCATTTTTTATTTTGGGAAATAGTGGACACTCAAGCAGTTTTCTTGTGTTCTTTTCCCATTTATAATTTCTACTTGTTCACCCAAGATGGCAGAATGTTCAGCTTATTTATACGTTAAGGGGAAAGAGTCCAGAGGGACAAGCTGGAGACAGAAAAGGGGAAAGGCTAACTGATGGAGCATTGTTCCTGGGAGATGCAAGAGGATGGGATCCAAAGGCATTGGCTCTGCCTTGAGTGTGAGTGGGGACCAGCATTCCTCTGGGATGGGAGGAATGGCAGTGAAGGTGATGACAGACAGCAAACAGCAAAACTGTCATATCTTGGGCAGGAAGTAGAGAAAATTGGTGCTGACAGCTGTGATGGTCTCAGTGGAGTAGAAGGCAGCTGTTACTGTTGAGGCAGAGGTGTTGGTGTATCTTCAGCCTTTTTTGTCTCAGCTCTTTGCCATATAAATCAGCTGATTTTTCCCCCCATTTTGAACAACAACAATTCTCTAACCCTCCCTTTAAAGTCAAGCTCCTGAAAGAGTAGTTTACAGTTACTGTCTCTCTACTTTCCCACATTCCAGAGACTTCACTGCATTCTGGCCTCTGTCCCTACCTCTCTTCAGAAACTGCCATTGCCAAAGTCATTAGTGCTCTTTTTGTTGTAGACCAAATAGGTACTCTGTGTTCTATTTGATCTCTTTGTAGCATTTGACATGGTTGGCTATGCCCTCTGACTGAAACTTTTCCTCCACTGACATCTGTGACACTACTCTTTACTGGCTTTTAAAACTCAGTCTTTCTAGCCACTCCCTTCTCTGCTCAGATCTTTTACTATCTTTCTCTGCTCACCTCTTAAATTTTATTACTCTCCAGTGTTCAGCTCTAGAGCTTCCTTAACTTCTTACTCTATATCTTTACCTTGAATGGTTTCCCCCAGAACTCTGGCTTTAACCTCCATTATATGCTATTGATTCCATGTTATCTTTCCAGGCCAAGTCTCTGCCCTGAGCTCCAGACTCATATGCTTGGCTGTCTGTTGAACACCTTCACTGGATGTGCCACAGACTCAGTACGCTCAGAGCTAAACTCATCATCTTACCGCTGTTCCTACTGAATTCGTCATTGTAGAAATTGGCACCACCTTCTACCCAGATGTTCAGACCAAGGGGTTGCTTTGTTTTGTTTTCTTTCTGAATGAAATCTTTAAGGGTTTTATTTGTTTTATTATCAGATAAAGTATAGGAAAAAAGAAAATGAAAATTCCCTCATGATTATACAGTTCAGTGATAGCTAATGGCAGCAGTTAATATATTTTCTATCAGTTTTTATTTGTTCATTCGTTTACTTTTACACATATATACTCTGTATAAATTGTTTTCATGTAATATTATTTTATGAGATTTTACTATATCATTCAGCTATATTAGAAAACATTTTTTTCTCTGCTTGATATTTGTATTGTGTGTATACAACATTTAGCCAGTCTCCTGTGAGACCTTTACCTTGTTTTTATTTTTTTATGTTATTAAATAATACTGTAGTAAGCATCTTGGTATATAAATCTTGCAAGTAACTGTAGGACAAACTCCCAGAAGTGGATAAAAAGATAAGGACATAAAGAACATTGTGTCCTTCTGGTCACAGAAGTAACGTGTTTGGGTATGAAGTTTTTAATTTTTTGAAGTCATTATTTCCAAATTGTCCTCCAGAAAGATTATAACATGCTATTTTTAGAAGTAATTTTTTACTCCATTTCCTTTCTATCTCCTTTATCTTTCCTGCCAGCCACCAGTCACCAATTTTTGTAAATTCCACAATGGTCATATCTACTGAATTCATTCTTTTCTTGCCATCTTTACAGCTGCCACTTAGTTCAGACTCTTTTTTTTTTTTTTTTGCGTTACACGGGCCTCTCACTGTTGTGGCCTCTCCCGTTGCGGAGCACAGGCTCCAGACGCGCAGGTTCAGCAGCCATGGCTCACGGGCCCAGCCGCTCCGTGGCATGTGGGATCTTCCTGGACCAGGGCACGAACCCATGTCCCCTGCATCGGCAGGCGGACTCTCAACCACTGCGCCACCAGGGAAGCCTGGATCAGACTCTTAATAATGTCATACTTGGATTACTGCAAGAATGGCCTTCTAACTGCTCTCTCCTTGTTTCTCATCTTGTCCCTATTGCCAGTGGGATGATCTTTCTAAACCATAAATGAGGCTACTGCTCTCCTGCCTGAAATCAGTTAGCGGTTCCCCATTTCCTCCCTTTATGCTCCTCATCTTGGCAAACCTTCATAGCCAGTTTCTGCCCTGCCTCTCATCTCTTCCCGCTCACAATAAAATATTTGGGATTTCCCACAAGAGACATTTCCACATCTCAGTTCCACTTCATGTCCTGTTTTTTCTTCCTGGAATGGCCTTCATCCTCTTCTTCTGGCTAATGTTTCTTTCTAGTCAAGAACCAGGGTAAGGGCTTCCCTGCTGGTCCAGTGGCTAAGGCTCCACACTCCCAGTGCATGCTGCCTGGGTTTGATCCCTGGTGAGGGAACCAGATCCCACATGCCTCAACTAAGAGTTTGCATGCCACAACTAAGAGTTCTCATGCTGCAACTAAAGATCCTGCGTGCCGCAACTAAATATCCCGTGTGCTGCAGTGAAGATCCCATGTGCCTCAGCTAAGACCCCAGCACAGCCAAAGACGTAAATAAATATTTAAAAAAAAAAAAAAAAAAAAAAGAACCAGGATAAGGTGCTGCTTCCTTCAGGACTTCTTCCGTAGACTCCCAACTTAGGTTAGGGGTTTGCCCTTTGTGTTCTTCCTAAGTACCCTGTGCATAATTATCTACTTATTTGTTATCATATTTGACTAGATGAGAAGCTTTGTGAAAGCAGGAATTATGTCTGTCTTATTTATTGTGGTATCCTTAGTGCCTAGCCAGAAACTAACGTGCTAATCAATCAGCAAGGGTGCTTGTTAAACGCAGATTCTGATTCTCTAGATCTGGATGAGGCCTGAGAGTCTGTATTTTAAAAAATTTTTTAATTTTTATTCATTTAGTTTTAAAATAAATTTATTTATTTATTTATGGCTGCGTTGGGTCTTCGTTGCATGCGGGCTTTCTCTAGTTGCAGTGAGTGGGGGCTACTCTTCATTGTGGTGCACAGGCTTCTCACGGAGGTGGCTTCTCTTGCTGCAGAGCACGGGCTCTAGGCGCACGGGCTTCAGCAGTTGCGGCTCGTGGGCTCTAGGGCGTGTGGGCTTCAGTAGTTGTGGGGCACAGGCTCAGTAGTTGTGGCACACGGGCTTAGTTGCTCCGCGGCATGTGGGATCTTCCCGGACCAGGGATCGAACCCGTGTCCCCTGCATTGGCAGGTGGATTCTTAACCACTGTGCCTCCAGGGAAGTCCTAGACCAGAAGTTTTAACTACTTTTTTAAAGTTGAAGATCTCTATAAATTTGAAATTTTATGTATAAGTCCAGTGTGTAAAACGGCTGCTCCAGTTGACTGGAATCTGTATGGAGGAGGCAGAACCCCACTTACTTGGCATCCTGCCCCTCAGGCAGCTCTTGAAAGAGCACAAGTTGAAAACTTCTGATCTAGATCATCTATCTCTGTTAGTTTAAGCTATGTCAGAGCCAACCTCTTCAGTTGCTAGAATGGTTTCCTAACTGCCAGGAGCCCTAAATTGATTAATAGTGACCTTGCTTATAAGAGAATGTGGATACTTGAAACTGACAGACAAACATAACAGTCTGTACAGCATAATTACAATTTTGGCAGGCAAAAATAACCCCCCCGAATTGAAATTTTATTCAACATTAGAAAGGAAACAGTGGTGAAATACTGGTATTAGAATAATGCTGAAGGGGAGGGGAGGGGCTTAATAAAGAAATAATCTATAAGAAGTTTGATGACTACAGAAAAATACCTTATATGGTAGAATGTATGTCAATGGCCAAAAATACTAATTGCTTAGCAGAAATCATTAAAATAACTGTCAAAATCAGATTCTGTTGTTTTAGGGAGAAAATAGGAATTATTGATCAAGTTAAGAAAACTAGGAAGTTGCAGAGTAGCTGTTTCCCTGGTGAAACATCTTACTGTTTTCTTTTTTGTTCCATCCAGCAGCCAGCAGGTGAATGTCTGGACAGGGGCATGTTGTTAGTATCTAGTTGCATTGCTTTCCTGGCCATAACTGGGTCTTCTGTTTGTGCACCTTAATGGTGCTTCTTCCTATGAAAAGGAGAAAAAGGCTGGATGTACTGGTAAGAAAATCATTGTTATATTTTACACTGAGTCTGCTTTGCATGGTTATTAGTAGGGAGGTAAAGGTAAGAGCAGAAATGGAAAATCCTCAAGAGGATTATGGAATTGGAAAGTGTGGTGTTCTAGAGCAAAATAAATCCTGGGGTTCGAGGTGCTTTTTCATGGATGGTGTACTGTGTGTTGAAAAGGTGGAGTGAAGTTTTACTTTTTCTCAAATCTCTTTCATTTAGAGGCATATCTTATATGGAAATTCATTGATTGAGCAAGGGTCCTTACGGAGCAATAGGCAGTCACGGTCCTGATACCTCTATTTCCTACACAGAGCAAGTTGGAACCCTACTGAGAGGAGGTACCTTAACCCAACCTTTATTGGCCTAATTGGAAAAAGTTGGCAGAGACGTTTCAAGGTGTATTTTTAAATATTACTTGTCTGTCTTCTTCTAGGCTGAGCTCTTAGGTCTAAAAGATAAAATTGATGTACCTTTGGATCCTCTCCAGGCTGGGCTTGGAGAAGTCCAGAAAAATCTCTCTGATGATCTAACCCCATCCCCTTTGGCCAGCTGGCACACATTGAATGAATGTGTCATAATGGAGAATTCAAGTTTTACTTTGCTTCTTCCTTTAATGGCGCAGTGCTCTTTGGCTGTCTTTTCCTTACATATCCACCCCTTCTTTATACTAACTGATAAGTCTTTCAAGTATGAATGAGTTTCAGAACTGGCTGAGACTGCATAAGGTGTATTTTCAGGAGCCTCTAGGATGGGAGCTGAAATACCATTTACTCCTTTTTCTCATTGCAAATATATTGCATTTCAGTTACCTTACAGGCTTTTGTGGGCAAGCCTGAGAATTTTGCCATAATTCATATTTCATGTGGGAAGGTACATTCCATATTCCAAATGATCAAATTACAAATGAACTTTTGGAATATAATCCATTTATAAGTTGAGGACTTGGTTATATCCTAAGAGGTGTGCCTCTTGACGTTTGAGAATTATGGATTTAAGACACAGTGTATAGTAATTACATGGAATGCATTACTCAGAAGGCACTATAGACAAAAGTTAGATAATTTAATGGATGACAAGTTCATAAATGTTTCTAAGAGAAAGCTGGCATTTTGGGCATTGTATTCTTGGCCTTTTATTTTATCCTTGACTTTTAAACGTTTATTTCAGGTCAGTCATTTGTACCTTCCTACAGTTCTGCTACTGTTCATTGCTGTGACCAGTATGGAAATTATTATTCAGCAGATATTTATAAAGTGCCTACAGTAAATGAGGCACTGAGGAAGATGTTGAAAGGTATACAGAAGAATAAGTTGGACCATAGCTAGTAGTTTTTGCCTTCTCTCCTGTTCCTTTGATGAACAAACCATTAATTAGCCCTTTTATAAGAGCTAATCAATACCAAATTTCTTTGTTTTTCTTTCCCACTTTAGGTACTACAGACTAAATTTGGGGCTAGTCATCTGTTTATGGGGGATAATTTTGGGGGTCATAGATAGAGGTTGATAGGAGGCAAAATTTTCAAAAATGGTGAGATTTACCTTTCCTTTTTCCTGCTTGGTCCCCCTAGCACCCCCTAGATAGCTCTCCTGCACTTCTTGTGTTCTAGTTAACAAATCCATGTTTGTTTCTTAAAGCCAATGAGAACTTTGTAGGACTTGAATTTTTGTATTTTGCATTCTCATTATTGAGAAAGTACTTTTCTCCAACCCACCAAGGATTGAGTAAATAAAAACTTGAAATATCACCCACAAGAAATTACATTTATCTACACCTGTAGGAACCTTTACTTCTGAATTACAGATTGTTGGTGATCCAACAGATATGAATATACTTAGAGAAGAATGGGACAGAACATTTGAAATTAGAGCTGCATAGCTGAAAAAGCTTCTTACACTAATTGCCCCCCCCCCCAGTATTAGATTGGTGATACATATTTTACCATTCATGTCTTTTTTTCTTTTTTTGGCGGGGGGTGGGGGAGGATAATAACATACATACAGAAAAGTGCATAAATCATGATAGTTTGCAGAATAACCATAAAGCAAAGAGCTGTGTAACCACTACTCCGCTCAACAGTAGCTCATTGTAAACCCCAAGGAAGCCTCCCACATGCTCTTTGATTACAGCACCGTCTCTTCTTCATAGGAGTAACCACTATTCTGACTTCTTGAAAATCATTTGTTTTACTTACTACAAATATATTCCTAAACAATGTAGTTTAGTTGAAGTTTATATGAACAGAATGATTCTGTATTCTTCTTTTGTTCAGTACATGTGCTATTCATTTATGCATACGGCTTTAGTTTATTCATTTTCATTACTGTATAGTGAATGCTCCCATGGAAAATTATTCCATAATTTTAAAAAATCCATTCTTCTGGTGAACATTTGGGTAGTTTCCAGGGTTAGGCTATTACGATGTTGCTGTGAATGTTCTTTATGTATCCTGGCGCATGGGTACATGCATGTATACATAGGAATGGAAATTCCTATACATATATATAGTAACACAAAATTACTGGGTAAGATTAAATTCTTTTCCAAAGTGGTTGTACCAGTTTATATACCCTCCAGCAGTTTATGGAAGTTCCCACTGCTCCATATCCTTACCAACACTTGGAATTGTTGCATTTTTAATATTTACTACTCTGTTGGTTATGTGAAGGTATCTTACGATGTTCTTGATTTTCATTTTACTGTTTTCTAATGAGGTTAAACATCTCTTCTTATACGTACTAGCCATTTGGATTTCTTTTGTGAAATGCCTAGTGACATTTTTTGCCTATTTTTTCTACTAAAGAGCTAATAGGAGTTCTTTGATATATTCTGAATACTAGTTTGTTGTTGCTTAAATGTGTTACAGATACCTTCTCACACTCTGTGACTTTCTCATTCTCTTTATGGTATCTTTTAATTAAGGATTTCTAATTAGTTTTGTATCTTAATTTTTTGTATGGGGGTAAGGTAAGGCCCAACCGGATGTTTTTTTCCAAATGGATTCTTATTTACTTACTTTTAAAAATTTATTTATTTATTTATTTATGTCTGTGTGGGGTCTTCATTGCTTCATGTGGGCTTTCTCCAGTTGCTGCGAGCCGGAGCTACTCTTTGTGGTGGTGTGTGGGCTTCTCACTGCGGTGGCTTCTCGTTGTGGAGCACAGGCTCTAGGCACGCGGGCTTCAGTAGTTGTGACACACAGGCTCAGTAGTTGTGGCTTGTGGGCTCTAGAGCACAGGCTCAGTCGTGGCGCACGGGTTTAGTTGCTCCGCGGCATGTGGGATCTTCCCGGACCAGGGCTCGAACCCGTGTCCCCTGCATTGGCAGGGAGATTCTTAACCACTGCGCCACCAGGCAAGTCCCGGATTCTTATTTATTGAAAATAATCTTCTTCCCCACTGATCAGCAGAGCTCCTTTCATGTATCAGGGACTTGCCTATGTGTGAGTGTGTTTCTGAGCTCCTGTTTGTTTCCACTGGTCTGTGTGTCTGTGCTTGTACCAATACCTCAGTCTTGATTATGTTAACAGTAGTTAGTCCTGTTCTATGGGAGAAGTCAGTCTTCCCATCTTTTTCCTTTTCCAAGAGTCTTTTTCTTGGCTTATTCTTGGCCCTTTGCATTTCCATATTAATTTTAAAATCACTGTGGGATTTTGAGTGGAATAAATCTATAAACCAATTTGGAGAGAATGAGCATCTTTAGAATATTGTGCTACAAATGTGGTATTTTTCTCCATTTATTTAAGAACTTATTATTATTTGGCCATACCCCACAGCTTGTGGGATCTTAGTTCTCTGACCAGGGGTTGAACCCCTGCCCCCTGTGCTGGAAACACAGAGTCTTAACCACTGGACCACCAGGGAATTTCCTCTCCATTTTTTTAGATTTTCTGAATCTCCCAGTGAGGTTTTATAATTTTCTATGTGGTGGTTTTACATATCGTTTGTTAGATTCATTTTCAGAGGTTTCATAAGTTTTAATGCTGTTATGGTATCTTTTAAATTTTTTTCGCTTTCTATCTGTTGTTGCTGATCCCAAATATTTTTCTGGAAGAAATAACAGATGCAATTTGTATGTGTCTGTTATCTGCTTTGCTGGGTGGGATGGGAAGAATTATGTAAAGAGAAATGAACAGGACAGAATGTTCACTTCGACATAACTCATTCCCCTTTCATAGGTTTTTCTCCTTTGTGTAAAATTTGGGAAGTACTCATTTGTTTTCCATATGTGTAGCCTGTGGAAGAAAGGGCAGATAATGTATTTTTTTTCCTGTAAGAGTACACTGTATCCTTTCATGCTTTAGTGTTGCACAGGAGGTACTAATTAACTGCTGGGAGAAGTAAAAATTTTGAGTGGGCAGTTTCTGATCCAAATTACATTATTTTCTTGGGGAAAGGAAAGATTTGTTACTTACGTTCCTCAGGAAGCCTGGTTGTCAAGGGTTTTTTAGATTAGCCAATGTGAAAATGCCCAAATCTTAAGCATGCTAGTTCATTGAGCAATTCTGGTTAAAATGTGATGTAGAGAATTTCATAACCTATTTCATCTCAGTACTGAGAGAGAATCAATTTCCCATTCTTGAGTATTCATCAAATGTTGTGCTAGGTTCCTGGAGAACAGATACCAGATAGAATCTCCCTCTTAAACAAACAAACAAACAAAAAACAAACAACATACACACAAATAACTTCCCTCTCCCAGAGAAAATTCTTATTAGCACATGGTTTATTTCCCGCTAGTTTTCTTCCAAGTGTATGTTTTAAAAATAACTGAGCTAATACAATAGACTCAATTATGTGTCCTGCTTTTTTTCACTTAGCACTGGAGCTTAAGATTTTTTAGTCGTTGAAATACTTCTTATAAGTAGCCTTTTAATATGTGTAGAACTTCCATTCTGTGCCATCATTTATTTCATTTCCCCACTGATTGGACATTTGAATCATTTTCTGTTTTTCACACTTACACTAATATTTGGATGAACATTTTAAAAGCCTTTTCTGCATTTTAGGTTATTGAGGTCCTCAGAAGTGAAAATATTGGCTTAAAGAATTTGACCGTTTTAGCATTGAAAACATTTATTCAGTGACTGTTGAGCACCATCTGTATGCCAAGTATTGGAGAGACAGTAAGGAACAAGACAGATAAGGTTCTCATTGTCATGGAGTTTACAGTTAGAGAAAGACAGAAAGATTAAACGAAGAGTTACACAAGCCAATTCATAGTTACAAATTTTGGTAAGTGCTTAGGGGGAAAAAAAGCACAAGATGTTAAACAGATTAGCAAATCTCACTGTGATGGTTCTAATTTAGGTGTGTGGGGAGGTGGGGAGGTTGGTCAGGGAGGGAGAGATGTTTAGGCTGATAGCCAAAGCACAAGTAGTGAGCGCTTGGCTCAACAAAGCAAAGAGGGCATAGCCTGTGTTCAGACTGGGGAGAGGAGGAGGTGGGGAAAGGGGTCTGGGACAGGCAAGGGTTCACTGGGGAAAACTTGGCACAGAAGAGCTAAAAGAATATCATTCTGTCAGTGGAGAGAGAGAGAGAAAGTGATGTGAAATAAGAAGATAGTTAGGGGCCAGATCACACAAGCCTTTGTAGGCCTTGTTAACAATTGAGGTTCTTGAGAAATACATTGTCCCATTCCATTCCAGAGTGGCCCACCAATTTACAATTATGTCAACCCTGTTGGAGTGCCAGTTTCACTTACTAACATTGATAGTCTTATTTGTAAAGGACTTTGATGATGTGATCGTTGAAATGTTTTCATTTCAGTTCGTATTTCTTTGATGATTAGTGAGGAATAATCTTTCCCCAAATGTGTGTAGTTGTTTCTTCATTTTTGACCATTCAGTTCATTTCCTTTCTCACTAAAAGATCATTTTTAAGGTTCTTCCACAAGTACTCAAGTAACAGACTGGGAACCACTTGTCAGGAATTTAAAGAAGAGTTTCTTACATGTCTCTCATCTTAGTTCTCTGGATAAGGGGCTGGATTAGGTCAAGACTGGGTTTCTTTTGGCTGTGTTATTTTATGATTCATGGGTATACAAGTGTGTGGAGTTGGGAATTGGAAAAGAAACTGATAAACTCTGGTGACTGTTTTTCTTAAAAGCCAGCTCACATCATCCTTCCCCTAAGAAACAATCCAGGTCTCTGGTAACCAGAACCAGTTGCTGCTTCTTTTACGTTTGTGTAGCTCATTGTTTGTACTCTTACTTATCACTTCATTTCTTCTGTTTTAAATTGTTGGTTAGAGATTTTCTACCTTACTTCATTATGAGGCCCTTGAGGACAGAGGCAGTGGCAGTCTGTTTCATCGTTGTCTTTGTGCCCCCACTGGCATTGATACCGTGCATAATGACGGTATTTCAGACATGCCGAATGAATGAGCTGGCTGTTTGTGGCTATCATAGCCCTTAACATTGACCGTCCTTTGGAAAGTTAGCTGGAGGTATAGCCCTCGTCTGTCCTGAGGCTGAGGAATAGCATACCTATGGTAATGTGTGAGCCTCCCAGGTTTGCAGGTCTTGACTGGGTTTCTCATCAATAGTAGGTTGTGTTCACAGGAAATGAAAACTGCCCAGGACCTGTAACAACTTGTCTGGGTGTTGGGTTTTGTTATCTTTTGGGTATTTTCACTTTGGCCAATACCCAAAGTTGTCTGGGGGAGAGACTTAATTGGTTGGAGCCTGTGAAATTTCCATATGATGATTAGATCTTTGTAGAGCTGAACGTCAGTAAACTCCTGCATGTACTGTGAGAACCCAAATCAGAAGTGGACATAGGAACAAGATTACATTTCTGTGTTCTGAAATCCCACAGAGATCACAAAAAGGCATTCTTAATTTTGTATACCTGTGTATACTACATTCCATCCTAGGAATTGATATCAGTTGTTAGTGAAGCTGACAACTTTCAGTGCTTAAAGGATTGCTTGGTTTGTTAGGTGAGCCAGGTGCTCTGTTTCTCTGGTTTCTCCTACTCATCCCCTACAATTTGGGCATTTTCATTGTCGTTAGCACTTAATATTCCTGAGGTTATTATTGTGGATGTCCTTTTTTATGTTAACCCTATACCTCAGTACTGTGGATAATTTCAGTCTTCCTCATGTAGTTTTCTAAGTAATAACATGGCATGTGTTCTAATGAAAATTGTAGCAGACTACCTGCCTTTTCTGGGTAGGTAAGGATTCTTTTGTGGTTATGAACGTTTCCCATGCTGTTAGAATTTTCTGAGATAAATAGGGCTTTTCATTCCATTTGGCATACATTTATGAATGCTGTCACATGTTAGACACTGTGTGAGCTCTGTTAATACAGAGGCATTAAACCATGTGGTAAAGAGCAGTAATAGAGTTGGGAACAGGTTCTGAGGGATCATAAATGAGGGTTATTTAGCATATCCATGGAGGGTGTAATCAGGGAGGCTTTCTGGAGAAGGCAGCACTTAAACTGAGTTTTGAAGGAGGAACAAGAGTCAGTTGGTAACAAGGATGATTTTTAATTGAGGCAAAGGCTGGAGAGAAGGAGCACAGTTAAGAAGCTACTGCTGAAGTACACACTACCACCTACAAAATATTCTGGTGAAAAACTTGAACCTGAATTGGGTCATGACTCTGTATGAATCTAACTCCTAACTTACTGTAAATAAAGGGGATGGAGCAGTATGTTAAATGGCACCTTTGGGATACAGTTAGCAAAATCCAAAATGTGGGAAAACAGTCTCGTTATTTTCAACAAATAAACTACAAGAAAAGAAAAGAGGAAGTAGAAATCTATAGATTAAAAGAGCTTCAAGAGGGAATTCCCTGACAGTCCAGTGGTTAGGGCACCATGCTTCCAATGCCCGGGGCCCGAGGTCGATCCCTCGTTGGGGAGCTAAGATCCTGCAAGCTGCCTGGCGTGGCCAAAAAAAAAAAAGAGAGAGAGAGAGATACATTAATGAAATGCAATATGTTGTCCCTGTTGGACTCTGATTCGAATAAATCATCTATACAAAATTTATGAGACAGGAGGGAACATTTGAACATCTACTGGATAGTTGATGATATTGAGGAATTATAAAAAGATTTAGGTGTGGTAGTGGTATTGTAGTTATGTTAAGAAAATAGTTCTTATCTTCTGGGTTTACAGAATAAAGGGGAAATTAGGTGATGCCTAGAATTTGCTCCAGAGTGATCCGGTATTGGCTGGGTGCTGGGGGAAGCAGGCATGTATTGATAAATTTTGAAGCTAAGTGATGGGGTACATAAGCTGCTTATTATGCCATTCTTTCTACCTTTGTGTATGTTTGAACTTTTCTATAATGTTTTTATCGATAAAAAGCTGTTACTGTACTCCAGACAAGAAATATTAGGGACCTAAAATAAAGCACTGGTTGTAGGGATGGAACAAAAAGGATGGATTTGAGAAATAAGTTATAAGCTAATTAAACTTAGATATTTGGGGCTGAAGGGAGGGGAGTCTAAGTTTATGGTTTAGGACCTGAGTACTGTTACCTAAGTTAGGGCAAATAGAAGCAAAGTGTCTTGAGGGGTTGGTGCAAAACAATGATATTGGAAGTTAGCTTTTGTACGTACTGAGTTTAGGATAGCCAAGCCACGTAGAGATGCATAGTTGGTAGAGTACAAGTAAAGGTAGGGCTTGATATGGACCAGTAGGTAGGTGGTGGTTAACCTTAAGAAAGGCTGAGGTTGCCCAGGGAGAATATGTACAAGAGGAAAGGAAAGGGGTGCTCCTGAGAGGGGCAGAGAAAGAGGAGCGATTTAGAATTCTGAGAGGAAAGGTCAGAGAAGTAGGAAAGTAGTATTTTTAAAGGAAGTCAGGGAAATGGGAAATTTTAAGAAGAGTATGGAAACCATGACAAATCCAGTAGGAAGATCAAGCAGGATAAGAACTTGTCTAGTTCCTCTTGATTATGAACATTAAAGGCCTTTGGGGAGCCAGTGGTGGGTGGGAAAGCTTTATATGAATAAACTATATTGCTATACTGCAGTCCCTTTAGAGTAGATTAATAGACTGTAGATCATATTAAAATTTTGTTAATTAGCTAGAGAGTTATGATTAAAAGCAAAAGAGCTTTTATTTTATTGGGAATTAAGATCATTACCCTTCATTTCCCTGGTTCCATCAACTTGAAAATCATGTTCACGTGTGCAGAGACCTTTTCAAAGTTTACTTTAGTTCTCTTTCTATGAAATTTTGCTAATTTGCACAAAAATTAGTGGATTTGAAGCTGCCATAGGAGTTCAGACTTTTAGAATTGTGAAACTGTTTTAAAACCAGTTTTCACATTGAGTCTGATGCTGTGCTGTCTTCAGGGTGAATGCAAAATCCTAGCAGTAGGCAGATTATGTTGCTTATTGTTTTTTTTTTTAAGATTAATTTTTTGGATTTCTGTTTTAAAAATTGTTTTCTTTTTGTTTAGCTCCTTTTATCCCAAAGTGCAGATGAAATAATGGGTGTGGAGTTGCTGTGAAAAAGTAAACAAATCAGTTGAAATGTGATGTGTTAATGTTACTACCACCACGTGACGTGACTGTCAGTACTGTATCTCTGTCGGGCTGGAATATTGACAGTTGACATTCCGAGCACTCTTCTACAGCAAACAGAAAAGTTTTGGCAGAAGAGGAACAGCCCTCTGCCCTTCCTACCATCTTCTTTGCAGGAATCTTATAATTTGTATTTATTTTCCTCTAAGTACAGAACTGTGAGAACTTGTTTCACTTGAAAAACCCTCACACAGCAAATTGTCCAGCCCACATATGGACAAAGGAATGACTCAAGCTTTTAGGGATTCTTTTCCTTTAGTTGGTAACCTCTGACCAGACTATCATGTAGTCTGAGAGTTGGAATTGACCCGTTTTTCATAAAATGGTTTGAGAGCTTGGTTGTGAGAAGGGGCCAGTGAGAATGCTTCTCTCTTCTCAGAGCAGCATTTAGCCCACACCGGCTGCCACTCCGTTGCCTGTTGAGTCATTCCCACAGTTCTATATAGAGCTTTTCTGGCTTTTCTTTTAAACATGATGTTCTTGGAGTGAGAAAGAAAGGAAGTTTTTTCTCCTCCACAGAATCTCCCCCACCGCAAATCTGAATTGCTTTCTCTTTTCTAATAACAGAATATTGCCGTCAATCATTCTGAGACTACTTTCTCTTTTAAGACCTCTAAGCACTTTCATTTATCATTTGTGTGACTACGTGAGCATTAAGGCATTTGCTGGGCTGAGTTTGCCCAGTAGGCTTTCAAGATACAGGCTGTCACCCAGAAAAAACCGAGGCATTCTAGCTAAACATACCAAAAATGGATTTCTAGTTTTCAGCTATTTAAAAGTCAATCAGGGACTTCCCTGTTGGCGCAGTGGTTAAGAATCCACCTGCCAATGCAGGGGACATTGGTTCAAGCCCTGGTCCGGGAAGATCCCACATGCCACGGAGCAGCTGAGCCCGTGTGCCACAACTACTGAGCCGGCACGCCTAGAGCCCGTGCTCCACAACAAGAGAAGCCACTGCAATGAGAAACCCGCGTACTGCAACGAAGAGTAGCCCCCACTCACTACAACTAGAGAAAGCCCGTGCACAGCAACGAAGACCCAATGTAGCCCCCCCCCCAAAAAAAGAAAGTCAATCAGATATGCTGAAAGGCATCTTAATATCCTTATTATGAATATCAGTAAAAAGTACTGTGAAGGGAAGAAATGAGTTTTTAATTTTGGATAAATGGAAATTGCTGTAATTTGAAAAGATTTTAGTTTCTTTTTGTTTTTGTGATGAAAGATTAAAATGCCTCTTGTTCGTTTTTATTCAGAAGATCCTGCTCTGTGCTAGTGGAAAAAGGATTGAAGTTTCTTTATGAGGAAAGGGAAATTCTTATTTCTGTAACTGTCTTCTTATGTGTTCCAAACGTCCAGCAAGATCATAAAGCATTTTAGAAAAGTCAATAACATCAGTAAGCTGTCTATTCACAGATCCCGTGTCTTACACAGGCACAAGTAAGGAGCTCTTTTAGGAGTTTGGCAGATCTGAAAGACAGATTATAGCTCCGGAATGTATTCAGATGACTTTTTAAAACAGATATTTTAATTGGAGAGGGAGTGGAGAAAATATCTGTGCTTCTGTAGTTAAACATTCAACTTCCTTAGCCTGTTATCTATAAGTACCACAGATGAAAAAGCCGTTAGAACGCTTTTTCAGAAAACTAACTCACCGTACATATTTATTTGTGTGTATGTGTTTATATATGCCTGATCCCATCCCACCTCCCATTAATGGGTCAGTAATTGGGCTGTGTCTTTCACAAGATTGAGCTGTTTGGATTATGTTTAATCTGTTGCTCTGAACTGCATTAGCAGCAGAGTCCCTCATACTAAGGTTTTGAACAAAACACTCGTCTTCTCTTCTTGAAAAGAGAGGGGGAAAAAAGCAGTTGATCTCTTTTCTGAAGGTCTTTCTGTCCGTCTCTCCCCTCCCCCCAGAGACGAATAGCAAGGGGAGGAGCTCACTCACTGTTCTAACTACACTTCATATGTCTTAACTTGAGTGCTTTTTGGTTTCCTGTCGGCAGTAAATCAACTCTGTGCCATCTTGACTTGTGTGAAGGGTGGATAAATTGGTAACTGCACTCAGAAGGGAAGTGAGTTCTCACAGTCTGATCTGAGCATAAGGCATGAGACTGAATTTATGAAAGCTTCAGTAGCCTCCGAAGACAACATCTTTCTTCTGCGACTTTGAGGTTTTTTTCATTATATTTGTGGGCTCTTGTTTCTGAGAAGAACCTGTCATGACGCTACTGGAACCTGAGATGTTAATGATGGCTGTACAGTCCGGTAATTCCCGTATTGCCTGCAAATCCTATTTGCCATAGCTTTCTTAAAAAAACATTGGGCATGTTTGTACTAGGGTTGGATGGAGATGGGGAGGAAGATAGAGGGAGGGTAAATATAAATTGTCCAGTAAATGTACTGCATTTTCAGGATTTTATTGTAAAAAATAATAATTTTTTCCTGATTGCAAATTCTAGATCTTCAGACATAGCTTTGAATTAGATGCTTACCGATCTTAAGATTGTTCAGTGAGGAGACATGTGAGAAAAAACGACTTGTCTTCTTTAATCAAGTATTTTGTTATTGTCTGTGGTGCTGCTTTTAATGAGGGATAATTAAATTGCTTTTGCTGTTTTATACAGTACTGTCTTTATCACTAATCTACACTCTTCTTTAAATGGCTCTTTGTGAAAGCGTGTCTTAAAATTTTTCCTTAGCTGTTTTTCTCTTTTGTGGTAAATCTTTTATTTGTATCATCTTCTGGTTCTTTGGAAATCCTCTTGCTAACATGTAGGATTGGGACTCTAAGTTTTGGAGATGAGGAAGTTTGAGCAAGGAGGCAGCCAGTCAACAGAAGGAATGCAGGATTTTTGAAATTCTATCTCTTAACAGTTTTCCCAATTTAAAAGTATCTTTTAAAGCATTTTAAAAATCCCAGTTTGTTTTTAATGATTTCTTCTAGTGTTCTTAAACTTGTAAGTTAGATATCTAAAAATAGGGTATGTTCTTTTGTTATTTTTAGACTTCTACTAAAATGTAGTCTGTAGTGTTTTCCTGTTTCAGAGAATATCTTGAAAGATTCATACAAGTGGCATTTGGGGACCTCTTCCCATCCACTGGCCTTCACTCAAAGGAAAATTAGACTCCTTGGTGCTGGCAGATACTGTCTCAGGCAGAACTGGTCTCACTGTTCTCCTCGGGGAGCGCTTAGATAGTATGTTGAAAGACACAGATATCCATCTGAAGACACAATCAGATGCTATCACATTACACTTTATGGGCAGGGTATGGACAGAAAGGAAAGATATTGCTCCTGTTCTGTTTTTTCTGGTTTTACAAATAAGATCATGATGAGTCGTTTATTAGTTGAGTCTTTCTGTTCATGTATGCTCTGCATTCCAGGTTCCTTTCCTTTTCCTCCCACAGATCTTTTGAGCTTTGTGTTCTAAACAAGATAGTATGCTTATCTGAATGTTTCCCATCTGTCTTTGATGAAATAGTTCCCAGTTAAAATGACTCAGATTTTTTTTTTTTCCCCTGTTCTGTATCCTGGTTCTCTGCTGTATGTGGGCAAGTACATATTTTATTTTAGGAAGTAGAAGTTAGCATTTGGACTCTCTCTCCCTTCTTTGATCATCTTGTTACTTACAGATAATCTCAGTCCAGTAACTTTTCTTAATAAAGGTTAAAAGATTGCTTTTTTCTGAGCTGGGATCTCACTGTTCCTAGCTGGATAAGGGAAAGGGACTTACTTAATATTTTCTTGTCTTGCCTAAGAGCTGTTTTTCCTGTGACATATGTTGGGTAGGGCTAGCCACCCATCTGTTGGACCAGCTACTTCATAAAACTTTTAAAGGATAATAGTATGTAAGACAAGTATGGATGAAATTGACAGGGGTATTGGATACAGGTAGAATGAAAGGTCTGCAGAGAATAGCATGTATGTGGACCTTTTTCTTTTGCATATATTCATAAAAGGGAAACTGGGTATAGAAAGGAGTAATAGCAAACTGATTGCTCTAGTACTTGTGGTTCCTAAATGTTCAAAAACCTTAGTACTGTGTTGCTTTGTAAAATTGTTACTGTTTTCTTCTAAAGCTGTAACCATTATACTGGATTGTAATAGTAAATAATAGATGTATCTATGATAGGAAATGAAAAAGCATCTCTTATGAAGCTTTAATTAAAAAAAAGAAGCCTATCATTCTTTCTATAAAGTCAAGACATTTAGACTATGTGAGCTGTAGGTTTTCCAGCAATAAGGTATTTGGATTTCCATGAATATGTGCTTTATAGGTGAAACTACTATTTAATGAAATGTTTAAAGTAATGAAACTCCTTTGACAAGATTCAAGATATAAGGTTTTCACCCTAAATTAAACTTTAATATACTGAATGTTACGGCAAAGTTCCAGGATACATTGTGTTTTCATTTAGTATTTGAAGCTGGGAGATTTTTGGTGAGGCATACTTGCATGAGGAGACTTTCATCCTCCTCACTGCTGGTGGTCTCTTTCTGACCCTTTGAGATCCAGTACAGATGGTGCCTTTCTGTGAAACCTCTCTCAACAGAGTCAGCCCTTCCTTCTCTCTGTTCCTGCAGCACCACCTTTACAATGTAGACTAATTATCATTTTTCATGTCTTCCTAATTAGATTATTAGCTTCTCGAAGGCTATATATTCATCCATATATTGGCTCCTGACATTGGCACGTGGTAGACACTCAGTATGTATTTTCTTTTTATGTGTGTATATATGTATGTATGTCTGCGTTGGGTCTTCGTTGCTGTACGCGGGCTTCCTTTAGTTGCAGTGAGTGGGGGCTACTCTTCATTGCGGTGCACGGGCTTCTCATTGCGGTGGCTTCTCTTGTTGCAGAGCACGGGCTCTAGGCGCGTGGGCTTCAGTAGTTGTGGCATGCAGGCTCAGTAGTTGTGGCACGTGGGCTCAGTAGTTGTGGCTCGCGGGCTATAGAGCGCAGGCTCAGTAGTTGTGACGCACGGGCTTAGTTGCTCCGTGGCCTGTGGGATCTTCCCGGACCAGGGCTCGAACCCGTGTCCCTGCATTGGCAGGAAGATTCTTAACCACTGCACCACCAGGGAAGCCCCATGTATTTTATTTTTTTAATGAATGAAGAAATCTGGTTTGGCATACTTACCCTAATAAATTGGCATAAGCGTCCTAAATCAAGATTTTATGAAAGTATTTTAAGATCTGTTGTTGTATTAAGACATGAATCCTCTAACTATCATCCTGTATCTTAGCCAGGCCTTGCCCTAAGCGTGTGCTGTTGAATGCACAGCTTTCAAAACTGAAGTTCTTTCGCATCTCAGGATGTGCAGCGTGCACTCTCTTCCTGCGATGTGTACTGCTAAATCCAAGTGTTCTGATCAAGTCACAGAGGATTAAAGCACCTATCACCCCTATGGAAACCTATCTAGATCATTGTGATTAGAAAACTAATTATCTGAGATGGACATTTGGGATTTCTGAAGCTAAGACCAAGGGAATATTGGGGCACAGCGCTGACTCTGGTATGTTTTAGAACCAAGGAATGCCAGGGCTCAGCCCTTGATAGCTAATATGTAAGGCTTTGACCAGGCAGGCCCTGTCCCTGCATCCAGCCAGTGCAGTCTTCTTACTAGTTTATAACTGTACAACAGTGGATCATAGTTCCTTTGTAGAGAAAGGGATTGAAGCAGTTTCCTAGGTATGTTTGGTCACAGGATACACACCTGATCTGGATGAGGCACGGTTAGGGAGTCGGTTTGTTTTTTCCATCTCTCTTGTGCGCATATCTCTGCACACCCACCCACCCATGCACACACACAGACTCCATCCGCACCCTACATCCCCCCTCCCCACTCTTGTCTTGTGTAGGATATCTTTGGAAGGACTGTAAGAAACTGGCAACAGTGACTGCCTTAGGGAGAAGGGATGGAGAGCTGGGGGATTGGGACAGAAGAGACTTTTTGTTCCACAAAAGAATGGAGTTCTCTTTTAAATTTATTATGATTATGGGATACCCCATAATTGTGAAAGAACATGTAGAGTACATATTACAACAGTATATAGAACACACAAGCCCATGGACACATTATCCAACCTGAGAAATGCAGCACAGTGTACACTAAAGTCCTCTAATTACCCTCTTCGATTTGTCCCTTAGAAAACTGCTTTGTTAGTTTGCTTTTAACTGTATATACCTTTAAAATTTTTTATGTGTGTACCCCATACATGCTACCATATAAAAGTGTTTCCTCGGTCCATTTACTCTCTCATTCCTTGATGTTTGTATACTTAATTCTTGCATATTTATTTAACTTCTGGTTCCCTAATCATTACAGTTTACCTCTGACCTGTATATTTTATAATAGTATGGGTTAGAGAGAGAGGAGGAGTAATTCATAAAAATGAAGTTAAAGGAAGATGGTGGGCAGACAACTTTTGCCCTTTTAGGTGATACATTAATTCTTTAAGGAAGGGCCCCCTGTTTGGGTTCACATCACTCAGGGGTCTATAGCGCTAGTGAAAAACTCCAGAACCTTCAGCAATAACTACCTTTTGGATCTACTAATACTCTAAATATTAATATGGGCTTTTAAAAATATGTTCTTGTTTATGTTCAAGAAATTTTAGAGCTTGAAGGAAACCTTAGGTATTTTCTTGTCCTCTCCTTTATTTAAGATGAGGAATTTGGCTCTTTGAGGTTAGTTAATTTCCTGAAGTCACATGATTAATTGGTGGAAGAGATGGAAGGAGAATTCATTTCCTTACTCCCATGACAGTGCTCTTTCTGCTATAACATACTTACAAGGAAACCATCAGAGACCTTTGACGTATGAGATTGTTTATAATTTCCCCCAGAGATCTTGGTTTCTTTGGGTTTTCCCTTGCAGGTTTCTCCCACTACCCAGAGTGACTCACATCTTAAGAGGTAGAGATAAAAACCAGTGCCTGGGTGTCTACCTCCTGCCCCTGGGAAGTGGAGTCAGGTGCTACAGGCCCTGTGGTTCCCTGGTTCACCTCCATCTTGTCCTGCCGTCTCTGGCCTGAGTGCTGATCTCATACCTTGATGATGATCTCAGAAGACAGGTAGGCAGACAAACAGATGTTGTCATCAGTATTCTGGATTGTGTCTTACTGCCCTTTCTCTGACTTATTAATTTATCTGGGGTCCCCTTAGAGTTAGGACCTAGATCAAAGGAATTTGAATTTGTCTGTCTGTCTCTATCTTTTTTTCTTCCCTTTTGTTTCCTTTTGGATGAGGCAAGCTGTCAAGACCATGAACCACAGTTTTAGCTTTATTAAAACGGTGCCAAATTAAATAAAGATGAGTCTCATACAGTCTTGTTTTTTTTGGAACTTCACTTTTATGATTACCACATGCATTATTTTTGAAAGGATTTTCTTTATAATAACAAGGGGGAAAAAAATTAAAAACCTCCCGCTCTGCCATCAACAACAAAAAACAACGTTCTCTGCCTTGCTCTCAACAAGCTAAAGGGCAGTATCAGGCTGAGCTCATGTTGTTAGGGGTCTAGGGCATCCTTAATCTCATGGCAGCCACATAAATGGGGTGGTGGCAGCAGTCTAGTGAGAGTACAGAGGGCTCTGTAAAGAGGGAAAAAAAGGAAAAGAGGAATCTGTGGCAATTACATAGTGAAAATAAACTCAGTAGTGAAATTTTTATAGTGTATCATACTTCTAAAGTGTTTTTATGTATATTATCTTATTTGATCTTCCCAACAATTTTAAGGTATCTGTACCTTCACATTTTGTAGGGTAGGAAACTGAGGCTTCGAGAGGCTTCAAGACACACAGTAAGAGATGGAATATATGTTTAAATTTAGGTTTTTTACTTGAAACACTACTTACTTATATGTTCCATTTAGAATGAAAAGTTGGATCGTATCCCTCCTCACTGAGAACCTGCCACTGGTTCTTATTCACAGAAAAAGCCCAAGTCCTTACAAGGCCCCAGCCCTGTAACTCTCAGACTACACTCCCCGTCTTCCCTTGCTCATTCTGCCCCAGCCGTGCTGGCCTCTCAGCTGACCCTGCACACCTTAGGCTGTACTCCTGTTTCAGGGCTTTCCTACTTGGTATTCTTTCTGCTTGAGCACTCCTTGCTGGGTAGCCTCATGGCATGCTCCCTCACCTCCTTCAGATCTTTGTTCCAATTTCACTTTCTCAGTTAGGCCTTCTCTGACCATCCTGTTTTTTAAAATTCTGCTTTTATTTTTCTTCATACCACTTACCATCTGACAGAATACAGTCGTCCCTTGGTTTCTGTGGGGAAACCAAGGGACCACTTGGTTCCAGCCCACTCCCCACCCCCAATACCACAATTCATGGACGCTCAAGTCCCTTTTATAAAATGGTGTAGTATTTGCATATAACCTATGCGCATCCTCCCGTATATTTTGAATCATCTCTAGATTACTTATAATACCTAATACAATGTAAATGTTGTGTAAATAGTTGCCTGCGCAGCAAATTAAAGTTTTGCTTTTTGGAACTTTCTGGAATTTTTTTTTTCCCCAAATATTTTCAATCTGTATTTGGTTGAATCCGTGGATGCAGAGCCTGTGGATATGCAGGACTGACTATATGTGATTTATTTGTTTATTGGTTACTGCTGTCTTTCCCTACAAGAAAATAAATACCCCAAAGTAGGGGATTTTTCTCTTTTGTTTTTCTGCTGTGTTTCCAGTGCCTGTAAGGGTACCTGATGCATAGTATGCACTTAATAATAATTGTTGAGTAAATGATTTACAAAAAAATTTGGGATATGTTTTTGGAATATGCTTTAGGCAGGTATGTTCCTGAGGACATGCCTTTCAACTATTCTGTGTAGCATGCATTGCAGTAACTAGTGCAGTGGTTTTCAAGGTGTGGTCTGGGGACCTCTGGGCATCCCTGAGACCTTTCCAGCGGATGTGAGATGGAAGCTCTTTATATATTTATACTGAGGTGTTATTTGCCTTTTTTACTATTGTCCACTCATGGGTGTACTGTGTAGTTTTCCAGAGCTACACGCTGGTATGATATCTCAACAGATTGAATGCAGTATCATGTATGAAAATTCAGCTGTCTTAGTAAGTTGTATGTTACAGAGATTTGCAAAAATGGTAAAATGGCACTCTTTTTGCTTTTTTTTTGTTGTTTTGGAAAATAATTATATTCATAAAAAGATGTATGTTAACATATAGTGGGTTTATTGCTGTTTTTTAAAGAAATAAATATTTTAAATGCTTTCAGTTTTAATTTCTTATATGATAAGTAGTAATAGATATAACTCATATAAACAAAAGCTCTTTGAAATTATCAGTAACTGTAAGAGGGCAAAGGAGTCCTGATGTCAAAAAGGTTGAGAAGAATAGGGGTATAGTGTTCAAGAGCATAGACTTTGGAACCCAGGTTTCTTAGCTCTGCCACTACTACCAGCTCTGTGACCTTAGGCAAATTACTTAACCTCTCTGTGCCTGTTGGTGCGTCTGTTTAAAAAAAAAAGGTAATAATATCAATACCAACCCCAAGAAGTTGTAAGTATTAAATAACTTAATGTATGTAAAATGCTTATAACAGTTCCTGGTACATAATAAATGCTGTATGGTTTTTGATGATCTTGTGGTTGTTTTTGGTTTTTGTTGTTGGGCTTTGAATACTATTAGGTGCAGATAGTTCTTATTTCTTCCTGGATATTCTGACAACTTGCCACAACTCTCTTGATATTTGGCAACTCATAAATTTTTTAAAAATATCTTTCTTCTTTAATCTTTTTTTTTCTTTTTTTTTCTTCTTTAATCTTGAAGTACTTCTGGAAATTTGTTCTAAAGATATTTAAAAAGGTATATGTGTGTGTGTGTGTGTATGTATATATATATATAAGGATGCTCATAGCAGTATTTTTTTAACATCTTTATTGGAGTATAATTGCTTTTCAATTTCGTGTTAGTTTCTGCTGTATAACAAAGTGAATCAGCTCTATGTATACATATGCATATACATCCCCAGCAGTTTTCTTTATGATAGAAAAAACAGAAACAAACAGAAACAACCAATATTTTAGCAATAGAGTATTGGTTAAATAACTTATGATATATTCATATAATTGGTACTAATGTAGTCATAAGGTTATTTAAAGATGTGGGAAAATGTTTACCATTTATCCATATAATCCTAAAAAATGGCTATAAGGATATACATCAGAATATTAAAACTGTCTCTGAGTAGTGGGATTTCACAGTGGATTTTTTTTTCTTCCTTTGAGTTTTCCTGTATCTTTCTAATTTTCCATCTTAAGCATATATTTCTGTTGTATTGATATAAAGCTCATATTAAATAGGTGTGTGTATGTGTGTGTATGTACATGTAGGTAGTTGAAAGAGGCAGAAAATGGCTGGAAGGGTAGTGTCTTGGATCAGGAGCTAGAGCTGTTGATTTTGGGACCTCTGCCGTCAAAGCACTCCATTGACCAAACAGTGAATGATAAGGAGGCACTCCATCCCATTAGGCTGTTCCATCTGACCAGTCTAGTTTGTCTAAACGTCTTTTATATTTTTTGCCTTTGTTTCTATTTTGTAAGATTTATTGAAATTTATCTTCGCAGTGTTTGTATTAGGTCATGTTCTTGGCAGAGCTGCAGATCCTTCCCGTGCATGGTAACTTACTCTCAATTTGCTGAACCTTTCAGCAAAGTTTTTATGAACTAAAAACACACTAAGTTTTTTTGTTTGTTTTTGATGGGTATGAAAAATCTGAGTTCTCTTAGGCATAAAATAGTGGTTTTAGTATAAAATGTTTCAGTTGTTTAAAAGTACCTTTCTGTAGTATATTTTGTTCTTTGTAGGGTAGGTGTGAAAATCCTCTTAACAGTCCATCTACTCTTTATCAGAAAGCCAAAATTCATATCCCCTCATCTTTGCCTTGTAGATAGGAACTGAAGCACTTATACTGAAGAATTATATTCCTCAAATCAGTGCCATAAGACTAATTTATAAAATATTTGGCTGTGTAGAGTATTGAAAATTTATGGTGTTAACATTAAGTAGGCTATCCAAACAGATGCTATAACCTTGCTAACCCTTCTAACACCTTGCTACTCAAAGTGTGTTCCAAGGACCAGCATCATCTGTATCACCTGGGAGCCTGTTAGGAATGCACAATCTCAGGCTCCACTTCAGACATGCAATCAGAATCTTTATTTTAACAAGGTCCTCAGGTGCGTATTAAAGTTGAAGCGTGTTGTTCCAACAGATATTTTTATTGACTTCGTTTTGGAGGTGAACAGGTGAAAGAAGTAAAGACGATCTGTTGGTGTATTTTTTTTTTTTAAAAAAGGAGCAAACTGTTGATACATAAAACACACCTGGGACAGCTCTCCAAAGAATCATGCCGAGTGAAAAAGCTAATCCGAAAAGGTTACATATATGATTCCATTTGTATAACATTCTTTTTTTTATGTTTCAAACTATTTTTTGTTAAGAAGTATGACTAGGAATATAATTACACACACACACACACACACATAGTGTTTCTAAAAGAGTATTACCAAATTACAAATATTAAAAAGTCCTAAAACTGGGAAAAATAGCAAGCATTTATAGCTATTTCACACACATCATTCCAACAAAAATTATTTGTGAAATTCACGTTTTTAAGGCACAAAGTAATTTAACTTTCAAAGATATGGGTTTTCCCAACTAGCATTCGAAGATGTTTAAAGCTGTACTCCAAATCCCTTAAAAACATATTGAAGAGACATATAAAATCAAGTCATGACATTAGAACTATTGAACAGTGGGCTGCCCAAGCATTTTCCCTTAGGGAAAATAGGTAGAGTACTTAAAATGATTTTTTCCATTAGGTATAGCAATGAATCAATTTGAAATTACTGAGTACCCAGCATTGTAGCACGGAGGAATAATGTGTATAACATTCTTGAAATGACAAAATGATAGTTATTGAGAACAGATTGATGCCTCTTGGGGACTGAGATGGGGTGATGCTGGGAGGAAAGTAATTGTGGCTATCAAAGGTCAACATGAGGGATCCTTGTAGTGATGGAATATTCTGTATCTTGACTGTATCAGTGTCAGTATCATGGTTGTAATGTTGCACTATAGTTTTGCAAGCTGTTATCATTGAGGGGGGAACTGGGTGAAGGGTAAACCAGATCTCTGAATTATTTCTTAAAACTGGGTGGGAATCTATAATCATCTCAAAATAAAAAGTTTAAGAAAACACAGACAGTTTGGCATCTTTTCAAAAAGTTAAACAGATTTACCATATGACCCAGAAGTTCTACTCCTAGGTGTATACGCAAGAAAACTGAAAACATCGCTCCACACAAAAACTTGTACACAAATGTTCATAGCAGCATTAGCCAAAAGTGGAAACACCCCAAATGCCCATCACTTAATGAATGGATAAACAAAATGTAGTATATTCTTATAATGGAATATTATTCACCAATAAAAAGGAATGAAGTACTAAACTATTCTAAAAAATGGATGAACCTTGAAAACATGCCAAGTGACAGAAGATAGACACAAAAGGCCACATATTGTATAATTCCATTTATATGAAATGTCCAGAATAGGCAAATCCATAGAGACAGAAAGATTAGTGGCTGCCAGGACTTGGTGGTGGGGGGTAGGACAGTGATGGGGAATGACTGTTAATAGATGCGGATTTCTTGGGGGTAATGAAAATATTCTGGAACTAGATAGTGGTGATGGTTGTACAACTTTGGGAATATTCTAAAAACTACTGAATTATAGACTTTGAATGGGTGAATTGAATAGAATGTGAATGATACCTCAATTTAAAAAAAAGTCTGAGGAAAACAATGCAGCTTTCTCTAAGAGTGACAGGTAGCCTATCAGTTGTTGCTTGGGGCCAGAAGCGGAAAGAGAAGTTAACTACAAAGGGGCATAAGAGCACTTCAGGGGGTGAAAATGTCATGTATCTTGAGTGTCATATTGGTTACGCAGGTGTATACATTTGTCGAAAGGCATTGAACTTGTATGCTTAAAATGGGTAAATCTGTCATATCTAGATTAAACTTCAATAAAATTGATTTCAAAAACTTGTAAAATTATCTCTGATTGTTTTAAGCTTAAAGTCACCTTTACATTAAAACTCTCTCATCTTTATAAATACAAGGCTAACAACTGTTTAAAAAATTAACTTCGTGGACTCTGACTTCTATTGCTAATTTCTATCTCCCTTTTCCATTTAGTCAGTTTACAAAGTGAAATTAGATTGATCATTTTCAGTCAGACTGTACTCTTACGCTTTTGAACTATTGTGATTCTGTTGCTGTGCTTTTCAAAACCTATGAGTGGGTGTGATTATTCTAAAAAATTTTTTAAAGTTTAAAGTTCGTGGAACATTTTATGGGCTTTTGTTGCTTTTTTCCTTTTATGAACAACAGAAAAATGTTCCGTTGGGTATAACAACTCAGGTTGGTTGATTGCCTTTCACCTTCATATACTCTGGAGTACCCTGAGCTAATTTGGGCACCAGGAGATTGGAGTTAAAATTACTCTCGAAGGAAGTAAGCCAAAAGGAGAAAAGGAGGTAGCACTGCTAGGTAATGCTTAAAAAAACAAAACACAACAAAACCCCAAGTGGGAGAACTTCTTTCCCACCCACATCACCTCTGTCTCCCTGATCTCTTGTCAGGAAGTGTGCCATATTACACAAAAACCTCCAAGGTTTGAGAACAGTTGTGGAAGATAATCTCTAAGTTAGCAAAACCAGCTCTGTAGGTGGTTCCTGAGCTTTCTCCCTGAGGTTTCCTTACCTTGCCCTCACTCATTTCTTGGGCCTAACCATGCCTAAACCCAGGAGTAGAGTACTTCCCATTTAAAATTCTCCACAGGTGAAGAAAGTTTTTATTATTTCCCTTAAGCATAGGCAAGACAGCCTTATATTTGAAAAACAAATCATTAAAATTTAGTAGAGATAGGAAACTATATTCAATATCTTGTAATAGCTATAATGGAAAATAATCTGAAACTATATATATGTATGTATATAACTGAATTACTTTGCTGCAGATCTGGAACTAACACAATATTGTAAATCAACTATACTTAAATAAAAATCCCTTTAATATGTTAACATAGATAACATGTTTTAAGAAAAATAGCTATATTTTCTAAAATAAAAAATTAGTAAGAGAATGGCATTGTTTTACATTTTTGCATCTCTCTTTAATATGTGGCTTAATAGAAGAAAGAAAAAAAAAAAAAACTAGTAGAGACCAAACAGGACAATGCAACAAACCACAAAACATAAGAGACACATTTATAGAGTATGGAATTCTAAGTAGATTTTATAAGAATTCCAGGAAAAATATAGAAATATATTTAAAATAAAATAATAGTAGCTAACACATTTTAAATGGGATTTACCATGTGCCAGTGTTCCAAGCTCCTTACATATATTAGCTCTTTTAATCTTTGCCATAACTATGTGAAATGGATGCTCTCATTATCCCATTTTACAGATGGTGAAATTGAGGGGCAAAGTAGTTAAAGGAACGTGTCCACACACCTGGTAAGTGGTAGAACTAAGATTGCACCCAGATGGTCTGGCTTCAGAATCCATGCTCTTTACCACTACATTATATGCTTTCCACGTGAACTTTTATCCCCCAATAAATATATAGTAGCTCTTGTCAGGTACCCAGCTTGTCTAGGTTCCTTGTCCTGTTCTTTCATTACATAGCCTACCTTCTTTTTTACCCTCTTCCCTCCCTGCCTTATCCCCCGCACCCCCAGAACACTATGACATAATTGTTAAACACATTTCTAACTTTTTTCTTTTTGAATATCTGTATTAAATTTTCTTGTCCTAGATCTCCTCTCTACATAGGGATGACCTTTTCCCCTACATTTAACCCTACTTAGAAAGCCTTCATACAAGCCCTAACCTTTGCCTAGAGGCTTCCCTCTTTTTAACAGTGATTCTTGTACCTGTTCATGAGGATTAGAAAGGACGCTATTTTGAATTGCAATGTAGCAAGTTTTCTGACTCAACACCCATGGCCCAAACCAGCTTCATATGTTTGAAACTAAGCAAAACCTCCTGAGTGTGTTGCCATAAACGTGCATTAGAAATTTTTTCCGATGTTGCAAATAGTTTCTGTGGGTAGGAAGTAAATTTAAATCTGTATATCTTTAGAGTAGGAACATTTTCTGTGTGAACGTCCTTGCTGACTCTGGTAAGAAAAAACGGTCCCCTTGCCTCCTTCCCCCTTTTCTTCTGAGCTCTGTAGTATAGAGCTTTCAGAACATCCTAACAGCTGAGTTTTATATCTGCTAAGTCAGTCCAGATGTTTGCAAATAATCTCCCATTAGTTTTATGCTAAAGATCCCCTTGCAGCTTGGCTTTTGGTCAACTGACTCAGTGTTACTAAATTTATATTTAATCCCAACTAAGGTGGTTAGTATGAATGTTTTTAGAAAAGTCTTGATAAATTTGAAGGAAAACTATTTTTTTGATGTACTCTTAGAATTTCATAGGTGTTACATGAAAAGTGTTTGAGAATCTAGAAAAACGTGGTCCCCTGCATAGGGATCATATGCTAGTTTAGATAGTTTAGGATAAGAGCTTAGATATCTAGTTCTGAAGTCAGTATTTGTACTCATGAAATAGTAGGTGAGTTTCTCAGCGTTCATGGTTCATTTTCTCCATTCCTGCCTCTTCCTCCAGCTGCACCTCCTGATCGTCTTCCTTTTGCTTTCTAGGTTCTATCCTTCCTTAGGGTCTCAGAGAATGCCCCCCTAGCGTGTCCCTCCCCTCTGCTTATTTTCATTCTTTCTCATTCTCTCTTTCTTCATGCATTTATACTTAGAGATTATATGTTTATTTGTGGGACTTCTTGATTGTTTAATGTGTGTTTCCCTCGCTAGTTTATAAACTGTATGAAGGCCTTACCTATTATTGTCCATTTTAATTTTATCTTACCTATTAATTTTGTTTTGCCACTTTGTATCTAGCATCTCTAGCTTGATACCTAGTTGGTGCTGAATAAATGTTAATGAGTGAATGAAGTGAACGTGAAATATTGGAGAGATTGGGAAGAAAGCCACTCTTGGAACATTTGGTATTAGGTTCCCCAACCCAACTATTTCTTGAAGAGCAAGTACAGAGTATCCTGCTAAGGATGAGTCTCTAGTTCCTTTATAAGATGTAGAGGGTCATGGTTTTTTGTACCGCCTTTCCCTCTCCATCATTCATTTTGAGAAAAGTCATTCTCAATTTTTGTGAAATTGTCAAGATATATAAACTACAGAGTATTTGTATCTCTGTCACTAGATACACTTCTGCCCCAAGTTGAACCAAAAGTTATCTCTTGCTTCAAGTAAGGAGCTAGTACATATTTGGGAGCATTATGTATTGGCCAGTTGATTAGAGAATTTAAATTTTTTCCTTTTTAATATACTTAATTTTGTCTGAGGCTTTGGGAGATCATCATGGCATATTTAAGTCAAAGGACTTAATTTTTATTAAAGAGGCAAGCATTCATTTTGCAATTTAAAAGCTCAAGCTCAAACCAAGAGTTTAATGTCTGAATACTTCTGCTTCTTGCCCACTGATTTCTTACCTCCTGCATTTCAGAGTACTCTTGTGAGATATGTGGCGCTCCTGAAAGCGCTTGTCTCAGTCTACTCAGTTTCAAAAATTGTTTTCATAAGAACATTAGACAGCCTTAAACTTGGCGTGCTGGTAGTGGGACTAAAGTACCACAAACAGACTTTATTCCTAGGAAAACTTTCCTTCCTTCTAATTTCTTTCTTTTGTTACTTTAGGCTTTCTAAATTATCTTTGTTCTTTGGAGGTGTTTGGAAATTTCTTTTCCTAGTAAAAGAGTTACATAAAATAAGATTTAGAAAATGTATAGTTTAACAAATGCTCTTGTACACTCTTCATAATAAAGACGGATCAGTTAGTTCACAAATTACTTTAAAGATGCAAATTGCTAAGTGGTGGTGTTGTGGGTTCTTGGCTTTGCAGGATGTCATCCCTTTTAGCCCTGTAGCTAAATATCAAGAGGCTACATGTTCAAACATAAAGCATTAGCCTCTGCCAACATTACATCAGCTCTACAGAACCTCACTGGCTAATTATCCCCTGGGACTAGGACATGGATTTGGCAGCTTGTGAAGGCTGCTATTTCCAATTTCTCCCTTCCTGGCTGTGACATATCCCAAAGGAATGAAGTTGAGAAATAACCATCTTCTTCTGAAAACTCTCAACCTCTCATTCCCACAGTGGTTCTCATGGTCAGGGATAGAAGATCCCTTCCACTTGAGGAGTCCTTGTAGCTGATGATATATTCTTTAAGTAGTGGCCAAGGTACCCTGAATGAGCCATGGAAGGGTGATGGCAAGGAGCCTCATGTTCCTTGAGGTATGTTTCTGGGTGGTTGTCTATGAGAATCCTAGTGCTTTTGTTGGGATCCTCTTTATATTGCCAGAATTGAAGAAGCTGGAAGTCCAGGATTGGGGACCATATGTGATCATCATCATGTGTTAGTTGACATTCAGTGTAAGAATTAGTGTAGACATTTAACATCTCCTTTAATGAGCATCTGTCAAGTAACTTTCTTGAGAGCAACTGTGGATAGTCAAAAGAACTGTACGATCTTAATCTTTTTTAGTCTCAATTTCTTCACCATAAAATAAAGATGTAGTACCTGCTTTATTTTCCTCAGAAGGTGTTGTGAGGGTGGAATGAGGTAACACATGTGAACAGTGTCAACAAGAACACTGCTGACTACTAGTCACCCTATGCAGTGGGCCCATTTTAGGCCTCCTCTTACTTGACTTTTCTTTACCATTTGACCCTATTCAGTGCTCTCTCCTTATTCTATACTACTCAGGGTTCTTTGTGTAATCTTGGTTAATCTAAGCATAAAATCAATTTTTTGGAAGAGTACTGGATAGTGCACAGCCTTAATAAGAAGGCTGTCTAACAAAGGTTGGAAAGTGAGCAGAAACTGAGCGAGGCAAGACATAGCGAAGACCATGCCACAGGACTAGTCTGCTGAGGACTCTGTCACTGGCACTGCTTACTGGACTTTCTCTGCCACTGCTGCTGGCCTGGTCTCCAGTGAATGCCTGCAGCTATTGGCAGTGCCACCGGTAGATACTTGCCATAGTGCCAGGGATAATTTCTGATTATATTTTCCACATTTGTGTCATTCCCCAATTTTCAAAGTTCTGGATGAGAGGATCTGATTGGCTGGACTTGGGTTGTATTTGTGAGCTGGATGCCAGGATGCAGAGAGAGGGACTCTGTAGTAGGAAGAGAGGCCTGCCTTCCCCCTATCTTGGAATTTCCCCCAAATAGGAAAGGTATTCAGATCTGGGCAGCTAAACTATAGACAGCATTCTCTCTTCAACTTGCCTTCTACCTCTCTGTCCACTGTTGAATCTCTTTTGCAGTCTTCTCTTCTTCTTCCTGTCCCTTAAATGTCAGTTTCTCCCAGGGTTAGTCCGTGACCCATTTTTCTTCTCAGTCTGCACATTCTCCCTAGCAATCTCATCCCAACTCGTGGCTTCAGCTACCACTTATTCAGGATGTCTGCATCTATATCTCTAGCCCCACCATATTTCCTGAGCTCTAGTAGCTTCATTTAATCTACTGCTTCTTTCCACCTGGACATCTAGACGACTACGTACACTTCAGGCTTTTACAGATTTAAAGTTGCTGTTACCAGTCCCCACGACTACCCCTGCGTTCCCTAACTCGAGACCAGTTTCCTACCCAGAAAATTAGGAGTCATTCTCAATTCCTCTTTGCCTATATTCCTCACATCTGTTTGGTCTCTGAGTTCTGTAGATTCTCCCTTTACTTTGACTTCTCGTATTTTGTCTCACTGCCCTAGATCAGACTGTCATCGTTTCTCACTGTGGTTTCAGTAGCCTTCTTACTAGTCTCTCTGCCTATAACCTGGTTCTTCTGTAGTCTGCCCTTCCTACAGCTACCAAGATACTTTTTCTTACAATCAATTCTAATCATTTTATTTTTCTCAGAATGCTTCGATTTCTTATGGGGTAAAATTTAAACTGTTATACTTTATTATATTGTCTATTTGGCCTCTGACTAATTATCCTCCTATCACTTCTAACTTCACAGTCTCCAGCAGTGCTAAACTGCTTTTAGTTTCCAGAACATTCTGTGCTCTTTTAACTTTCTATTCCTTTGCATATAATCTTCCCTCTGCCTTGACCGTTCCTCTCTCTGTTTGCCAGCCGACTAACTTCTGCTCAAGTCCCAGCTCCAGGGCTCCCTCTTCCAAGTTGCATGCTGTCTTTGATTCCAGATGGGCTTAGGTGCTCCTTCTCCTGTGCTCTTCCTGTACTTGGGACAGACCTCCAGAGGGTTAGTTTTATTGCATTATTGTTCCTAGCAGAGCTCAGCAGTAAGCTCCTTGAATGCAGGGATGGTGTCTCATTTCTATATCCACAGTTCCTGTCACACAGCAGGTACATAATAATTTAATTTATTTAAGGACTAAATGAATGAAAGTACTTTGAAAGGGGAAGTGCTGTACAGATGTAACAATATTTTCATTATTAGCATTTTCTTGTAAGCATTAGGCCCTTTCTAACTCTAAAGTTCTGTGATCTATAAATGAGTTCTGAGGGGACAATTCTGATTTTTAAAATTAATTAATTGATTAATTTGGCTGTGCCGGGTCTTAGTTGCGGCATGCAGGATCTAGTTCCCTGACCAGGGGTCAAACCCGGGCCCCCTGCATCGGGAGCTCGGAGTCCCAGCCACTGGACCACCAGGGAAGTCCCAACAATTCTGATTTTATTTCATTCTTTTATCTATCTGCAGGCGGTCAGAAGCCCAAGAGCCCTCCCAGCCCCTCAGATGAGTTTGCTTTCTCTATGATCAGCCTTATACTCTTTCCCCAAGAAGTTGATTAAACATACTTTCCTATGGTTTTTTCAGCCTTCCACCTAATACACATTTTAATCCTAAATAATGATTTGCTTCATATGTGATTACATTTCCTTACCCCACAACCACCAATTCAATCATTTTGCTTTAGTTGCTCTAGTTATCATAAAGTATACAGTGGCTGGAAATGTACACATTATCAGTATTCTAGAGATTCTCTGAAGAACCTAGAGAATTATCTATTTGGCTGGACTGCTGGTTCTGCAGTTGCCTTTTCTCCTATCCCACAGTTCTCATCCTGGTTCTGTGCTTCTACCAGGGGCCTTGGCAAAACAAGCAGTGTATAGTTTAACTTCACTCATACTTTATTTTTTAGGACTTGGCGGTTGTCTCTTGATTTATTGCACTGGGAAGAATAAGTTTTGATTTTTCTTTTCTTTTTCTTTCTTGTTCCTCCCTCTGAGGGAGCCTGCGTCATTGAGAAATGTTTAACCTCATGGCCTTGCACTGGGGCTGGAAATTTGCCTAAGGGAACTTGAAGCTGGTAGTGTTTTTACTCAGATTCCCCCTATGGGGAGGGGGATTTCAGCAGGGCCTGCCAAAACAGAAAGATGTTGGGAAATTTTTTAGTAGCAAAGCTATTGCCGTTAGGTTACTGAAAGTATTTAGAGAGTTTTCTGGAGAGAAGCTTAGGCATTTTGAAATCCCTCTGGGAGAAAGCTGTAGCTTTACCAGGTACAAACAAAAATTCAGGCTGAGAAACTTAGCTTCTCAGATGTGTGGTATGTTGTTATAAGAAAACTTTGACCAGTTGGATGAGAAAGAGAAGCTAACCATAGTTTGAGGAGTTTACAAACTCTCACTTAGGGAAAATAGCCATAGGCTGGGGCAAATCTCTATGGACTGTGGGAAGAATTTGGCTTTTTATCAATTCTGGATTATCCTAAGAGTAGATCATCACAGGGATTTTCTTTGGCAAGCCTCTTGTTCAGATTCTTATTGATATTGTCACTCTATCTATTTACAAAAGCACTTTGTTGATACAAACAAGATATTTGCCCAGTGAGAGTTAGAATAGATGATCTTTTGTGCCCAAACAATGATCTCCCTATTAGGAGAAGGTGAGATCCAGTGAATGTTTAGAATATGACTACCTCTGCTTATTTTTATCTTTGTGTCACCGATGAAAAGTTATACAGTTGTTTGCCAGTATGGAATGATAAGCTGTGCAGGCTCTGGACTTTGACAAGGGAAGAATTGTGCAGTTAGACCATTTGTGGCAGCTTTGTGACTTCCTGGAAAATTGGAAACAACTGCATAGTACTTAATACAAATATAGGCATTCCTGCCCACTCTAAAAGATAGTTGGACTCATCCGGCCGGTTGTCTTTCTATACACTGGCTCTTCTGTTAGCCTGGATGATTGAGGGTTGATAATATGCATGGCTAACGAGACTTCTCTTTTAATCAGCAAGTATTTATTTATTACTGATTATATATATACTTAGCACTCTGGTAGGTACTGTGGGGGATTCCTGAGAAGTAGAAGGAATGATTCTGAGACTCAAGAAATTTGCATTCTTGTTGGAGATAACAGTAGTAAGTGAGGATTATAAAATCCTAAGAAAAAAGAAAGAAATGAGGTCAGGAAAACTTCACAATGGAGGTAAGATTAGAGCTGGACCTAAGAGGAAAAGTGCTGTTAGCAAAGGTAACAGGAGTCGGAGGAGGGAAGGGTTGAATCAGATGGCGTTCAGGTAGGAGGAGTATCCTAAGGCAAGGTCTGGAAACTAGACTAGGCTGGTGTGTCAGAAGAATAAGGTTTCACCTTGATTGGAATAGGAGGTATGGTATAGTTGGAAGAGAACATTGGGTTGAATAGATAATAAGGAGCTGGATAATCGAAGACCTTGAATGTTAAATTGGAGAGTTTGGCCTTAATCGGATAGTGGGGAGTCATTTTTAAGCTCTTGAGTAATTATTTATATTTCTTTCAGTAATTACTATTATTATTATTATTTTTTGGAGTATAATTGCTCCACAATGGTGTGTTAGTTTCTGCTATACAATGAAGTAAATCAGCTGTATGCAGACACATATCCCCTCCCTCTTGGACCTCCCTCCCACCCTCAATAATTATTTTTTAAATTGAAATTTTGGTTGAGATAACTGTAGATTTACAGGCAGTTGTAAGAAATAATACAGAAATAATACAGAGAGATCCTTTGTACACAATAATTACTTTTTAAGTGCTAAGTTTGTGAGAGTCGCTTCAAAGCTCACATAAATGTATAAGATGTTATACCTGGCTTTTCACAAGCATACAGGGAAAGGATATGTGTACACATCCTTTTTTTAGAAAAGATTTATTTATTATTATTTATTTTTGGCTGTGTTGGGTCTTCGTTGCGGTGCGTAGGCTCTTCGTTGTGGCACATGGGCTTCTCTCTAGTTGTGACATGTGGGTTTTCTCTTCTCTGGTTGTGGTGCGCAGGCTCCAGGGCAAGTGGGCTCTGTAGTTGTGGTGCACGGGTTCCAGGGCATGTGGGCTCTGTAGTTGTGGCGCTCAGGTTCCAGAGCACGTGGGCTCTCTAGTTTGTGGCACACGGGCTCTAGTGAGGCGCACGAGCTCAGTAGTTATGCCACGCAGGCTTAGTTGCTCTGCGGCATGTGGGATTTTAGTTCAAACCCACGTCGCCTGTGTTGGAAGGCGGATTCTTTACCACTGGACCACCAGGGATGTCCCTACATCCTTTTTAGTAGATACTGTTTAACAAAATATGAAGCATAACATGTGTGCCCTATGAGCAGGGCTCTTAGAGAAACAGTGAATCACTTTTGGGAGGGGTTTAGGAAAGGCTTGTAGTGCTGGTGCCATGTGAAATTATTCACTCAGCCCCTCATACATCCCAGGGCCTGTGCCAGGTGCTAGGGGTGCAGAGGTGAGCAAGATAGACATGGCTCTTATCCTCGTGCAGCCTGAAATTTATTGGTGAAGGTAGACAAGTAATTACAATAAAATAGAATGGGAGTTATAATGGGAAATTCAGAATGCCATGGGAGAGCAGAGCAGGGGGATCCAAACAATTCTAGGGTACATCGTAGGAAGGTCTCACAGAGGGAGGGATATTTAAGCTATGATCTGAGGGATGTTCCAGCAGAGAGGACAATGTGAACATCTGAAGGTGAGAAGTAAAACAGCACCTTCAAGGAACTAATGGACTTCTCTTACAGCTGGTATATAGAGACAGTGTAGTATAATGGATTTGAGAGCGGGTTCTGGAACCTGACTGCCCGGGTTTACATCCTGGCCCTACCACTTACTAGTTGCCCTTGGACAGTTATTTAGTTGTGTCTCAGTTTCCCCATCTGAAAATCGACATAGCAGTAATTTCTACCCCATAGATTAGGACTAAGTGATTTCTGACGTATAATGCCCTTAGATTAGTGCCTGGCACACAGCATGTGCTCAGTACATGTTAGCTATTACTGCTGTTGCTGTGACTTCAGCTATAAAATGTGAAATGATGAATGGTAAGAATAACTCAGAAATTCAAGGGGGCCTTAAAAGACATGTTAGGAGTTTGGGCTTTATCCTCAGCGCAATGGGAAGTCATTGAAGGGCTTTGAGTAGAGGCATGACATTAGATTTGCATTTTAGAAAGATTATTCTGGTTTCATGTAGAAGATGAATTGAAGGGGCTTAAGAAAGATGGCAGGGAGACCAAATAAGAAGCAGTTGCAGAAGTCCAGGTGAGGGATGGTAGTCATGAGGAAATGGTTCAATTGAAAAGGCATTTGCTAATCCAGCCATTCAACAAATACTTATTGAATGCTTTCTGTGTGCCAGGTAGACTTCTCAATTCTGGAGATAGATGTCTCATGGAGTTTACGTTCTGTTGGTGAGAGGGAGGTAGTGACAATGAGCAAATATTAACATAATATTAGGAATGATAAGTGCTGTTTAGAAAAAGAAAGCAGAGAAAGGGGATAGATGGTAAGAGTCTGTAGCTAATTTAGAAATGGTGGTCATGGGAATTCCTTAGCGGTCCAGTGGTTAGGACTCTGCGCTTTCACTGCTGAGGGCACAGGTTTGATCCCTGATCAATGAACTAAGATCCCACAAGCCGTGGGGCACGGCCAAAAAAAAAGGAAAAGAAAAGAAAAGAAATGGTGGTCAGGGAAGGCCTTTTTGAGGAAGTGACACTTAAGTAGAGACCTGAATGAAGTGAGGGTTTTTCTGGGGAAAAACTTTCCAGGCACAAGTATGATCATGCTTAGCATGTTCAAGGACTAGTAAGGACAGGGAGGAAATATGAGTGAGGAACGCATGTGCCACAAGGACAGAGATCTTGTTCACCTAGAATTGCCTTGAGCAGCATCTGGCACATACACTCAATACTTGTTGATTGGATAGATGCGCAGGTGGATAGATGGAATTTCAAGTGAATGAACAAATAAATGATACATTCTCCCAAATAAGCCTGGAATCTAGGAAGATGGGGAGAAAGTTGTAGGTAAGCTTCCCAACTAGCATCTTTCTTTCTTATGAGAGGTTAAGAGAAAGGACTCTGTAGCTAGACTGTTAGGTTCAGATCCTGACTTTACCATCTGCTAGATGTGTGACCTTAGGCAAGTTACTTATCTTTTTGGTGCCTCAGTTTCTTCATCTGAAAAATGGGAACAACAGTAGTACCTACCTCATGGGGTCATTGCAGGGTTTCTCATCCTCCGCACTATTGACATTTGGGGCTGGATAATTCTGTGTTGTGCGGGCTGTCCTGTGCGTTGTAGGGTGTTTAGCAGCGTCCTTGGCTGCTGCCTACTAGATGCCAGTAGCTCCCTCCAGTTGTAACAAGCAAAAATGTTTTCAGACATTGCCATATGTCTCCTTCTGGGCAAAATCACCCCGAGTTGAGAACCCTGGGTTTTTGTGAAGATTAAAGGAGCTGGTATGTGTAAAGCACCAAGAACAGTACCTGACATATGTGCTGTCATTAAGATTAGCATAATGACTTCTAGGGAAAAATAAGTGTTTCTCCTTGACAGCTTAGTCTCCCATTTGATTAAGTAAGTAACAAAAACTTTAAAGCACAGTTGCTGATGGAGTGTAAAAAAATGGGTTTGTCTATCTCCAATAAAATTTATTTATGCACGCTACCACTTTCTGTGGATGGAATTCCTTCTGTTCATTCAGGAAACTCTGGCCCTACCTTTAGATACAAAAATGTATCTCAATTGGAAGTTTCTTCAAGGTGGAGGAATGTTAGTAATAGGTTCTTTCCACAGGAACTGGGATTTGGGGCCACTTTTTTGTAAGGTAAGAATTTGGTTTCTAAGATTAGAGTATGCTTCTCTTTGGGTGCACAGTGGCTTTCAACAGCTGCTAATGGAAACCGTCATCTATCCTAGTCAGAACTCACCATCCATAATAAGCATGATCAGTATTTATTGTATTTGGCCATTGAAGAATTAAAATAATAGTGTGTTCAAGAACATTTTGTGGTTATAAATTTTTTTCCAGTTTCATTGAGAAACAGTTGACATACATCACTGTGTAAGTTTAAGGCAAACAGCATGATGGTTTGGTTTACATATATTCTGAAATGATTACCAAAAATAGGTTCACCAAACATCCAATAAAAAGAAAAGTAAGATGAAAAGAAAAAAGAAAACAAAATTTCCCCTTGTGATGAGAACTCTAAGGATTTACTCTCTTAACATTTCTCCTGTATGTCATACAGCAGTGTCAGCTATAGACATCCCATTGTGATCATGGTTACATTTTATAGAGTCCGTTTTCATTCCATATCATATGTGCTTGCTGCTAGCTAATGCATTGGGTTAGCTGTTTGCAAATAGTGTTTACCTTCGGTGTATCTTAACTTTGCTTAAGCTGTGAACGTGGTGATAAATGGGGAGCGTCATTAGTTTTAGAAATGTGGTATAGAAAAACATCAACTGACAAATGCAGCAATCAGAATGAGATAACTGAAGAAATCTTTTAAAGTCATAAGATCAGGAATAAGACAAGGATGCCCATTCTTGGCACTTTTATTCAACACAGTATTGGCAGTCTCAGCCACAGTAATCAGACAAGAAAAAGAAATAAAAAGAATCGAAACTGGAAAGGAAGAAGTAAAACTGTCACTGTTTGCAGATGACATGATGCTATATATAGAAAATCCTAAAGATGCCACCAGAGAATTACTGGAGCCCATGAATGAGTTTGGTAAAGTTGCAGCATACAAAATTAATATACAGAAATCTTGTATTTCTATACACTAACAACAAACTGTCAGAAAGAGAAAGTAAGGAAACAATCCTTTTTACCATCACATCATAAAGAATGAAATACCTAGGAATAAACCTACCTAGGAGGTAAAAGACCTGCTCAGAAAACTGTAAGACACTGATGAAAGAAATTGAAGACAAACAAGCAGATAGAAAGATATACCGTGTTCTTGGATTGGAAGAATTAATAGTGTTAAAATGACCATACTACCCAAGGCAGTCTACAGATTCAGTGCAATCCCTATCAAAATGCCAATGGCATTTTTCACTGAACTAGAACAAATAATTTTAAAATTTGTATGGAAACACAAAAGACCCCGAATAGCCAAAACAATCTTGAGAAAGAACAGAGCTGGAGGAATCACAGTCATACTCCCTGACTTCAAAAGTCATATTCCCTAAGTACAAAGCTGCAGTGCACAGAAACAAACACATAGATCAATGGAACAGAATAGAAAGCCCAGAAATAAACCCATGCACTTCTGGTCAATTAATCTATGGCAAAGGAGAAAAGAATATACAATGGAGAAAAGACAGTCTGTTCAATAAGTGGTGCTGGGAAAACTGCACAGCTACATGTAAAGAATGAAATTAGAACGTTTTTTAACACCATATACAAAAATAAACTCAGATTAAAGACATAAAGGTAAGACTGGAAACCATAAAACTCCTGGAAGAAAACATAGATAGACCACTCTGACATAAATCATAGCAGTATTTTTTTGGATCTGTCTCCTAAAACAAAGAAAATAAAAGCAAAAATAAAGATAGAACTTAATTAAATTTAAAAGCTTTTGCACAACAAAGGAAACCATCAACAAAATGAAAAGACAGCCTACTGAATGGGAGAAAATATTTGCAAATTATATGACCGATAAGAGGTTAATATTCCAAAATATATAAACAGCTCATACAACTCAATATCAAAAAAAATCAACCCCCCCCCCAAAAAAAAAACAATTTAAAAGTGAGCAGAAGACCTGAATAGACATTTTTCCAAAGAGGACATGCAGATGGCCAACAAGCATGTGAAAAGATGCTCAACATCACTAATCATCAGGGAATGCAAATCAAAACCACGAGATAACACCTCACATCTGGCAGAATGGCTGTCATCAAAAAGAACACAAATAACAACGTTGGCGAGCAGAAGCAAGAAGAACAACCACCCTGCAGCCTGTGGAACAAAAACCACATTCACAGAAAGATAAACAAGATGAAAAGGCAGAGCTATGTACCAGATGAAGGAACAAGATGAAACCCCAGAAAAACAATTAAATGAAGTGGAGATAGGAAACATTCCAGAAAAAGAATTCAGAACAATGATAGTGAAGATGATCCAGGACCTCAGAAAAAGGATGGAGGCAAAGATCGAGAAGATGCAAGAGATGCTTATTAACAAAGACCTAGAAGAATTGAAGAACAAACAAACAGAAGTGAACAATACAATAACTGAAATGAAAAATACACTAGAAGGAATCAGGAGGAGAATAACTGAGGCAGAAGAACAGATAAGTGACCTGAAAGACAGAATGATGGAATTCACTGCTGTGGAACAGAATAAAGAAAAAAGAATGAAAAGAAATGAAGACAGCCTAAGAGACCTCTGGGACAACATTAAACACGACAACATTCGCATTTTAGGGGCCCCAGAAGGAGAAGAGAGAGAGAAAGGAGCCAAGAAAATATTTGAAGAGATTATAGTAGAAAACTTCCTAACATGGGAAAGGAAATAGCCACCCAAGTCCAGGAAGCACAGAGAGTCCCAGGCAGAAAACACCAAGACACATAGTAATCAAATTGACAAAAATTAAAGACAAAGAAAAATTATTGAAAGCAACAAGGGAAAAACGACAAATAACATACAAGGGAACTCCCATAAGGTTAACAGCTGATTTCTCAGCAGAAACTCTACAAGCCAGAAGGGAGTGGCATGATACATTTAAAGTGATGAAAGGGAAGAACCTACAACCAAGATTACTCTACCCAGCAAGGATCTCATTCAGATTTGATGGAGAAATCATAAGCTTTACAGACAGGCAAAAGCTAAGAGAATTCAGCACCACCAAACCAGCTCTACAGCAAATGCTAAAGCAATTTCTCTAAGTGGGAAACACAAGAGAAGAAAAGGACCTAGAAAAACAAACCCATTAAGAAAATGGTCATAGGAACATACATATCGATAATTACCTTAAATGTGAATGGATTAAATGCTCCAACCAAAAGACACAGGCTCACTGAATGGATACAAAAACAAGACCCATATATATGCTGTCTACAAGAGACCCACTTCAGACCTAGGGACACATACAGACTGAAAGTGAGGGGATGGAAAAAGATATTCCATGTAAATGCAAATCAAAAGAAAGCTGGAGTAACAATACTCATATCAGATAAAATAGACTTTAAAATAAAGAATGTTACAAGGGAAAAGGAAGGACACTACATAATGATCAAGGGATCAATCCAAGAAGAAGATATAATAATTATAAATGTTTATGCACCAACATAGGAGCACCTCAATACATAAGGCAACTGCTCAGAGCTATAAAAGAGGAAATCAACAGTAACACTTACACCAATGGACAGATCATCCAAACAGAAAATTAATAAGGAAACAGAAGCTTTAAATGACACAATAGACCAGATAGATTTAATTGATATTCATAGGACATTCCATGCAAAAACAGCAGATCACACTTTCTTCTCAAGTGCACACAGAACATTCTCCAGGATAGATCACATCTTGGGTCACAAATCAAGCCTCAGTAAATTTAAGAAAATTGAAATCATGTCAAGCATCTTTTCTGACCACAACGCTATGAGATTAGAAATCAGTTACAGGGGAAAAAACATAAAAAACACAAACACATGGAGGCTAAACAATATGTTACTAAATAACCAAGAGATCACTTTAAAAATCAAAGAGGAAATCAAAAAATACCTAGAGACAAATAACAATGAAAACACGACTATCCAAAACCTGTGGGATGCAGCAAAAGCAGTTCTAAGAGGGAAGTTTATAGCAATACAAGCCTACCTCAAGAAACAAGAAAAATCTCAAATAAACAATCTAACCTTACACCTAAAGGAACTAGAGAAAGAAGAACAAACAAAACCCAAAGTTAGCAGAAGGAAAGAAATCATAAAGATCAAAGCAGAAATAAATGAAATAGAAACAAAACAGTAGCAAAGATCAATAAAACTAAGAGCTGGTTCTTTGAGAAGATAAACAAAATTGATAAACCATTAGCCAGACTCATCAAGAAAAAGAGAGAGAGGACTCAAATCAACAAATTAGAAATGAAAAAGGAGAAGTTACAACAGACACCACAGAAATACAAAGCATCCTAAGAGACTACCACATGCACCACTATGCCAATAATATGGACAACCTGGAAGAAGTGGACAAATTCTTAGAAAGGTATAACCTTCCAAGACTGAACCAGGAAGAAACAGAAAATATGAACAGACCAATCACAAGTAATGAAATTGAAACTGTGATTAAAAATCTTCCAACAAACAAAAGTCCAGGACCAGATGGCTTCACAGGTGAATTCTATCAACCATTTAGAGAAGAGCTAACACCCATCCTTCTCAAACTCTTCCAAAAAATTACAGAGGAAGGAACACTCCCAAACTCATTCTATGAGGCCACCATCACCTTGATATCAAAACCAGACAAAGATACTACAAAAAAAAAATTACAAACCAGTATCACTGATGAATATAGATGCAGAAATCCTCAACAAAATACTAGCACACAGAATCCAACAACACATTAAAAGGATCATGCACCATGATCAAGTGGGATTTATCCCAGGGATGCAAGGATTCTTCAATACACGCAAATCAATCAATGTGATACATCGTATTAACAAATTGAATAATAAAAACCATATGATCATCTCAATAGATGGAGAAAAAGCTTTTGACAAAATTCACCTATCTATGATAAAAACGCTCCAGAAAGTGGGCATAGAGGGAACCTACCTCAACATAATAGAGACCATATACAACAAACCCACAGGAAACATCATTCTCAATGGTGAAAAACTGACAGCATTTCCTCTAAGATCAGGAACAAGACAAGGATGTCCACTCTCGCCACTGTTATTCAGCATAGTTTTGGAAGTCCTAGCCACAGCAATCAGAGAAGAAAAAGAAATAAAAGGAATACAAATTGGAAAAGAAGTAAAACTGTCACTTTTTGCAGATGACATGATACTATACATAGAGAATCCTAAAGATGCCACCAGAAAACTACTAGAGCTAATCAATGAATTTGGTAAAGTTGCAGGATACAAAATTAATGCACAGAAATCTCTTGCATTCCTATACACTAATGATGAAAAATCTGAAAGAGAAATTAAGGAAACACTCCTATTTACCATTGCAGCAAAAAGAATAAAATACCTAGGAATAAACCTACATAGGGAGACAAAAGACCTGTATGCAGAAAACTATAAGACACTGATGAAAGAAATTAAAGATGATACCAACAGACGGAGAGATATACCATGTTCTTGAATTGGAAGAATCAATATTGTGAAAATGACTATGCTACCCAAAGCAATCTACAGATTCAGTGCAATCCTTATCAAATTGCCAATGGCATTATTTACAGAAGTAGAACAAAAAAAAAATCTTAAAATTTATATGGAGACACAAAAGACCCCGAATAGCCCAAGCAATCTTGAGGGAACAAAGTGGAGCTAGAGGACTCAGGCTCCCTGACTTCAGACTATACTACAAAGCTACAGTAATCAAGACAGTACGGTACTGGCACAAAAACAGAAATATAGATCAGTGGAACAGGATAGAAAGCCCACGCACCTGTGGTCACCTTATCTTTGACAAAGGAGAGAAGAATATACAACGGAGAAAAGACACCCTCTTCAATAAGTGGTGCTGAGAAAACTGGACAGCTACATGTAAAAGAATGAAATTAGAACACTCCCTAACACCATACACAAAAATAAAGTTAAAATGGATTAAAGACCTAAATGTAAGGCCAGACACTATAAAACTCTTAGAGGAAGACATAGGTAGAACACTCTATGACATAATTCACAGCAAGATCCTTTTTGACCCACCTCCGAGAGTACTGGAAATAAAACAAAAATAAACAAATGGGATCTAATGAAAAGCTTTTGCTAAGCAAAGGAAACTACAAACAAGACGAAAAGACAACCCTCAGAATGGGAGAAAATATTTGCAAACGAGTCAGTGGACAAAGGATTAATCTCTAAAATATATAAACAGCTCATGCAGCTCAATATTTAAAAAAACAAACAACCCAAAGCAAAAATGGGCAGAAGACCTAAATACACATTTCTCCAAAGAAGACATACAGATGGCCCAGAAGCAAATGAAAAGCTGCTCAACATCACTAATTATTAGAGAAATGCAAATCAAAACTACAATGAGGTATCACCTCACATCAGTTAGAATGGGCCATCAGAAAATCTACAACAACAAATGCTGGAGAGGGTGTGGAGAAAAGGGAACCCTCTTGCACTTTTGGTGGGAATGTAAATTGATAAAGCCACTGTGGAGAACAGTATGGTTGCTTAAAAAACTAAAAATGGAATTACCATATGATCCAGCAATCCCACTACTGGGCATATACCCAGAGAAAACCATAATTCAAAAAGACACATGCACCCCAGTGTTCATTGCAGCACTATTTACAATAGCCAGGTCATGGAAGCAACCTAAATGCCCATCGACAGATGAATGGATAAAGATGTGGTACATGGGCTTCCCTGGTGGCGCAGTGGTTAAGGACCTGCCTGCCAATGCATGGGACATGGGTTCAACCCCTGGTCTGGGAAGATCCCACATGCCGTGGAGCATCTATTCCCGTGTGCCACAACTAGTGAGCCTGCGCTCTAGAGCCCGCGTGCCACAACTACTGAAGACTTGCACTTAGAGCCCATGCTCAACAAGAGAAGCCACTGCAGTGAGAAGCCCTCACGCTGCAACTAGAGAAAGCCTGCACCCAGCAACGAAGACCCAATGCAGCCAAAAATAAAAATAAATAAATTTATAAAAAGAGAAAAAAAGATGTGGTACATATTATTACTCAGCCATAAAAACGAACAAAATTGGGTCATTTGTAGAGATGTGGATGGACCTAGAGACTGTCATACAGAGGGAAGTAAGTCAGAAAGAGAAAAACAAATATCGTATGTAACACATATATGTGGAACTAGAAAAATGGTACAGATGAACTGGTTTGCAGGGCAGAAATAGAGACACAGATGTAGAGAACAAACGTATGGACACCACGGGGGTGGGTAAGTGGATGGGGTGGTGGTGGTGGTGGGATGAACTGGGAGATTGGGATTGACATATATACACTAATATGTACAAACTTGATGACTAATAAGAATCTGCTGTATAAAAAGTAAAATAAAATTCAAAAAAAAAAAGAACCAAAAAAAAAATTGGTAAGACCAGTGTCGAGGAGTGTGCTGCCTATGTTGTCTTCTATGAGTTTTGTGGTTTCAGGTCTTATATTTGGGTCTTTGATACATTTTGAGTTTAATTTTGTATGTGGTGTGAGAAAATGTTCTTGTTTCATTCTTTTGTAAGTGGCTGTCCAGTTTTCCCAACACCACTTATTGACTTAGAAGCTTTAGCACAGGGAAAGAAATCATCAACAAAACAAAAAAGCAACCTACTGAATGGGAGAAGATATTTGCAAATGACATGTCTGATAAGCTGTTAGTATCCAAAATATATAAAGAACTCAGTGAATGGAACCTAAAGAGAACTGTATTTTGGCTCAACAGAGAGAAAAAATACCAGATGATTACAGATGAGAATAATGGAATGGGAATACTTCTTGAAGTGGCAGGCTTTCTGCCACTGGAGGTGTTGAAGAGTCTGGAGGCTTTGTCGGTCCCATTTAGGTATGCTATAGAGGACAAAATACCTACATTTGGAAAGAAGCTGGACTAGATGACTTTCATGGTTTTTCTTAATTGTAGGATTCTAGATTTAAAATCTAATTTTTTGGCTCTGCCCAAATTCACATCAAAAATTACTATCCAACAGGTTCCAGGTCATACTGGTTTAGGAGGTATGATTCTGAAAGGGTGCCCATCGATTCCTAACCTTATTAGGTTTACACTTTGTAGGTAATTTCTATGTTTTAACCTAAAAGCAAGACTGAGATGCAGAATTCCATCCATCATAGCAGGCTGTTGGAAGTCATATTTTGGACAGGTCTTGCCCTGGGGCTTCCCTGCAACACCTGGAAAATTTATATCCCCTGCACCAGAAATCCAAGAATCTTAAATTCTGTTTTTTATATGAAACTTCCTTCAGTCCAAAATTTGATACAAAATGGATCAGTGAAGTATAATGAATATGTGTTTGGGTGTTGAGCAATGGATTAAGTAAAATTAAATCATAAATCAGGAACAAAGAACAGTAAAAAGAATTTACCTTTAAAAAAAAAACACGTTGGCGAGGATGTGGAGAAAAGGGAATCCTCGCACACTGGTGGTGGGAATGCAAGTTGGTAAAGCCACTGTGGAAAACAGTATGGAGGTGTCTCAAAAAACTAAACAGAACTACCATCTGACCCAGCAATTCCACTCCTTGGTATATATCTGAAGAAAACAGAAAAAAACCCACAAGTTGGAAAAGATACACGCACCCCAGCATTCATAGCAGCATTATTTTCAATAGCCAAGATATGGAAGCAACCTAAATAGCAGCAGAAGAATGGATAAAGAAGATGTGTGTGGGGGGTGTGTGCATGTGTGTGTGTGTAGTATAGTGGAATACTACCCAGCCATAAAAAAGAATGAAATTTTGCCATTTGCAATGACATGGAGGGGCTTGGAGGGTATTATGCTTAGTGAAATAAGTCAGAGACAGATAAATACTGTATGATATTACTTATATGTGGAATCTAAAAAATATAACAAACTAGTGAATATAACAAAAAAGCAGCAGACTCAGTTATAGAAACAAACTAGTGGTTACAGTGGGGACAGGGAGGCGGGGAGGGGCAGTATAGGGGTGAGATAGTGGGAAGTGTAAGATAGACTCAAGGATGTATTGATTTGTAGTGAGGTGGATGGACCTAGAGTCTGCCATACAGAGTGAGGTAAGTCAGAAAGAGAAAAATAAATACCGTATGCTAACACATATATATGGAATCTAAAAAAAAAAAAAAAGTGGTTCTGAAGAACCTAGGGACAGGACAGGATTAAAGACACAGACGTAGAGAATGGACTTGAGGACACGGGGAGGGGGAAGGGTAAGCTGGGACAAAGTGAGAGGGTGGCATGGACTTATATATACTACCAAATGTGAAATAGCTAGCTAGTGGGAAGCAGCCGCATAGCACAGGGAGATCGGCTCGATGTTTTGTGACCACCTAGAGCGGTGGGATAGGGAGGGTGGGAGGGAGACGCAAGAGGGAGGAGATATGGGGATATATGTATAGCTGATTCACTTTGTTATAAAGCAGAAACTAACACAGCGTTGTAAAGCAATTATACTCCAATAAAGATATTTTTTAAAAAAAGTATGTATTGTATGACACAGGAAATATTTTTTAATATTTAGTATTTTATAGTAACTGTAAATGGAGTATAACCCTTAAAAATTGTGAATCACTGTATTATATACCGGTAACATAATATTGTATATCAGCTATAACTCAATTTAAAATACTGTAACAGTATAAATTTTTTTTTTTTTTTTTTTTTTGCGGTACACGGTCCTCTCACTGTTGTGGCCTCTCCCGTTGCAGAGCACAGGCTCCGGACGCGCAGGCTCAGCGGCCATGGCTCACGGGCCCAGCCGCTCCGCGGCATGTGGGATATTCCCAGACTGGGGCACGAACCTGTGTCCCCTACATCAGCAGGCGGACTCTCAACCACCGTGCCACCAGGGAAGCCCAACAATATAAATTTTTAAAAATAAAGTCGTGACTCATCAATCCCCATTTGGGAGATTATTATTATTTTAAAAATTTACTTAAGTCTTCATACATAAATCTACATATGTACATAATTTTACATAGATAACATAAATCTGAAGTTTTACATCCTTTTTTTTTTTTTTTTTTTTTTTTGGCGGTAAGTGGGCCTCTCACTGTTGTGGCCTCTCCTGTTGCGGAGCACAGGCTCAGCGGCCATGGCTCACAGGCCCAGCCGCTCCACGGCATGTGGGATACTCCTGGACCGGGGCACGAACCCGTGTCCCCTGCATCAGCAGGTGGACTCTCAACCACTGCGCCACCAGGGAAGCCCTACATCCTTATTTTTTTAAGTGCAGGCTTTTTTGCTAAGCTTTCTCTCCTCTTCTTTTTCCTCATTCCCCCCACATTGGTGTGTCTTTACCCCCAAACCATGTAAACAGCCTGATGTATATCCTTCTATATTTTTCTCTGCACTCACACAGTCCTATACAGATCCATATGCACACAAACACACACAGTTTTTTTCCTTTTTTCTATTGACTTATTTTTAAGTGGGATTGTGTCATATGCATTTTTTTTTTACCTTTTGCTTTTCTCACTCAACGATACTTAATGGAATCCTAGCACATCATCTGACATAGATCAGATTAATTCTTTTCAATGGCTACATGCTGTTTCATGGCCTGTATGTGCTATAATGTATTCAGACATTTCCTGTATCGGAAGATATTATATTCATTTTGCTTCTTTCTCTTTTTGCCATTATGAAACATGCTGCAATAAACATCCTTTTTATGTATGTTTTATGTTTGTATTTCTATGGTGTCTCTTCTTAGGAGTGCGACTGATGAGTTAAGGAGATATGTATTTTTAAGTTCCATAAATGCAGTAGCCAAATTGCTTTTTAACAGACTGTAATGCTTCACATTCCACTAGCCATGTATGAATGTACCATTTTCCCCACCTCTCTGCTAGATATAGGTGTTATAAACTCTTAAAATTTTTGATTCGTCTAATGGCTATGACATGATAGTTTGTTGTTACTTTAATCTCTCTCCAATCAGGACTTTAATTAGGATTCTTAACAGGTTTGCTGAATAAGCCATATGAAAGCCCAACCTGTTTGGACACTGCAGCCACATTTTGAAATGCCAGTGAGACATGGATTGTAAGGGATCAGGGGATGACGACGATAGTTCGGTAACAGTAAAAAGTTGGGCGTTTGAATTCTAAGATCTGTTAATGTGAAAATGTTGCGTAACACTGACTTTTTCTAGGAAATATGTCTTTGCATGTATGCAAAACCTTCTTCCCCAGATCCCTGGCAAATTACCTTGCAACAGAGATCATTTTTCTAGGGAAGTTTAGTACAGTGGTAAACAGATCACATTCAAGAAGGCATTATATTTTATATACCATATTTTATCAGGAAATTGATACCATAATATAATATAGTAAAATTTATATTATGAATAGTTTTTCTTAGCTTATAATTAATCACTTTGACAGTAATGATAGCTAACATATATTGACTTCCTCCCTTGTAGTAGGCACTTTAAATAGTTATTTCATTTAACACCAACCCCAGTCCTTCAAGTTAAGTAAACTTTTGCTTTGAGAGAAACTGGAACCTATCTGGTAAGTGCTGGAGCTAAGGGTTGTACCTTCAAATTCAAAGCACCTGACTATTAAAAGCATGCAATCTTTTGATTAGATACAGTATAAAAGAGCTTGAAGACTCATGAATAATTTTTTTTTTTTTTTTGCGGTATGCAGACCTCTCACTGTTGTGGCCTCTCCCGTTGCGGAGCACAGGCTCCGGACGCGCAGGCTCAGCGGCCATGGCTCATGGGCCTAGCCACTCCGTGGCATGTGGGATCTTCCCGGACCAGGGCACGGACCCGTGTCCCCTGCATCGGCAGGCAGACTCTCAACTACTGCGCCACCAGGGAAGCCCCTCATGAATAATTTTTTAACCTGTGTTTTAACATAAATATAGACCACCACAGTCTAGACCTTATCAGTACCAGGGGCTAATTTGAATTTGACCTTTTCTCCTTTCCTTTGTCTGGGATCTGGCAATGATGATAAATAACATTACTAAGGATTCAATAATTAGTGAGCATACGGTTGAAAGATAGTGGGCTAGATGCTCTGGGTATTTGGTAATGTTTATTGAGTATCCATTGGATAGAGCCCTGTTTTATTTTATTTTATGGCAAAATAAAATAAGAAACAAGATGCTTATCCTTTTCTTCAAAGAGTTTAACATTCAGTTGAAGATAGACTTGGTCATTATACTACAAAATAAGAGGAAATTTTATACTGAAGTTACAGCAGGTGGAGTGACCAGAGTTTTTAGAGGTTAATTAGGGAAGATTTCTTGGAATAGGTAAGTTTTCAGCCAGAGTTCTAAGATGATGGATGTGAACAGGTGGCAGATCTGAGTTTCCTAAAAGATAGTATACTCAGAGTCAGTTCTGACTTGGAATGTTTCATAATTTTTAAGAGTGGAGTGTCCCTTGTCACACATCTTAACTTGAGATTCTAGATTGAGGATTCTGTTTGATGAAATCCTTTTCTAGGCTCTCAGTTAAGTGCTGTGCTTCTGCTTGTCATTTTGATTGCTTGGATTTGTGGGGATGAAGTTTAAATATACGATCTGGATTCAGAAAATAATTTTTGGTTCTCTGTTGCTTTTCATAAAAATATAAGGTTTAGAGGTGATTTTAATTATTCTTTACCATTCACGTAGTTTTACTAATCAGAAAACTTACTGTTTCCTTTTCTTAAGTATAATTAAAAAAAACTTTATTTCTAAATTAGTAATTTAAAGTATAAGTAATGTTACAGTGTATGTCCCTGTGTACACAAACCAAAAAAGAGAAGCACTCCTAAAAGTATTTAAGAACACTCTTTAACAAAAACATTCTTTTAACAACAACAAATCAACTGTTTCCTAACAAAAAGGCTGATGTGTTGATATGTTCAGAACCGTAGCCTGAATTCTGACCAGATGCAGCATTTATCTTGAAATTACCTGAGAATTTGAGACCTAAGAAATTTGAGAAGTCTAGGTTAATTTTTTTTAACTACAAAACAAGTAGTAATTTTGAATTTTTAAAATTAATTTTCAATTATAATAATTGAAAATATATAATTTATATATTTATATAAAATATATTTTATATAATTTTCAGTTATAAAACAAGATAGTATTTGTTTTCTTAAAATAACAAAGTTGTACAAAGAAGGCCCAATCCAGCTTTGAACTTTCTCAACCATTTACATTTAAGGTTATGAAATTATTTTCATCTAAATTTAACTGAATCTTTTCAGTGGGCCTATGCAGCCTTAGATAGTTTATTTTTTTAAAGTATCCTGGGAAATGTTGGTACCTTCTTTGCAGTACAGTCTTTATAAAATTTTGTTGTTGTTGAATAGTATCAGAGTTTCAGGTTAAGATGGTTGATGAAGGACTCTACTCTCTTTAAAATTATGAAGCATTCCAAATTGGAATTGACTCTCTGAGTATAGGGAGCTCAGTAAACTCGCTATCTTAGGGACTTCCCTAGCGGTTCAATGGTTAAGACTCCACGCTTCCATTGCACGGGGCACGGGTTCGATCCCTGGTGGGGGAACTAAGATCCCTCATGCCACATGGCATGGCCTAAAAATAAACTCACTATCTTAAAGGACTAAAACTGCTTTCAGACTCCCAAATTACAGACACCATGAGTTAAATGGCTCCCCTGTGTGTACTGTCCTTGGATTGGAACTTGTGTGTATCTATGTGAACTGCAGAATTGATGCCTGTGAAACAAAACATGTAACCCTGGTGAGTGAGTGGCTGCTGAGCATCCTGACCTCTAGGAAAAATGTCTGGATTTGCAGAAGAATTAACATGCAGTATTCTTGCTTCAGTGGAGAAAAGTGAGGGGAGATGGCTTTCTGCTGGAGTTCTAGCAGCTTTTGATTTTGAAAGATAGAATTGAAGACAATGAAGTAATGAGAAAGAGCCAACAGAGGGACTTCCCTGGTGGTCCGGGGGCTAAGGCTCCACACTCCCAATGCAGGGGGCCAGGTTCAATCCCTGGTCAGGGAACTAGATCCCACATGCCGCAACTAAGAGCCCGCATGCTGCAACTAAGATCCCGCATGCTGCAACTAAAGATCCCACGTGCCACAACTAAGACCTGGTGCAGCCAAATAAACCAATAAATTAAAAAAAAAAAAAACCAGCAGAAATGTAGTTTGACGTCATCTGTTATTTTTTTCTTAGAACTGTGCACTAATAATTGTGTTGCCAGTTTATAATGTGGGCGGCTTGTTTGGCTGGTGACATCTGGACCACTGAAGAAGTGCAGACGGTGGTATGTTATAGGGCTAGCACAGGCAGTTATGGGGAAGCACGAGCGCACGGATTTCTAGCCTCATTAGATCAGCGCTCCAGTACCTAAAGGGAAGAACCTGGCTTTGTGGCTTTTTTAGGCTTGTCTTGCTAATACACAGCACAGCCCAGAGACCTTGAGGCAGAATGTAGCATAGCAGGGATGCTCGGTTGTTCAGAAGCTTCTGTAGCTGCTGGCTTCCCTCTACACTAATGACAAGAAGGGGACTGGAGGAGAGTAGCAGCAAAAAAGGTGTCCTCTATGGTATTAGGTGGGCAAAAAGATCCTGGGGTTCCCTGGAAGCATGACAGTTGTCTACAGAGGACTGTCTGTATAAAGGAGGTTATAAACCACTAATAAGAGAAAGATATGTAAAAGTGTGGTACTCTTTCTGTTTATAGGGGTAGACTTTTACTTCAGTTAAAAAAAAAAAGTGTAGGCGACTTCCCTGGTGGTGCAGTGGTTAAGAATCTGCCTGCCAATGCAGGGGACACGGGTTCGAGCCCTGGTCTGGGAAGATCCCACATGCCGCGGAGCAACTAAGCCCGTGTGCCACAACTACTGAGCCTGCGCTCTGGAGCCTGTGAGCCACAACTACTGAGCCTGTGTGCTGCAATTACTGAAGCCCATGCACCTAGAGCCCGTGCTCTGTAACAAGAGAAGCCACCGCAATAAGAAGCCTGCACACCACAACAAAGAGTAACCCCCGCTGACCGCAACTAGAGAAGGCCCGCGCACAGCAACGAAGACCCAACGCAGCCAAAAAATAAATAAAAAAATTAAAAAAAAATGTGTAGACTGTACTTGAAATCATTCTGTTTGAAGTATCACTGCCTGGTTTCATTGCAAAAGGAAATTTAGGGAGGAAAGTTTAAATAAAATCATTTTGGTCTTTAAGGTCTGGGGTCCCAGGGAAGACAGTTTCTTTTTGTGTTGTACAAAGTCGTTTGTAAAAAATAAACATTTTATTTATTTTTATTTCTATTTAAATATATATATAAATTTTTTTTTTTTTTTGGCTGCATCAGGTCTTAGTTGCAGCACTGGGGATCTTTCGTTGTGGTGCGTGGGCTCTTCTTTGCAGTACACGGGCTTCTCTTTAGTTGTGGTGCACAGACAGGCTCATTAGCTGCTGTGTGAGGGCCCTCTAGTTGTGGCGTGTGGGCTCAGTAGTTACGGCATACGGGCTTTGTTGCCCTGCGGCATGTGGGATCCTAGTTGCCTGTCCAGGGATCGAACCGGCATCCCCTGCACTGCAAGATGGATTCTCAACCACTGGACCACGAGGGAAGTCCCCCAAAATAAACATTTTAAAAAGGTGGCTAAAACATTTTAGAGTATGTGATTATAGGGAGGCAGCAGCCTTTTTTTTTTTTTTCCTTGAGAAACATATTAATTGGTGTGCCTTGTTCTCCTGAAGACTTGATTACTCAAAGGCACAGCCAGTTAGAAAACTCTTCTTCCATCTTGTTTTTCTGTTTCAGAAAGTTCTGCTTGCAGTTAACGGTCAGTCTGCCGTCTGGCAACTCTGCTCCCCAATTGTGTGCAGACTGCTTATCAGTGCTCTTCGTTGTTTCTGGTCTTTGCATGACTCAGTGTTAGTCAGAGTCCGAACGAAGGAATCCCAGGAGAGATTGTGACTGGCTCCCTTTTTTGGGTGATGGTTTTTATTTAATTTACTAGGTCTTGTAACATAGGCAAATGTTAACAGTTTGAGAAATCCTAAAGGAATGTGAGTTCCAAGCATGACATCTTTACAAGAAAACAGTTGTGAATTCACTAAATGTGAATTTAGTAATGTTAAACAGATCTTTTTTATACCTTTCTCCCCCTGTTTTCTACTCTGAGTAATTTTGTCCGTTTAATGGGAGAGCATGGGCTGCCCTAAAAGTGGAAGACTATAATTAAACAATATTAAAAAGAACCATTTGCTGAACATTTTCTATACATATGACATATTGATTATTGATTGTCTCATTAAATTCACCCTACAACCATATGAATTTGGTGATGTTACCACCATTTTCAGGTGGGATGAAAGCTCAGAGAGGTTAAGTGACTTACCCAAAGCCAGACTGGTGGTGGGTAGTAAGAGCAAGAATTTGAACAAAGGTCTTCCTGGTTCCAAGTGCAGAGCTCTCAGCTGCTATCACATTGCCTCTATCCTGCTTCAGAGGGGTAGTAGATCTCGGGCAGAAGAAAAAGCAATCTGGTTCTCTTGCTTGCTTTGGTGGTTCATTTGTTTACTGTCTGGGTCTCCCTTCTTACCCAGCACCTAGCATGTGCATAATGCACACTCAGTAAATGTTTACTGAATGAACAAGTGTGTACAATTAACCATGGAAAATGGAAGTGAACTGACATTTTTGTTTGTAAAATTTTTGTAAGTATATGTTATATTTGTAAATATAGTAAAGTACATCTCAGACTAATATTTATCAGGTTTATTCATATATAGATGTTTGAGAAAGAATAAAACATTTACAGTTCGATATGATTTCTGGAGATTATCAGCAAACAGCCTGACCTCTCATTTCCCTTTCCTAACTAGTCTCCCACGGCTGGTCTTGGTTCTCTTCATTTCACACTGCTGTCAAAGTGCCCTTTCTTTCTTCCTCTCTCTCCTCCGTTGCCCAAGAAATTGTTATTGTCACACCTTTTGCTTTTTAACATTTCTCTCCCTTTGGTTGGAATTCCTTTCCCCATCTTTTTGGTTGACTTTTTAAAAAAACTGTTCAGGACTTGGCTCAGGTGTCTTCTCTGACTCCTTCGAACCTTGTTAGGTCCCCTCTTTGTGTTCCCATCAGAGCACTTGTCATGCCGACGATTGTATAATTGGGTACACGTCTGTCCATTTCTTTGAACAGCCTGTATTGTAAGCTCCATGAAGGGAGTGACTTGAGTGTTTTATCTGTCTGCGTCACGGTGCCTGGCACATGGTAGGCAGACAGTAAATATGGAACGAAAAATAAAACAAAGGGTATAGCTTGCCCAGTCCCGCCATACATCTTAGAGAACCATTCCATTTTAGAGATGGAGCCTGTCAGCTCTGGCCCCTTCTGTTTAGAGATGAGGGTGATGCCCTGCAGTCCTACAACTAAGTAATTAGCAGCGCAGCTGAAAAACAGGGCTCCTGAATTCCAGCCCAGTGTCCTTTCTTTCGTTTTTTGAAACAAGAATTTTTTTTGTTTATTATAAAGGCAGTAGTTGTTTAATGTAGAAAATTTAGAAGATACAGATAAACGGAAGGGAGAAAGAAAATAAAAGCATACTATTCCTACCACCATCCTTCCACTCTCCTCTGTGCACACGTTTATCTACGTGTTACATAATCGTGTGATGACAACAGCTTGCATTTACTGAATCTTATAGAATAAGCACTGTCCTCAGTGCTTTGCATGTATTACCTCATTTATTACAGCAACCCTACAGGATGAATACTTAGGAATGGAATTGCTGGGTCATATGGTAAGTCTTTGTGTAAGCATTTGAGGAACTACCAGGCTGTTTTCCAAAGTGGTTCTGCCATTTTATATTCCTACCAGCTACACAGGATGACTCTCCACAGAATTTTCAGATAAGTCTTTCTGCACCTCTGCAACATCTGATGACCCGAATCAGAAATCCCCAAATCTCCCCAAAGCTTTGTTATCCCCACTTTTACAGATGAGGAAATGAAGGCATAGAGATGTTGCGTATCTCAAGGTCGTACAGCTAGTAAGTGGTAAAGATGACCAAGATTTAAACCCAGGCAATCTAGCTCTAGAGCTTATATTCTTAACTACTATTCCATTCTGCCTCTATGCATAATATTTTATAATCTGCTTTAAAAAAAATTGAGATAAATTTATATACAGTAATGGTCACCCTTTTCAGGGGTACAGTTCAATAAGTTTTGGTAAAAGGTAAACCACCACCACAACCAAGAGATAAAGACAGTTTCTATCAAAAAGTTCCATTGTACCTCTTGGTAGGCAGTCTTCCTCCCTATTCCCATCTTCTGGCAACCACTGATCTTATTTCTGCCCTTATAGTTTTGCTTTTTCTTGAATTTCATATAAATGTGTAATCATGTAGTGTGTAACCTTTTGTATTTGTCTTCTTTTACTTAGCATAGTGTTTTTCAGGTTCGTACATATTGTTGTAGTTCGGAGTTTTTTTAAATTGCTGAGTAATATTTCATTGTATGGATGTACCACGAGTTGAAGGACATTTGTTTTTCTTCTAGTTTTTGGCAATTAAAGCTGCTGTGAATATTCACATACAGCTTTTTATGTGGTCATATGTTTTCATTTCTCTTTGTTTAAATACTCAGGAATGGGATTACTGGGTTGTATGATAAGTGTAAGTTTACCTTTATAAGAAATTTCCAGACTGTTTTCCAAAATAGCATTATCATTTTGCATTCTCCCCAGTAATGTCTGAAAGTCCCAGTTTCTCCGCATCCTCACCAGCAAATTATCAGTAGTATTTGTATTCTGATATTAGCCAAATAATTCTCTTCACATAGTCTTGTTGGGAAAAGATGTTGCTTAAATTAAGGATTTCTGATATGTTTTTTTCTTTTTCCTTTCCCTTTTTCTTTCATTTCCATTTTATAAATATTTATTGAGCATCTTACAATGCAAGAGGGTGGATGAGGATAAGTGACTCTACTCAGAGCCCCCGGATTGGCGCCTTGAGTAGGGGCCATGCAGGTGATGGTGAAGCGGTTGATTCTTATACTTCACCTCTTTTCCTACTGGAAAAAATTGCTCAGCGTGGAGGTTTTTGCTTCTCTGCCTCTACCCTGTATCCCTTGCTCAGCTTTCAAGTGCTTAGGAACCTTGTGGGGAGAAGAATATGGTGGCGCATCTGGCACCAGCTGTGCTGCCAGCCTTTCACCACCACCTGCTTTAAGTGAAAATGCCAGTGAGTGTCTGGTGGCAGCTATTTGCATAATTACCTGGGTAGGCTTTTCAATTCAGTCTGTTAGTATAGTTGCCCTGATTGCCTACTCAGCAGTTCGCATGATGTGACTCTGACATGTGAGGAGTAATATCAAAGGGTAAGGTAAGTCGAGGCCGACAACATAAGAGTATGAATCTCAGATTCTTGGTGGGCTGCCACTGTTGTCACAATACGTTGTCTCTGACACTAGCCAGCTTCTTAAGAGCCTTTATTTTCTTTCTAAATGAGCAAGTCAAGTATGTACTGAGCTATATCTTCTTTTAGAGATTTTATCAGCAAAATATTTTGCTAAGGAATATCTGTCTCTTCACTCATTTGTTCATTCATTGGGCACATTTGCTAATTAACCACTATGTTTGTGCTACCCTTCTTAGTGCTGTGATATAGCTTGTTTCAAAGTAAATTCTGCCTGAGTTTTTCTCTTAGTATCTTCCCCTCCTCCCAATTTGATATCTTTCATCTATAAATATTTTAAAAACAAATGTCAAGTGAAATAAAATAGTGTAGTGTTATAGCTCCTTGTTCCACTTCGGTGCAGACTTTGCACAAGAAAGGAGGGAGGTAGAGAGAAGAGGGAACCTGGTCATGTGATGCTGCCTGTCTGGCAGAAGCCTTTTGGTTCTGAGCAGAGAAACCAACTGTTTACTATTTTGGGTGAATGAGGTTGGTGGGTTGCTATGAGCATTTTCTCTAAGGGAACCCTCTTCTCTTGCAGCTCTGCGCATTGAAATCCTCCCAATCCTGCTTTTTGGCATTTGGGTAGAGGAGGGAGGTGTCCGCTTCGAGGCCCAGTGCTGACAGGAAGAAATGTTTTCCAGGAGACTTACTGATTCTGACCTTCTGCTTTTAATGCCACACTCCCTAAGTAAACTTGGGATCTAGCTGTTCTTGCAACCCTTAGGGCTACAGAAATGAAGTGCCCACTTTAACTTAAAGAGCAGTGCTAATCAAATCTTCTGCAAATAATAAACGGCCTCTTTAAAGAGTGAGGGGAGGAGGATGAGTTTGTTGCAGCACTGGCCTTTGGAGTCCCACATCTCCCCCAGGCTGGAGGAGAAGACCAGGATTTATCAGCCCACCTGCAGGATTCTGCCACTCTCATGGATTGTCCTGAAGCCGGGAAAGGACAGCTGCTCAGCAGTGTGCCTGGCCCCTTATCACAGCTTACGGGAAGGTTGGCATATTTATCCCTGTGGGATTTGCATGCTTTTGTTTCCTCCTCTATCTACTGCTGTCTTTTATCCCCTCACTGTTTCTCTGTAGCCATCCAAGCTTTGACTTTGGATGATTTCTTCTTCGGATGGTTTTTATTAAAGCTTATTGAGCACTTAGCAGATAGATAGCTGAGCAAGGACCTGTAGGGTCCTGTATTTCATGACCTGATGGGACAGTGTTTAGTATGTTTCACTTTCTTATTCCTTTTCTTCCACCCATGCAGAGCTCATATATCAAAACTAGATTATGGAAGAATGGAGAAAAATCTTTTCTTTGGTAAGATGGGATTTTTCCCCTGTATGTGGGTTGAAACACTGTTTTACCAATAAAACATACTCTGGCCATGGGTACTGTACAAATCAATAGGCAGCTATTGCTGATGACTTCAGTTTCTTTTGTTAAGTACTGAAAGCAGATAGATAACCTCTAAGATCTCGTAACATTAAGATACCATAATTTAAAATAAAATAACACTTGGAAGGCTTTTTATTTGTATTTCATGTTAGTTTTGGTTAGGGTGAACAATTTGGGCTGGCCTTACCGATCTTTTTAGTAATTGCAGAATTACATTAGAATTGCATCCAAGTGTATGGAAGATAGCAGGAAACTGTTTATTAGGTGAACGTCCATAAAGGAGCTTTCCCTTGTGAACATCCCTGGAAGTTCTGAAAAAACTGCTGAAACTGCTGGAAAAAAATTCTTTCAGAAGGGTTATGGGTTATGAAAAAAGGGTAGTGACTTTATCCAAATTCTATCAAATGTGAATGGAAAAGAATTATCAACATTTTCCCCCTCCTAGCTTGGAAATCCTCTATTATCCATTATCAGAATTTAAATACAATCTCTATTATCGGTTACATAAATGCTGCTTTTCTAAAAACTTGGATATTTCTTTTGAATTTTTGAGATCTCTTTGGGACTTTACTGACATTTGACAGGATGACTTGAGCATGTGGAATCAGCAATGAATGAGTTCATTGAAGAGGGGATGAGCGTTTATCAGTGCCCAGTTGGCAAAGAGATTACTTTAAAAAACTGGTTGAGAGGCAGTTGATTTTTCTTTGAATATCTAGAAGTGCTCTGGACTAATGTCAGAGAAGCACCATGGCAACATTAGAGGGAAGGTTGTTTGAGAGGCAGAGAGACAATGTGACTCCGGACTTAAGGCTTTGGGCTGCTACCGTTGACTTTCTGTATTCCAGAGGACTATAGTGTTCTAGATTCCCAGTCTGATCATTAAGAATATCTTTGTTTTAAGGGCAGGAGTGTATAGGAAATAGAAATACAGACTTCTTGTCATAAGTAGGGTCACAATGGTAATTTTAGACAACTGTCCTAAACAATCGACTGTATGTTTTTCTGGTTTTATACTGTGCTTAGAACCTTGTACTTAGAATTCTGTATGTCTTCTGGATCTTGAGAGGACTCACGTTATATTTTCTACAAATATATATACACATTGTTTTTTTAAAATAATTATTTTGTAAACTGCACAAAATAGATTGTGCATTAGATGTAAAAGATGCCTGATGTTACTCCTTTTGAGGTGAAGCAGGTGTCTGAAGGATAGTTCTTCCTTTAAATACGCAAAGAAGCTCAGTGGAAATAACTTCCTAGTCTTGTGTTTTATTATTGTTGTTGTTGTTTTGTTTGTTTGTTTTCGGTACGCGGGCCTCTCACTGTTGTGGCCTCTCCCGTTGCAGAGCACAGGCTCAGGATGCGCAGGCTCAGCGGCCATGGCTCATGGGCCCAGCCGCTCCGCGGCATGTGGGATCTTCCCGGACCGGGGCACGAACCCGTGTCCCCTGCATTGGCAGGTGGACTCTCAACCACTGCGCCACTAGGGAAGCCCCTTGTGTTTTATTATTATAGATAAATCCCTAATAATATTTTCTCTTCTTTCATGGTTTTAATTGTCTTTTCCTTTTCCTAATTAAAAAAAAAAGATTCTAAAAGCTGGCACATGTTTTTAGAGATAATTGTTTATAGGAGGCCATGTGTAATACTTTTCTTATTGTTTTAGTTGGCAGTTGGAAATGCCTAGAAGGATAGAGACCAGACTTTTTAATTTACCTTTTATGGCATTAGGACCTGTGGTTTTCTTTATTAATAGACTTTGGCAAGGATCAGATGTCCATTTTTTGGGAGGAGTGAGCTTGAAAGATTGATCAGCCTTGAAATTGATGTTTTGTGGTTTAATACAACCATCTGGTGCAGTATTACCCAGTACTACAGCTGTCTTGCCCACTATGGTAGCCACTAGACACCCATAGCTATGGAGACTTGAAATGTAGCTAGAGTGACTGAGAAAATGAATTTTATATTTTATTTAATTTTAATTAAATTTAAATAGCATATGTGGCAAGTGGCTACCATACTGGATAGCACAGTTCTAGACCCTTCACATTCTGACCTTAGCCAGCCTTTCCAGCTATCTTCCACCACTCCCTTTAATGCTCCAGCTAAACTGGAGTGTATTGGTTACGTTCTTATCCTTATAGTATTTCCTAGGCCAGGTCTTGGCTCATGCTATTCATCTTTAGTTTTTGGAGTCCTTCAAAGGTGACATATATGGTGCTGCTCCAATGAAGCTTATCTAATCCTTTCTGTACTCGAATAATTTATTATCTGCAAACTCTTAAAGCAGTTATAATACTGTCTTTGATTACAGTGACTTTGCTTTACGTTCCTTATCTTCTCCATTATATTTATAAATTCCTTGAGGGGGGCTTTTATAGTTTTTATGGTTGTATGTGTGTGATAGGCTTAACCTTTTCTCTTTTTTTCCCTGCAAAATGCTAGCCAAGTACATTTATACATAGTAGGTGGTCAATATGCATTAGCTGAGTCTATTGAGGTTACTGTGCACTAGAGGGCGGTATCATGCCCATAAGCAAAATGCAGTGTTTGTCCCAAAGTGACAGATATATTTTGAGCATTCTGTCTTAATTCAGTTTTATTCAATCTCATATTAATAATTATAGCCTTCAGAATAAACTCACATCTTTTAATTGTCAGTGATATTAATAAATAACCTTTTCACATACTTGTCTTGAATTCGATTCAGAATATGATTTTGGACCAGGAGATTGGTGAGATTCTTACTGGGAAGAAACTTAGTACATCTGAGAAACACTGGCCAAGGCATTAGGTGTCAGAGATTACTTCCTTGAGGGCAGAAGCCTTTTTGTGGTAGGCAGCTAGGACTGGATACTGAGCTGATAAGTCAAGAACCTGAAGTTCTTGGTTTGATCTTGCCAGTGGGGAGCTTGGCTAAGTGGCTCTAACCTTGGCATACCAGTTTCTCTTGTTGTACAGTGGGTATAATGTCTGCCGTCCTAACTCATAAGATCATACGTGTGAAAGTAGCTGTGTAAAGTATTATATAAATATATTGGGTTATTTTCCTTCTCAATTCCTACCTTTTACCAAGACATGTACATAGCAAGTGATTGATTTATGACATTTATTTTTCACCTTTTAGGTAAAGAATTTACTCTGTTAAAGGTTGCCGAGAGATATATTGATACAATTACTCCCACCTAGGCTGCACACACTGAGAAGTGATTATAGTCACAGTAGTTTGGTTAAAATATATCCTGGCCTTTGATGTTATGCAGCCTTAAAATAAACTGTATGTGTGTGTGTGTGTGTGTGTGTGTATAAACTACATATACGTATAGTGTAAATTCTTTGTTAGTCTCCTTTCTAGTGGATTTATTTTTGTATATCTTCTACCCTGCTTAATACTAACTTCAAATATTCAGAATGAGCCAACTGTTGTGAGGGTTTTTTTAACTCATTGTAGAAAACCAGGTTTTGGAAATATGCATTAGGAGATTTTCTTGCAGGGTTTGTGGGTTAGAAAAGAAGCAATCCGTTCTAGAAGGAGGGTAGTATAGTGGTTGTTTTTCGCTGAGAACAGCCATCAGTCTGGAGCCTTCTCTAGTAAATCATTAGCTGTATCAAATAAAATGTTCAGCTGAAGTTCATGCAATCTCACAGTTACTAAACACTCTTGCCAAAGAGAGTTGCAGTCATAATATCTGCAGTTGAATCATTTCCTGTTCAGGCTTGCAGGTGGGGGGAACTGTCTGAAACTGCAGTCCTGTAAGATTAGTTATAAAGAAAATGCCTTGGTGGGAGAGGCCTTGATGATATTAAATGACAGCCTAGCGAGTGTGTGGGTGGAGAAGGTACCCCGGGATCCTGGGACTAACCAGACTTTAAGGCATAGATCAGGATATGCAAGCCCACTCCCATGGGGCCATCTGACTAAAGCTTGTCTAGGGCGTTCAGATATGTGCTGAACACACTCGGGCACTGGGCCAGGCAGATGGCACATTCCTGTACCGACCTTCGGAGGCCTGCCAGGTTACAAAGCTAGCATTGGAGGCGTGGCTCTGCTCTGGCATGAACAGCCCGCGAGCCTGCATTTCATCTAGTGTTTGGTCCTCCCCAGTTGAAGGGATGCCTTGGGATCGGTTTGGTCTCTGAGTCCACTTAGGGGTTGCCACCTATTCTCATTCCGCTTGCCCCTACCCCATCTTGGAGTTGATTTTTATTGTCCGCACAGCCCCAGAACTGACTCACATCCTCTAAGTGATTCCTCCAGACTGGGGATGACCCAAGGTTAGCGTTTGAGACGCCACAACTCCCCTCCCGCCTCCCCCCCCCCCCCCACCCCCCCCCCCGCCTGTTGTCATTGACCCACATTTTTAGGTTTGACTAACCTTCCGTCTGAGAATAGGTGGTGGCTGCAAGTTAGGCTGCAGCCACCTGTCCCTTTATTTGCTTCATTGCGTCCCTTTAGCTGTGTAAATTCGGGTGAGATGCACTGCTTGGGCTTCACCTTGCCCACCCCGTCCCCTGCTTTCCTGTTGCCCTTTTGATTTTTTTTAATCTGATACTGAGCCTCTCCTCCCCCCACTCACACACCAATGGAGTCTCCTATGCTATTTCTGTCAGTTTAATGATCCCCAGCTGTTGCTGTAGTTCTGGCTGTTTTCATGCTCCAGAGAAGCAGAAGAGCCAGAGAAAGAGGGGTCTTGCTTGTGTATCACACAGTGCATCAGACAAGTCTAATGCACTTTTCTGAAACAACTACCAGGAGACTTCTTAGGGAAGAGTGTTATTACTGGGATGATTTGAAAATGCAGGAGGAAGGAAACTATAAGCTAGTGTCTGGGATATTTTAAAAATAAGCATTCTGCTGAAAGGTGTGGCATCCTCTGCATCACTCAAAATTATGCTAGAAAGATGTGGTATGTGATAACTGGGTAATCGGTTGATCACTTTGCATTCTACTTCCATTTTAGCTTTGGAGCTGGACTGTCCACTCTGAGCCATGGTGTGTGTTGAAGGAGCCAAACATCTAAATAAAAAGGAGGCTTCTATGATGGGAAAACACACAGAAATCATTCCTGAAGTGGCCAGATTTCAGTTCTGCTTTAACTTAATGCAGGTTTGTTTTGTAAAATTTTGTGTTGAGCCTGCAATATTGAAATGTTCCACTTGCAAATTTGACCACACAAACTTCAGGAAATACAGAGTTGCAGCTGTCCTGACAACATCCCCGCCCTTATACTTACTTACACGTTTACTTTTGAGATGTCTTTATTAAACCTGGGGGGATGGGGCGTGGGAAAATCCTACAGTAGTTGAATGGGCTACAGTATTATAATAGACTGGCTTTTCCTTTATGGATTTGGTCTTGAGAATTTTAACCCATCCAGCAGTTTTAGCTGAATAGGCTTGTAGCTTTCACACCTCATATGTTACATGAACTTTAATTTTATGGATCTCATTCTTCTACAGAAAAGAAAAAATTTGCTGTAGCCTCTATCAGAATTTATTTTTAAATATTCTTTTAATTTTTTTGTGAAAAATAGATAAAATTTTATATTACCTAGGATTTAAGGGTTGAGAAATTATTACCATTTTTTTCTTTAAATATCATGGAGAAGTTTACACATAAACATTAGAATTTTCAGATTGTGTGTGTGTGTGTGTTTTAACCCGTTTTACCAAATTTCTAATTTCTAATAACCTTTCTGCTCCCTAATTCTTCCCCTAAAATTTTTTTTCATTTAAAAATTATTTTAACCAGAATTTACCATTTTTTCATCAAAATGTCAGTTATGTGAACTGTCATTAATTATACAAACATTGAAAGTTAATTTCAAAAATGTCAAAAAGCTAAGTTGGAAGTACTTTAATAGAAAAAAACTAACTTTCCGAGTATTTACAGAATTTATATGAGAATATAGACCTCCCTTATTATTTCAGTCATGATTATCCTACTATGCTATATGTTTTCAAGTCCATATTATAAAGATATAGAAGGAATAAATACTCTAATATAGTTTTAAGGGAAAAAGTTTTTTGTCACTTCTGGCTTAACTACCCTGTTCCAAGTTTTGAGTCTATTCACCTGTCACCTGCCCTCAACAAAGTTGGGTGCAAAATGTCAGCACCAGTTATGCAGCAGGGAAGAGCAAATGAGATTCGAAGCTGCCCATGTTTTCTGGGTGAACGTGCAGAACTAATGTGGCAGGGAAAATGCTGTTCCTGGTGCCTTTAATGTTGGAAGGGTTTGTTCAGATGGCCCTGCCAGTCCAAAGGAAGCACATTCCCAATTTATCTCCACCCATTCAGATGTATGGTGCAAGTACATGTTATCCTCAGATCTTCTGTGATAGGGTTGTTTTGAGCATCGCCTTATAGATCCTCAGGAAAGAGACTGATGACATTGAAGTGGCTGGCAGTTTGAGATATGTCTGCTGCAGTCAGAGAAGATTACTTCAAGGGGAGGGGGGTGATGAGCAACTACCCAAAATGAAATGGTGAGCCTCAGCTTTTTGAGGATTTGGGGGTTTGATTTATTTACTTATTTATGTATAATTATTAATATTTTTGCTATGACTCTGGCATTAAATGTGATGTAATAGAAAAAGCACAGATTTTGGTATCAGGCCAACCTGTGTTTGAACTCTGGCTCTACCTCTTACTAGCTGTGCAAACAGTTACTTAACCTCTTTGAACCTCTTTTTCTTCATCTATAAAGAGAGGCAATACATACCTTAAATGTTGATACCATTGATAAATGAGTCACTGTAGTAGTGCAACCAACCCAGTGACTGCATAGTATAGGAAATCAGCATGTTCGATTCTTCATTTCTTATATCTTAGTTTCCTTCTCAAGACAAGCCTTTTCTTACTTCGGTGCCTTTGCACTTGCTATTTCTGCTGCCTGGAGCACTCTTTCTCCAAATCTTTTCATGGTTTATCATGCTGTTTAGGTTTCTGCGTAAGAGTCATCTATCTCCTCAGAAGGACCTTCCCTGTGAACTTGGTCTAAAATTGACCACCCACCGTCACTCCCTCTTCTCTTATTCCACTGTGTTTTTCTTCACATAATGTACCACCGGAAGTTATATGTAACTTATGTATTGTTCACACTAGGACATATACTCTGTGAGGGCAGGGACGTCAATCTGTCCATTTTACTGCTGTATCACCTAGCACAATGCCTAGCTTATAATAGGTGCATGATAACCATTAGTTTGATTAATTAATGAAGGAATCAACCCAGAATCTCCCTAGTACCAGGGAAGAACCCCTGGCAGATTGCAGAAAGGAAGTTGTACCAGGAAGCAGGTACTCTGCCTATTCGAGAGCCAAATGGGAAGTGGGCCTGTGGAGTTCTCTGGTATCCTTCCAGACTGCCTCCTGTCTCTGGGAGGAGCCCCTTTGAATGACCTTTACATGTGACCACTGTTATCTATAGTCTCTATGTCTTTTGGAATTTGAATAGAGGGGGGCTTTTCAATTCTAGAGTTCTGAAATGCCATAAACTATTCACTGAAATCACCTGGACTTTCCCCTGGTTGGTAAACATATAGATGATTTTTTCCAGCCACATCATGCAGATAATATAGTGTCATTTTTAAACATGGAGAACTGGTGTGTTTTATGAAAGAAAAGCACAACGTATGATAGTGGTTAAGGGCTCAGGTTGTCGATTGAAATGGAGCTGGGTTCCAATTTCTGTTCTACCCTTTACTTACCCTATGACCTTGGGCAAATTGCTTAATTTCTCTAACGCTCAATTTCCTCATCTACAAATAGTATAATAATAACAACTTCGGGACTTCCCTGGTGGCACAGTGGTTAAGAATCCGCTTGCCATTGCAGGGGACACGGGTTCGAGCCCTGGTCCAGGAAGAGCCCACATGCCGCGGAGCAACTAAGCCCGTGTGCCACAACTACTGAGCCTGCACTCTAGAGCCCGTGAGCCACAACTACTGAAGCCCGCGTGCCTAGAGCCTGTGCTCCACAACAAGAGAAGCCACTGCAATGAAGAGTAGCCCCCGCTTGCCGCAACTAGAGGAAGCCCGCACGCAGCAACAAAGACCCCAACGCAGCCAAAAATAAAAAATAATAATAACAACTTCCATGTAGCTTTGTTTTAAGAATTAAATAAGATGATACATGCATGTTTTTTACTGTTTTATAAGTATTATTACACAATACAGAGCCCCTTTATTTTGCGTATTTTAGTAGTTCAGGTTGGATTTTCATAAGCTTATCATTTGTAAATTACCAGGTTTACCAACCCAGGAAAATATCTCATCTCTGCCTGTATCCCTGCCAGTATTCAGATTAAATAGAAGCTATTTATAATTTTTAGTATTATTTCTGATTTCTAAAGCAGATCATTTGAGAGATAATTTAACTCATGTTTACACACTATATACAGAGATGAAAGAGAAATTTATGGGATTGTGAAAGGGTTGAATGAGCATATTGATAAAATAATCAAATTTGAAACTCACAGATGATTTTGGTATGTGTGATTTTAAAAAGAATTAGGGATTCCTGTCTTCAAGTCTTTGAAACATTACATTATTGTTTATTTGTTTATGCCACAAATCATTTTATAATTTAAATTTATTAGTAGACCATTATTATTTGTTCTTCATAGTTAATCATTTATAGGAATTAGTAATTTCTTTCTGTCCAATACATGGTAGCACTTCAGTTTGAAAAACTTGACCTTTGGGACTTCCCTGGTAGCACAGTGGTTAAGAATCTGCCTGCCAATGCAGGGGACACAGGTTTGATCCCTGGTCTGGGAGGATCCCACATGCCGCAGAGCAACTAAGTCCATGCGCCACAACCACTGAGCCTGCACTCTAAAGCCCGTGAGCCACAACTACTGAGCCTGCACACCACAACTACTGAGGCTGGCACGCCTAGAGCCTGTGCTCCGCAACAAGAGAAGTCACCACAATGAGAAGCCCGCGTACCGCAATGAACAGTAACTCCCGCTCGCTGCAACTAGAGGAAGCCCGCCCGCAGCAACGAAGACCCAATGCAGCCAAAAATAAATAAATAAAAAATAAATAAATTTATTAAAAAGAAAAAACTGATCCTTGATATGTTTTAGTAATTGATTTGTGTATCTTTCTGAAATAGTCAAATCCATGGGTTTTTTTAAATAAACTTTTTGTTTTGCAATAATTTTAGACTTACAAAAAAGTTACACAGATAGTTCAGAGAGTTCTCATACACCATTCACCGATTGCCCCTAATGTTAGCATCTTACATACCTTTGGTACATTTGTCAAAACTAAAAGATTAACATTGGTCACACTACTGAGTGAACTCCAAACTATTTAGATTTCATTTGTTTTCCCACTGATGTCCTTTTTCCGTTCCAAGATCCAGTCTAGGATACCACAGTGCATTTAGCCATGTGCCTTTTAGATGGTGGATCGGTAGGATCCCTCTCTGAATCAACTTTCCTTCTCTCACCTCTACTTCCTCCTTTTTGTCTTAACTCTGGATCTGACTTTTAGCAGATCCTTCGTTCTCTGGCAACAGATAAATGGACCCTTCTGGGTCCTTTTTTTTTTTTTTTTAAGTATTGACTTATTTGGCTGCACCTGGTCTTAGTTGTGGCACTCGGGGTCTTCATTGCGGCACTTGGGGTCTTCATTGCCACGCACTGGATCTTCGTTGTGGCATGTGGGATCTAGTTCCCTGACCAGGCGTCTAACCCAGGCCCCCTGCGTTGGGAGCGCAGAGTCTTAACCACGGGACCACCAGGGAAGTCCCCTTTCTGGGTCTTTTAACCACTGTTTTGGTATTGACAGCTCAGAACTTCAGGAGCATGCTTTGAACACTCCCTGTATATTTAATTTTGTTAATGAACGTGTGCTGATTCTTCTGCCTTTCTCTGCGTCTTGCTCTTTATACATACCAGGTTGTCTAGAGTCTGGGAACAGAGCGTGCTTCTTCACTGACTGCATGTTCCAGAACTGCCTTCTAAAAGGAAGCAGTTCTCCTCTCTACCTCTCCCCTCCCCTCCCCTCTCCCTCTTCCCCCTGCCCTACAACTTGGGACATGATTTTAAATAAGGAGGTTTTTTATATAAGGCCCTTTCACTCTGCAGAATAAAGCATCTAATTGGAGGTATGGTACCAGGTTCCAGTACTAGCAGTTCTTGCTCCTGTCCTAGAGAAAAGCTATCTCATGTAAAGACCTCTAGTGAAACATTTATAGTCTGTGTTACAGTTTTACAAAGCACTTTTCACATACATTAGGTTTTTTTGAGCTTCAAAGGGTAGGGGTTATTTTTCCAAATTGTATTATAGTGAGAAAGTCAAGGCTAAAAGACGTTAAGTGACTTGATTAGGTAGCAGCAGAGCCAGGCCTGGAACCCGTGTCTTCCCATTCTTTCTCTCATGTTTTTGGTCTGCCCTTAAAGGTCAGTTCTCTAAGTGTATTGCATTCACTTGGAACTTACAAAATATTCATGTAACCAACTCAACATGCAATGCTTGCCCCTCTCCCCGGAGTCATAGTTAAGTTGATAGTAAATGCTTTCTGGTTAAGAGTAGGACTAACTATAGAATACACTGGGCCTTTAAAATGCTATTGTTTATATTAAAAGCGTAGGCCAGAAATACATTTTTAGTGCTGTGTACGCTGTGCTAACCCATTCCGGCTGGTTTCCCAAGTTGACGGAAGAAAATTAATCATGAAAAGGACTAGAGAAATTTAGAACTTAGAGAGCTTGAGAAATTATATATAAGGAACAAAAGAAAAAAGAATTCCAGGGATGCTGTACGACAGGGTAGAAATGAGAACCAGGAAGCAGGAAGAGCAGTGGAGGGGAGTAAGGGAGCACAGAGGCATCTCTCCCCCTTCTTTGACATCTTTCTAGTCTCTCTCAGGAAGGGCTTATGAGAGATTACAGTAAACAGGGGCCCAGAGGAGTATTCTTTTCGGGAATGAAATCAGAAAATTACTCGAAACATTAGTTCAAGCTAATCATGGGGATAAAATATTTTTAAGGGCCAGTTTTTATGTTCACTCGTCCTACCCCACATAGAAAGGATCTTGTTTCTCTTTCTCTGTGACTTCCAGCGTTGGGTAGTCTCACCTTTGTATTCCCATAGCACCTAAAAAGTATGTAACTATTTGAATTTATATTTTTAAGAAACCAACACATCTTTTTATTATTTATGCATATCTGTGTAGCACACATAAGACCAAATGACTTGAGTTTGGCAGGGACCCTTCGTAGTGTGTGCTAGCTAAAGTTGCATTTTTCTGTGACTTTTTAAGTAAAAAATCTATATTGCAGACATCAATATCTTTCTTATAGCATTGTAGTTATCCGTTTTGAGTCCCTTTTCTTGCATTAGACTTAAGAATTCCTTGAACATGAGAACCATGTCTTATTCACATATCTATTTCTAGCGCCCGGCCCTGGCTTTGAGAGTACAAAAGATGTTTGAATGCATGGATTGAATCATGGGAACCGTCAGACCACTTGGTTGGGATGTGGTGTCTGAGTAATGTTTTCTTTGAAAATACTCTTCACTCTTATAAGTCCTTATTTGATGGTCGTTTCCCTCAAACAACCACTGAAGGCAGCGACTCTGTCTGGTCACTACTATATCCCCACAGCAAGCTCAGTGGCTGGCACGTGTAGTAGACCCTTATATTTCTTGAGTGAATGCCAAGGAAAGTTTTGACAGGAACTGAGGAATAACTGAATAAGACATGAATATGAGGTGCATAGGTGTGCTGACCAACTAGTATGTGAACCCTCGAGCAACTAAGCAAATATGTATAAAGTGACTAAATGAAACTGTGTCTTAACTTACGTATTTTAATACAGCTTACCCTGACGTCTCTGTTTCTCAAGGATTGTTAGTATCTTAAATAATTGACTCTGTAATAGTGAAGAGAATAAAAAAATCATCTAAAAAATAGTGAAGAGGAAATGTGGAAAGTTAGTTATCACAGAATATTAAAGGAGGAGTAACTGAATTCCAGGGTCTGACCTCTCTCATATCCTTTATTCTTTCTTGTAAAACTTTGATCACAACTTGTACTTATTTATATGTGATTTGATGTCAGTTTCCCCACTGGACTGAAAGCTTTATGTGAGCAGAGACCATAGGTGTATCCAGCCTACTAGTATGAACCCTAACGTATTTGTTAGATGAGTGAATGAGAGGATGCATGGAGGAGAACTCTTTACTCATCCCGACTCCCAATCCCTATTTTGGTGGTGATGCTATAAAGTAGCCCAGGCAGCAGAAATGAGAAATACCTTCCTCTGGGGGTACCTTCACCTACTTTTTAAAAATAATTAATTAATTTGAAAATTGAGATATAATTGACATAAACACCCTTCGCCTACTTTTATTCATATACTCTAATAATGAAATGGGTGGGTGTTCAGAGAATAGTCTCTGGTTCTAAGTGACAGGTGATGTGGTTTTACAATTTGGGTGATTTTGCAGTTTATAGGGTAAACTGAAGTATAAAAATACACCAATAACATAGGTGTAATTCACTGCTGCAAAGATGAATATTCTAATTATGAGCATGCTAAGCTTCACTTAAGGCTAAAACCCACACTGTTCCTTCTCTTCCCAGTAAAACACATTCTCCAGTTTGAAGCTAGAGGTGGTGTTGTCTATTGCTCAATTGAATTGTATCTGCTTATTTCTTCTGGGATTGGTACCTGAAGGTTAATGAGGAGGAAAAATGTACCAATTATTATGAGATCAGGCTTTGGGGATTTATAGAAAGAACAGAATTTGGAGTAAGAATATACTATCTGAAATTAGTTTTAACAATTAATATTTATGAAATAAGTGTGCTAGGCTATGTTTAAAAGAGAACTTAGAAGATGATGCATCATATCAAGTGCATTAGATTTAGATAGAAAAGTCACGGAAGTGAGCCTAGGGATACCGGATTTTATCTGTTTATTAAGTTGTTCTTTAGCCATTTTTTTCCCCTTGACATTTAAACCTTCAGTAGTAGACGACAAATAATTTTTCTGGAAGAAGTGTGTTAGAAAATGAAAGTCCTCTCCTGTTACAAACTTTTAAACAAATTTAAAACAAAATTTTTAACTTAAAAAGATTCAACCATTGTTCAGTACACACCAAAGGATGATGTGCTTTAAAAGCAGTTAATTGGGAGCATCAAAAGAAAGGTGAATTAAATCTGCGCAGTACTAGTTACTCAGCATGATTTATAATTGACATCATGAACATGGATGGAACATGTTTAATTTTCCAGTGTAAAGTGAATTTAAGTTACGCCAAAGTAGCATTAAATGGGGCAGCAGTTGTTAACCTGACACTGCATTAGAATCATCTGGCAAGCCTTTGAAAAACCCTGATGTCCAGGCCCCACTCCAGACCAATTGAAGACATTCTCAGATGATTTTATTTGGGAAGTAAAGGTTGAGAATCACTAGAATGGGGGAAAGAATACAAGGATAAGAATACAGAAGATTTGGTTCCAGTCCTGGCTTCTGTTTTCTAGTATTTTGTTGAGAATTTTTGTGTCTGTGTTCATAAGGGACATTGGTCTGTAGATTTGTTGTGATGTCTTTCTCTGGCTTTGGTATCAGAGTAATGCTAGCCTCATAAAGTGAGTTGGGAAGTGTTCCCTTCTCTGTTTTCTGGAAGAGTTTGTGAAGGATTCTTATTAATTCTTCTCTTAAATGTTTGGTAAAATTTACCAGTGAAGCCATCTGAGCCTTGGTTTTTCTTTTCTCCTCAGAAAAAGGAAAATCTCTTTACTTTTTATAGGTCTCTCTGGATATTCTGTTTTTTCTTGAGTCAGTTTCAGTAATTTGTGCCTTTCTAGGAATTTGTCCACTTCATCTAAGTTATCTAGTTTGTTGGCATATGGTTCTTCATAGTGTTCCCTTTTAACTTTCTTACTTACTATAGTTGGTGGTAATACCTCCTTTTACATTGCTGAGTTTTGCATCTGCTTTATGTCTCTTTTCTTGGTCATTCTGACTAAAGATTTGTCAGTTTTGTTGATATTTCTAAACAAAAACTTTTGGTTCCATTGGTTTTCTCTGTTTTTCTGTTTTCTGTATAATTCCTTTCTGCTTTAACTTTCTTTCTTCTACTTACCTTGGGTTTAGTTTGCACTTCTTTTTCTAGCTTCTTAAGGTGAAGGCTTTATAGTATGTATTTGAGATCTTTCTTCTTTTCTGATATAGGCATTTAAATCTATGAATTTCCCTCTAAGCACTACTTTAGATATATCCCATAAATTTTGATATATTGTTCAGTTCAAAATACTTTCTAATTTCCGTATTATTTTTCCTTTGACCCATTGGCTACTTAAGAGTGTGTTGTTTAATTTCTACATAATTATGAATTTCCCAAATTTTCTTCTGTTGTTGGTTTGTAATTTAATTTCATTGTAGTCAAAGAATTTACTTTGTATGATTTAAATCCATTTAAACTCACTAAGACTGATTTTATGGCCTAGTATATGACCTGTCCTAGAAACTGTTCCATGTGTGCTTAAGAAGAATATGTATTCTGCAGTTGTTGGGTGGAGTGTATTCAAGTTTTCTATATTCTTGTTGATTTTCTGCATATTTCTTCATTATCAAGAGTGAGGTAGGGCTTCCCTGGTGGCGCAGTGGTTGAGAGTCCGCCTGCCAATGCAGGGGACACAGGTTCATGGCCCGGTCCGGGAAGATCCCACATGCCGCAGAGCAGCTGGGCCCGTGAGCCATGGCCGCTGAGCCTGCACGTCCAGAGCCTGTGCTCCACAACGGGAGAGGCCACAACAGTGAGAGACCCGTGTACCGTAAAAAAGAAAAAAAAAAAAAGTGAGGTAGATTGTAATTCATGAGGAGATAAATCAAAAGATTCCTTATTCTAAATCATTTAAGTAAGTATCATGAAATTGAATTAAAACAAAATGGAGAAATCTTCTAGTTTTTTTTTTTTTTTAATATTTATTTATTTTGTCTGCGCCGGGTCTTAGTTGCATCATGCGGGGTCTTCGTTGCCGCTTGTGGACTTAGTTGCGGCATGTGGACTCTTAGTTGCCACATGCATGTGGGATCTAGTTCCCCGACTAGGGATCAAACCCGGGTCCCCTGCAATGGGAGCGCGGAGTCTTACCCACTGGACCACCAGGGAAGTCCCGAAATCTTCTAGTATTAGTTGTACCTTAGGAATGCCAGAAATGACATCTAATTTATTTTCTAGTATATTCGTCCTTTTTATTTTAGTATCTTAGTATGAGGGTCACTTTTAATTCTCATGAAAACTCATGCTTTCAAACTTAACTCCAACCAGGCCAGTCTTTCAATTGATCATTTCTGGGTAGTAATTTCCTCCTCTGAAGTATGAAAACCTCCATAACTTAGGGTCAAATATCTTAGCAGGGGTGGGGGTGGGGAGAGAAAAGATTTTTGAGAAGGCTTGTTTGCCTTTTGCTCTCCTCAAGCATGTAAACCTCACTGAGTTTCTGATACAGCACTTTTTGGACTAGCATATAATTTCTGGTCAAGGAGCATTTCCCTTATTTGTCAACAAGTTTATTTTGGAGCCTTTTTGTAACATAAATAGTCTGAAGAGCTGTGATCACATTTTGTCATTTGATTAGTTTGTCATTTGATTAGGTTTCATATCCAAATTTAAAGAACTGAGAAAAAGATTCATCAGTGTTTTGAATAGAGCTGAGTTAATGGAATGTTCCTGCAGTCAGAATCTTTGTTGAAGAGGTCTTCATCCTGAGCAAAGGACGATGCAGAGGGAGTGTTTTTGTTCTTTCCCAGCCATTCCCATACTAACCCTTTCCTCTTCTTTTCTACTTCCCTCATAACTTATACTTTGCCTCCCTATTCTAGAAGCCATGGTGAAATCAATAATGGGTAAATATGAATAAGGTAGGAGCAACCTACTGAGCTGCACATCTCCCTTTTCAGTAAAATCCAGAACTACTGACCAGTGGAAGCCATAGAGCTGGACTTGAGAACACAGCACTTATTTTTGCTTTTTCTTTCCAGACTCAGTTGACCCAATTGTTTGATGTGTTCATTTCTTGGGCATTATCCCTTGAACACCATCAGTATACCTCCATGGTCGTACAGGGCAGAAATATGTGAAGTTCCTTCCCTTGCTTTGATTTCCCAAGTAGCCAGTTATTCAAATAGCAGTTGATCACCTGTGTTTGAAACAAATGGAAAACTTGATTATTTTCATGGGGAATGGAGAACCTAGGTTCCCCTACTTTACGGTTTGTTTCTTTTTATTCCAGTCCTTTTCTGGCAGGCAACTCAGTTGATTCACCATGCATCAGCTTTAAAGACATCTGTTCATCTATATATAGGCTGCTTGCGCAGACCCATTTAGAAACAGATGATATATTAAATTTGTGGAATTCAATAACAGTGAAGGTATAAAGATGCATGCTTGTGCACAAATAGGTATTTTTGTTTAGTTTTTATTGACTTGGGGAATGGAGAGGAAATCTAAATGGTGATGTACAATAACATTATACGTAATACATAATATACATAATACATAATATGGTGTTTACTGAAAGTCACTTATTAAATGATTTGTTCTAAAATGAATAATCCTCAAGGCCTGGAAACATAAAGCCATTTTATTTAGAGTGCTTAGAATTAAGAGGAATTAAGATAGACTAAGGAAAGGGGAAATTCATATAAATATGCATTTCTTTGTAGCTGAAAGTCTTAGAAGAAGGATTGTTGTATATATACAGAGCCAGACAGATACATTACACCATAATTCTGAATTTACTGCTTAGGGCTTTTATTTTCCTCCTTATAAACATTGTTAGGGTTAGCAGGGGTTATACAATGTATAAAATAATACATACCTACAATCAAATTATAGCAATACCCAGAGTATACTGATAAAGGGTTAATTCTATTATGTAAATGGGAAACTTGGTCAGATTTCAGATAAGCATAGGGTTTGGAGTTAACTGCTGAGAGGCACAAGATGGAATTTTCAGATAACTGAACTTTAATTTCATTTAGTTTTAGAGATGGAAAAGGTTTATTAGATGAACCTTCCTCTTTGACCTAGAGCTGTTTAAAAAAAAAAAGCTCCATAAAAAGCTCGAATCAGAGTTAAATTTTTGCTTTCATGAAGCAAGAAGTTTTTCAGTCAGTAAGTTTGCATAATGGATCCCTTATGGCCCTATCTGTATATGGGTTTTTAGGAAGGCTGATGATTGATACTTCAAATTATTCTTGGATAATAGAGTTTTCATTAGTTATTGTTTTTTTTAAGTGTTCAGACTTACTTAATTGCATTAGGTTTCCCTGTTCTCTGAAATCAAATCAGTTTGTTATATTTAATCCTTTTCTAATAGCTCATCTTACATGGGGCCTTAGAAACACTCTAAAAGATGACAAATATATGCCCTTTTTTCCCCTCCTACTTTATCCTGCCTGGCCCTCCTCTTTCTTTCTTCCAAGGAGACATGTGGCACAGTATTAAGTACCTTCACTGTAGTGTCACAGCGACCTGGTACGAATCCCAGTTCCAGCACTTTTGAGCCATCTGACCTAAGGCAAAAGTTTAAAGGTTTGATCCTTAGTTTTCTCATCTGTAAAATGGAGATAATAATTGTACTATTCGCACAGGGCTTCCCCCCCCTTCAAAATCATTTAATTACAAGGCTGGATAACTGAAAAAGAATTTTCCATTAAAAACAGTTTCAGAGCTAGAAAGTATCAATAACAGGTTATAACTCTAGGGCAGTGACGTGATTGAATAGAAATGGCTTGAATCTTATGGATGCATTAATCTAGATTCGATGTTGGGTCAGAAATCTATTTACAAATTAAAATAATCTGTCTTGAGTTTTGTTTTCTTTCCGTGTCCATAAAATGAAGAGCTTTTCCTGATCACCAGTTTTTCATAAAACAGACAAGTAAATCTCGTGGCGCTAGCCAGAAAAGTTTACACCTTAGGAACTTCATAGGAAACTGGCCTCTTTCAATAGGCAGACAGCAACCCCTCATTTAAAATGAAGCTGTTCATCAATTGGTGACATTCATAGCTTCATCCTTCAACCTGCAGGATGCTGGTAGGATTGTCAGGTTTTAACCAAGTCATTTTCCAGCAAACATTCTCCCATATGTTTTGGAACTTTCCTTTGCATCTTAGTCTCTCCACATAACAGTTCCATTACACAGAAAGCCATTGTTCCAAGCACCACAGAGCAGCTCCCAAGTCCTGATGTAAAAAAGAGGGCTTTTTTTTTTAATTAAACAAGTGAAAAGCATGTCAGTCACTTAACATAGGGCTGACACATAGCAACACTCAATGACCCCTATTATAATTTTATTTTATTATTACTACTGCTGCTGATCTGTAATTTATTCTGAAATCAAGTTCTTAGATTAAATTTATTTTACTGAAACTGATCACCCAAACGTCTTTGACCCTGGCCTGAACCATCCATTTCCCTCATCCCCTTTGCCTTACCACAGAATGAACCCAGGTGATCGTACTCTGTGCCTGTTTATCTTATTAGCAGCACAGGCTTCCAAAAGACCCTGGAGAAGCAGAGAAGTAAGGAGCCCAGGTTCTGGAATCAGAATGCTTGGATTCAAAACCTGTTGTGCCTCTTATTAGTAGATCACCTTAGTTAACCTACTTAATCTCTCTGGGCCTCATTTTCCTTACCTATAAAATAATAATACCTATTCTCTCCATAGGGAAGTTATGAAGATTAAGTGAGTTAAAACATGAAAGAATGTAGGACAGTATCTGGCACAGAGCACATGTTCTATAAATGTTAGCTATTAGTGTGGCCGTTGCTGCTTTTATATTTTCTTCTGCAAGGCTGTCTTTATTTTTAACAATGTTGATCTGCAAATAATAATAATACCCTCCTGATTAGATTTCTCAGGCTGTATGTATCATCATTTAGAGATCCAGTTCAGTTTAAGAAACAATTGTTAAATGCTTACTGTGTATTAAGTGCTCTTGGGGGGTGGTTCATAGATTAGTAAGATATATTCCCTGCCCCCCCCCAGGAGTTTATAAACTGGTAGGAGAGAGAAGATTTATTTAGAGGGTAAGTATTACACAGGGCAAAATATCACTCTACTTTTTATAACAGATAAAAGGTAGCTCACAGGAGGCCTGGAGTAATTCTCAGTGCTGGGGAGAAGTGAGTTGGGAAGGTCAGGTGAAGAGTTGGGCATTTCCAGGTGAAGTGAATAAGGAGCTGGGAAAGTTCATGGTACCTGGAGGAAGAGGGATTGGACAGTCTTGATCGGGGTGACTGAGAGTGGGCGAGACACAGTGCTGTCACTGCAACACGAGGAAACGTAGTAAACTTGATGAAATAGGAGCGTAAGGAGGTGGCAGAGTTGAAGTTGGCTCAAAAGTTTTAGTATTAGTGCTGAGGAAGAGGGTAGTGATACCATTAAAGAGAAAAAGGATGGGAAGTAGATTAGGTTTTGGGGGGGGAAAGATAGGTTTTGGACCTGCTGGATTTGAGATATAGTCAGGAGAGACTAGTTACGGTTCTGCAGTTTTTGGAGGCCTTCTTAAAAACTGCTTTGTGGATGGAAAAGGCAGGCATTAGGGTAATATGGTTCCTAACAGATACAGGTCCCCCTCAGATGTGACTTGCAGGGACCTTATAATTGAAGACTTATCATATAAGGGAACTTCCCTTGACCCATGAGATCCTCTTAACCCTCCTTTTCTGGACATTTTCTCACTTAGTCTCTGAATGGAGGCTATGCCTTTGTCATTCTGTATGGTGTGCAGTGTGCAGTGGTAATACCCTTTAGGTTTCACTGGCATTTGAGATAGAGATAATTGGCTTTTTACTTAAAAAAAAAATTCCTATTAACTTGTTATATCAAGTCGTGTTGCCAGAGTAGAAATAGTAGAAACACCCATCACCCTCCCTTAGTCCGGATGTGCTTTGAATCACCTAGCTTTGTTGTTTCATGTCAACAGAAAAAGGCTCTAAGTGAAGAGGAAGAGGCAGAGAAGAGTTATCTTAATGGCAAAATATTTTCTGGTCCATGGAAATCCATTGCTTGCTGAAAATAGGTATAATTTTTAGATACAAAAGAAAAGATTTTACAAATAACCAATACTTCCTGATCTATCACTCGCTATACTTATGGTGGTAAACATTTGCTACCAGAAAGAAGGTGTAGAACATCTAGAAAGCTTTTTCTGCTGTGCGGTGGTCCTCATTATGTTTTCTTCGAGTTAAGAATTTGTGTTTTTTCCGTCTTGGAGGAGGACACAGTGTTGTAGAAGGTTTTGAACAAGAGGCAAGACTTTGGTACTTTGTGGATTGTTATCACCCAGCAAGACCCTTTGCAACTTCCTCTCGCCGCCCACAGCAGAATACGGAAACCGTGCTGTATCAGGCCACTTCTGCAATTACAGTCACAATTAAAGGGGATCCTTCTTTCACGCTACACCCTTCTGTTTCGAGGCTTTCTTTGCATTTGAAAATGTGTCTTTTGTGGTGGAATGCCCAACTGAGCCTTGATCTCCCCTCTCTCTTTGCTGCCATGCAGTGCTGCAGTTGAAGCTCCAGCAGCGCCGGACGCGGGAGGAACTGGTGAGCCAAGGGATCATGCCGCGTAAGTACCACTCTCTCTCCCCCTCTCAGCACTTGATAGAGTTGCTTTTAGGATGCGGTGTGTGTACCCAGTATGCCACGGGGAGAATCTAACAGAAAACAAGGCCTATGGGGTTCATTTTTCACTGCTTTCTTTGTCATACTTTTCTAAGTTCAGGGCCTCTCAATCAGTGATAGTTAAGAGAACAGCCCTAATTGATCAAGTTCAGTGAAACAAAAAACGTTAGGTTTAACGGTACCATTGAATCATCCTTAGCTTCTGAATTGCACGTTTTAAAGGGTTTCTACGCCCTATTATACTTCCCTTTATAGGAGGAACAGATCTTGAGCTGGGGTACTGTGAGGAAAAACACTTCTCACATGTGTTTTGCTTTAGTGTTCGGGTGCTTGGGAAGAGACAGCCCTTTTCCATCTAGTATTCTGAGTCAACCCCAGTTTTATTTAGAGTGAGAGCCTCAGATATACCCTAAGGCTGGCATGGGGATGAGTGTGCCTGAATGGAGTCATTGATGGGGGTATCGCAGGGCTGGGCTTGGTGCAGAACTGCATCACTTGGGAGAAATAAAGCCAACCTTGGAATCTGTTAGAAGTAAGAAAATTTGCTTTTACTACCAATAGCCATATAAAATGAGTGGAAGCTGAAGCCAGCAAAATTTTGCTTTTTTTGACATTTCTTTTTAAGTCATCAGCAGAGAGTTAGGCTCTCCCTCTCATTTCTTTTATCTTTATGTGTTAACTGCTACTTGGACACACCTTAATGAAGTAAAAATTTATATATCATACAACAACTTCTAGCTTCATAGTGGGAGAACTGATGTTTTTCACCTTAATGCTGCTAACCTACTGCTACTGTACTTTCCTAATTCTCATTCACTCATTCATTCAAAATATTTGAGTACCTAGTGTGTGCCTGTTGATACAGGAAGATAAGTTCAACTCCTGCTCTCAGGAGTTTTGTACTTAGAAGACTGATAATATAATAAACAGGGAGACAAACACAATTATTTCAAAACATGGTAAATGCTATGAAGTAAATTAACTGGTTGGTGTATTAATAAATAATAGGAATGAGATGGAATCACTTTGGAAAAGTTGGTCAAGAAAGGCCTTCTTGAGGAGGAAATATTTGAGCTGAGATCTGAAGGATATGATGGAGACAGTCATTCAGAAGCAGGAAGAGGGCCCAGGAAGAAGGAAGAGCAAGTGTAAGGGCCTAGTGCAGTTAAGAGCCTGGCATGTTTGCAAACATCAAGGAAGCCATTGTGGCTGGGCCTGGTAAGTGAGGAGAGAGTAGGGGCCCGTTAAGATTGGCAAGGTGTGCGGAGCCAGAATGAGAGCCTTGTCAACCACGAGGAGGAGATAGGTTCTGCTTTAACTACAATGGAAAGCCATTGACGGCTTTTAAGCAAGTGAAGATGGGATTTGATTTACATCGTGGTAATACCAGGTCCGTGTCTAAGAGCTAGAACTTCATAGCAAGTATAAGGAGTCTGAGGTCTCTTTCTGTCCTAAGTGTCAGCCAGGAAACTTAAGTCTCAAATTTATATCTTTTTTAAAATTGCTATTAACTACCAAACAATTTACCCACATGCCATCTTCTTCTCTGGCCTTCCAGTGAAGGACTCCCCATCTTTAAAGTGTGGATCAGTTAATGTGATCAGGTAGGGTGGTGTTGTGCTTTACAAAACACTCCAGATCCGCCAATCTATATACAAACCTTGTAGAGGAACAAGTTACCCAGCGTCACATGGCTTTCACCAAGACATCATGCGTTTAGTGTCTACTTTTTGCTTGGGGTAGTCCTAGGTGCTCTAGAGATTAAAGAAATGTAAGGCACAGGACTTGCCCTCAAGATATTTAACAGTTTATCTGGGTAGTAAGATTTGCCCATACACAAGATAAAGAGCAATTCAGCATTGACCTGTGGGGTGCTGACTCTAATTACAGTACTGGTTCTGAGAGCATAGTGCTACCTCTCAGGATCTGTAGTATGTTCAGGATCCAAAAGCCACACGGAGGATGAGTGCCTTGCATTCGTCTTGCTGCCTTTCATTTGATACCAGGGGCTACTGGAGATAACTGTTTAATAAGATTTATTGTATACAGTCTCCTTGCTTAGCATTTCTTACAGTATTCTGTGTTGTTAAGACAAATGATGCTTGAGTATTGCAGTTATCTGCTTATATGTTTGTCTCTCCAATTAGACTGTGAGCTCCTTGAGAAAGTATCTTATTTATATTTCTGTCCCCAGTACCTGGCACTGAATGAACGAATGAATGAAGACAGCCAGTTGTAAAGTGGAGTGTGTGTGTGTGCATGTGCGTGTGCGTGTGTGTGTGAAAGAGAGAGAGGGAGAGGATGAAGGACAGACACAGATACCACTCTATTGCAAACTTGTTGGAATTCTGGGCATGGAATTTGAAACAACACTCCTGTTCTGTCAGGAGCCCGGGTTCTAAAATATTCTGAATATCTAATTGTGTGCTTTGGGTGGTTCTCTGTATCTGTGAAGTGAGAATAATTGCCCTTCTTATAGGAATAGAAATGCCCTGCTTCTATGAGAATATTGCATCTTCCCTCATGCAACAAGCCACCTTCAACTATGGGCACAGTTTGGTTTCCAGCTTTTCTAGTGAAGAAAGTAAGAAGCAAACTCTTAGATTATGAGAGAGTGTTGAGGCCTGGGAAGAGTTTCAGGTGTGAAGTTCCCTGCTCATCAGCATGCCTGCTCATGTGCAGATAGGGTCCTGAGTTCCCAAAGATGAGGCTCTTTTTTTCCCCAGCCCCTCACCCTCTGAGTAACACCACTTCCTCACCACAGCCCCTCACCACTACCCTAACTCTCATTATAGCCTCCAACATTCTCTGCCTCCCTGACATCCCCAGCAATTCCACATCTCACCCTTCACTCATGTCTTTCAAAAAAAATATGAGTAGTGCTGGGGGCAAATCATAATTGATCAGCCATTTGTTGATTATTGGAGATTTGGAGACCTGAAAAGATACCATGTGGTTTGAAGTGCCCATTTCCATTTCCATCTTGCTGGCCTGAGGAGTTTCTGCGAAGTGCCTTTATGTGTAAGTTTGTTGTACGACTTAGGAAGTAATTAGGACCTTCAAACCAGAGGAAAGGAGCAGTGTAGTCACGGCTCTATTCTGCCTCATCATTTCTGATAATATCTTTTATCAAATTCTTCTCATCCCAATCTTTCTGTAGCTCTAGGAAGAACCCACCCACCTCGTTTCAGAGAACCCTCATATGCAGCTCCCATGTGTGGCTGGCTTCCAGTTCTGACATCATATCTGTAGGACATGATGTTTTCAGTAGCTGCCTTGCTGTCAGGGTCATTCATGTTTTTGCATGTTGTTCAAAGTTGGGCTACGGCCTTCCCATAGAATTCAGGGGATTAAAGAATCCCTCAATTCGCATACACCTCTTTCTGCTACTTGATGTGCTCTGTTCATGGCATCTAAACTATGGGATATAAAAGTTGGTTTCTGATGTGCTTTTAAATAGAATCATTTCCCAGAATCCTTCTTTCTCATCATGTAAACATTTGTCTCGAATTTAACACTACTTAAACCCTACCAAATGCAGAGTGCCAGATAGCAAAGGATTACATATTCCAGGCCCTTAGCTTTCTTTAATGATGTCTGAAGCTCTGCATATCTTGAGGGAGAGGAGAGATGGCACAGATAGGAAGCTGGTGTTTAAGTACAAAGATTAAGGAATGCTGCTGTATCTAGGATGAAGATTCATAGAAGAGGTGGGTCATGTGTGGTACACTTTGTTCTCAAACAGAGCTTTCCCCACAGCCTTTCTCTTTGACATTTAAAGTGTACAAGCCATAAGGTTAAGGTGAAAATTAAGAAAAACATTCTGGCAATGAGAGCTGCTGCAGAGGAATAACCTTTTAAAGGAAAACCTGGAAATTCTCCTGACCCAAACAAATGAGAAAAAAAGTCTCCTATAATCTTTCTAGATATGAGAGAAGAATCTCATTTGTCTGTTCCCTCTCCACCTTTTGTTATTCCATTGTGAATCCTTGAGAAAAAGCAGAGAGTAGCGTATTTCTAATGCTCCAGTTACCCCTTACCAGGCCATTATTGCCCCATGTGCGTGTAGTAGGAAAACCTTGGTACCTTGGCAAACATGAGGAAATCCTTATGTTTGTCCAGTAGATTAAGGATCTTCCTCCATTTCTTGGGTGAGCTTGTTTTTTTCATTTTAAATGGTGTTTCTGTGCACTCAGCCTCTGCCATTGGTGACACTTACTTCTCAGTGGTTGGGAAAATCCGAAGGGTGTGAGGGCAGCACAACTCAGAGAGGGCAGCCACTGTCAATCCAGGGGACTGTCAACTGCCTGGCCCCTGAGAGGCCCTCAGACATGTTGCTGGGTGAGAAAGTGAGCCAGTTGGCCAGCTAGTTTTGACTGATTTATATATCTTCTAGTAGGCCCTGTGTTCTCACCCTGAAACTGGAAAAAAATGGCCTCGTGTAATGGAGTTCCCGCAGCTCTATTTTTAATAAACTTCACCACATCTTGATTCCCCAGCCCTTCAATTCTACGGTTTGATCCCTTTGCCATGCTTCAGCCGTCGGCATTAGCCAAGTGCTACACAGAGACAGTGCGGCCCAGTTGCAGCACTGGTAGCTAATCTAAGCTGTCATTTTACTGGCCCCCACGTTAGCCGAAAATCTCCTGTTCATCTGACTATAGCAGTCTCTGCACCAACAAGAAATTTCTTCTAAACTCTGACAGAAGGTTATTTAATGGCTGGAAGTGTCAGGATTAATTATTGCAATCTCTTTTCCTCTGTAGCTAAAATTCTCAATAATAATATTTTTGCTATTTGTAACTTGGGGATTATTTCTTATATTATTCTTGATCAAGTGTACAAACTGAGTTTCAAGATTCTCTTTCCTGAGTACATATGGATAAAAATCTATTTTGGTGAAGCTCTTTTAAAAGTAACTTTTGGTGTTCTTAACCCCTGAGAAGGTAAACCAACCTCCTCAGACCTCAGGATTTCTTGTAATGAGAAAGAGGCTATGATTTAACTTTGTCACTCTCAGTCCGTCTTTATTAAATACTGAGGTGCCGTGGCATCTTTTCCCCCAAGTTACCATGAATTCAAAAGAACTAGCCTTTATACCAGCCCTGTCCAATAGCACTTTCAGTGATGTTAGAAATATTCTATAACACTAGCCACTAGCCACATGTGCTATTGAGTGCTTAAATGTGTCTGGCGTGAGTGAAGAGCTGAATTTTTAATTTAATTTAATTTTAATTAATTTAAATTTAAGTAGTCATATGTGGGTGGTGGCTGTTATATTAGGCAATAGAGTTTTAGGCTTTATTCTGCCACTTAGGAACAAGGTGATTTTAGGTAACTCACTTAACTTTTCTGAACTCAAATTCTACTTTTATAAAATTCTTATCTAACATGGAAACAACCTAAATGGATGTGTGTGTGTGTGTGTGTGTGTGTGTGTGTGTGTGTGTGTGTACACACACACATACACACATATACATACAGACAATGGAATACTACTCAGCCATAAAAAAAGAATGAAATAATGCCATTTGCAGCAACATGGATGGACCTAGAGATTATCATACTAAGTGAAGTAAGTCAGAAAGAGAAAGGCAAATACCATATGATATTGCTTATATGTGGAATCTAAAATATGACACAAATGAACTTATCTGTGAAACAGAAGAAGACTCACAGAGAGAACAGACCGTGGTTGCCAAGGAGGAGGGAGGTGGGGGAGGGATGGATTGGGAGCAGCATGACTACACTGCTCCTTTCCTCTGGTTAGTTCAGTTAGTAACTGAATCACTTTGCTGTACACCAGAAAATAACACAACATTGTAAACCAACTATGCTTCAATAAAATAAATTTAAAAAAAATAAAATTCTTATCTACCCCACAGTTAATTTGGAGAAAAATGAGATGACGTATTGTTCATGCTTTTGAAATACAGGTAGAAGTATTTGCAGTTAAGAGTGAGAACATTAGCTTGGATCTACCATCTTGTGAATCTGAAAGCAGCTTTTTATATATATATATCTATCTATCTATCTATCTCATTAAGTTCTGTGAAAACCAGTGTTTGGGAACAGGAACTATTTTTTTTTTTTTAAGCATCTTTATTGGAGTATAATTGCTTTACAATGGTGTGTTTCTGCTTTATAACAAAGTGAATCAGCTATACATATATCCCCATATCTCCTCCCTCTTGTGTCTCCCTCCCACCCTCCCTATCCCACCCCTCTAGGTGATCACAAAGCACCGAGCCGATCTCCCTGTGCTACGCGGCTGCTTCCCACTAGCTATCAGTTTTACATTTGGTAGTATATATTAGTCCATGCCACTCTCTCACTTTGTCCCAGCTTACCCTTCCCCCTCCCCATGTCCTCTCAAGTCCATTCTCTACATCTGTGTCATTATTCCTGTCCTGCCCCTAGGTTCTTCATAACCTTTTTTTTTTTTTTTTAAGATCAGGAACTATCTTTCAGTAAATAAAATCCTTCTTAATTTCACTTTCCTCCCTGCCCTTGGATTAAAAAACAATTGCTGAAAATTACTGACTCAAAGAACCACTAGTCAACATGGTACTCTGTTAAAATTGTTCCCCTTTTGGTTGTATATTAACGGGACTACTATTTTATTAGCTTGCCCTCTCCATGGTAATGTATTTTTGTTTTTAACCTCTCTTAAAACAAAACAAGTGAGTGGCTGGGTTGGGAATAATTTTTTTTTTTTTATTTTGGGGCAGCTTGCCAAGAGACAGAAATGTTCACTGGCAGGGACACTGGTGATTCCAGAGCAGAAGAGGGTCTAGTTTGAGGCTGAATTGCCACCCATCCCCCTTTTTGTAAATCTTACAAAGATTGAAGATGACAAAATTGTAGGCTTCAAGGAAATGTCATTTCTTTTGCTTTTAAGTGAAGTGTTACAATGTCTGAGACGTTCTTTTTTTAAATTTTAATTTAATTTTTTTATACAGCAGGTTCTTACTAGTTGTCTATTTTATACATGTTAGTGTATATGTGTGAATCCCAATCTCCCAATTCATCCCCCCATCCCCCCCCCGGCCCCACTTTCCCCGCTTGGTGTCCATACATTTGTTCTGTACATTTGTGTCTCTATTTCTGCCTTACAAACCGGTTCATCTGTACCATTTTTCTAGATTCCACATAGATGCGTTAATATACGATATTTGTTTTTCTCTTTCTGACTTACTTCACTCTGTATGAGTATCTCTAGGTCCATCCACGGTCCGAGACATTCTGTCTCAAAGGATTCTGTGTAGATTATGAGTTTGGGTGGGGCTAGGGTGAGAGCAGATCCTCACCTGGGCCTTGGCCGTTTCCCATGTGCTCTAGTCCACTTGGGAGTTGCTAGAAGCTCTGTGTGGTAGTCTCTGAACAGCTGTTCCTGTGAGCCAAAGAAGTTTGGACAGGATCTGACCAGCGCCCCTTTCTGGCAGCAGCTCAGAAGAGGCCTCCCTCGGGACTTCCCTGGTGGCGCAGTGGGTAAGAATCCGCCTGCCAATGCAGGGGACGTGGGTTCGAGCCCTGGTTTGGGAAGATCCCACATGCTGCGGAGCAACTAAGCCCGTGCACCACAACTACTGAGCCTGTGCTCTAGAGCCCACGAGCCACAACTACTGAAGCCCGCGCCTAGAGCCTGTGCTCCGCAACAAAAGAAGCCACCACAATGAGAAGCCTGCACACTGCAATGAAGAGTAGCGCCTGCTTGCCGCAACTAGAGAAAGCCCGCGTGCAGCAACGAAGACCCAACATAGCCACAAATAAAACAAATAAATAAATTTATAAAAGAGAAAAAAAGAAAAGGCCTCCCCAAAGCCTGCAGTTTTCCCACCTCTCCAGTCCACCCGGGGCCCTCGGGCTCGTGCTTCTCTCAGATGCTCAGTCTCACAGCTGTTAGTGTGGTCCACTTGGCTTTTTCAGATACATAGATATCTCTGGATGAAAGAGGTAGTTTTTTTTTCCCTTTTCTTTTTAATTGAGATGTAATTGACATACATTATATTAGTTTCAGATGTACAGCGTAACTTTTTTTTTTTTTTTAAAGAAGCAGAGAAAGAGAACTTCGCCTGTCTGAGATGGTGTATCCTCAGCACCGGAATGTTACCATTTAACTGTAGTTGAATCCCAAGTTTCAATGGCATTTGATAAACACCATGGTAGGGACTTCCCTGGTGGTCCAGTGGGTAAGACTCCATGCTCCCAGTGCAGGAGGCCCGGGTTCAATCCCTGGTTGAGGAACTAGATCCTGCATGCATGCTGCAATCAAGAGTTCGCATGCTGCAACTAAGAAGTCTGCATGCCGCAACTAAAAGACCCCGTGTGCCATAACTCAGATCCGGCGCAACCAAAATAAATAAATAAAAACAAATCTTTAAAAAAAAAAACACCATGGTAAAACATGTGTTCCAGGATTAGAGCTAACCTGATCCCTAGATTTGAAGCTGAGAGAAAATTGGTTAGGCATATGGCCTCAGGAATCTTCTCTTTCATCTCAGGAGAAGACCAGCTGGGCACGTCACTTCTTGGTATTTTATGTTGCCTTTCTGATATATGTCAGCATCCTCATCTCTCTTCCAGCTGATGTAGGTCATCAGAAGTGTGTATTCCCATGTCAGTGGTCAGTGACTAGCATAGAACCTCTTCCTTGTCCAGTTGCTATCTAATCCTAAGATAGACCCTAGAATGAGTTGTATGTTCTGAGCGTATTCATTGCTGAATCCAAAGAAGACTCCAACAGGGAGCTCTCTTGAACAGACCATCAAAAGTAATCTTCTTGATACAGATTCTTGATACAATTTAATATCTAAAAAGTGTAATAGGTATTCACTTTCATTTAATAATTAGTTCTCAACATGTCTGAGATATCCAAGGCTAACATCTTTGCAAGATAATAAGTGAAGTAAAGGAGTTAATAAAGTCACTTGTTGAAACTACGCACTAATTTTACTTAAACGATAAAAATCCTAAAGAATTATGTACTCAAGGGGAGCCCTGAGAGACACCCGATGATGGCGGTGATTTAAAATCCTTCAGCCTAGTGGGATGTTATTTGCAGAAGGGCAAAGGTGATTTGGAGCTTGTATCTAAACAGATGACTTAGGTGTATTGATTATGGGGCTTCAGAAAGGGGTATATGTGTATGCTTGAGCAAGGAGTGTATATTGGAATGATAATTGACTGATCTGGAGTATTAGGCTGGGCTATGGTGTGAAAGGCAGATACAAACATGGCTGGCATACATGTCAAAGAGAAACTTGGAAGGCCAAATTCAAAATAGACCCCTGATATTTTAGCCTTTTGGAATTCACTGTACCTGTTGATATTCATGCCATGCAGGATTGTGCTATGACTTTTTTGTCCCAGTCTTGAGTCTCTTTCACCATCAGTGGGTCAAGGTTGAAGATTCTGGAGCAGCTTGCACTTCTGCAAAGGAAAAGATTAGCATCCTTGAGTCTCCATTTTTAACACTCATTCCTGGTAGTTGGCTTCCCTGATGGTTTGGGTGGGGGTGACAGCCCAAGTGCCAAAACAGGATATGGATGAAGCACGTTTTCTGCCTGTCAGTTTGGACCCGTGCTTGCCCCAGAGTGCATGATCCCTTCCCCATACCCCATCACCCAAGCTCTTTCTTTGATTCACATGAACTTAGTTCTGGTTTTCATTGTCATGGCCAGTCCCTGGACTGTTGACACAACTCTTTGGTTAATGGTCAACAATGGCAGGTTATTTTTGCAGGCATTTTGGTATGACAGATAAAAACAGAAAGACAAAAAATGGAAGTCAACCCCAGTTAGCTCTCAGCATTTGACTCCACACCCACGCTGTTCTCTTCAGAAGGAGGATGGCACAGAAGAAAAAGTTAAAACAGTAACAGTGCCAAACGCTTATTAACCAGAGCTTCTAGCAGATGGCAGAGCACTTTCACTTTGATGCTAGGAGTCATCACGGCAAATTATGTAATTGCCATTTTGCTGATGACAATACTGAGGCTCAGAGGGGTCATGTGACTTCCCAAGGTCACAGCACCACTAAAAGGCAGAGGTAGATCCACTCCAGGTCTTCTCGCTCTGAACCCCATGCTAATTCCTGAAAGTCACGGTCTAATGATTCTTATTGACAGAGGAATTCATGATGATAGCTTGATGTACTTTCAAAATTTCAACTTTGTAAATATTAAAATTGAAAACAGTGTTAGATCAGGAACTACAGTTGGTGGGGAAAGGTGAAAGTTAGTGGGGAGGGGTTGTATGTGAGAGTGGCTCCATCATTTTTAAACCCTCTATTAAAATTGCTTCCAAGTTGCTGCTCTTGTCTGCTGGCTTGAAGGCCATGGGCATCTTTTCACTTCTGTCCTAATAACGCTTAGTTAAATCAGAGGTTCTTGATTTTGTGTGTGTGTGTGTGTGTGTGTGTGTGCCATTGATGCTCCTTGGAAAATCTTACACATCCTCTCACTAGACAGTTGCCCAAGCAAGTACCCAAAATTCAGCACACAGTTTCCAGGGATTCATAGATACTCTAAAGCTGGTATAGTGTGTCCCAGGTTAAGGGCCCCTCCTCTGCCTGGATGTGGAATCCCAAGAAAAATCATTCCCCTAATGCTGTTGTAAACCCTTACACATCAGTGACACAGCCAACCTCTGTGCTCCTCACCTGCTGTGTGCTAAGACCAAGGACTACATTTCTGTAGCTGCCTTCCACTGAGTGTGTTGCCAGGCCCGAATACAAACAGCAGGGTGTGGAATCCATCCCAGCTGAATGAGGCCCTCGCCAGGGTGTGAGGAAGATGGCAAAAAGCCCTGATCCTCTGACTCTCAGAAATACATACTTTGCACCTCGAAGCAGTGGTCCTGAAAGGAGCTCAGGAGATTAAACTCTACCAATTTGTGGACACCTACACAGCCATCAGAGTTGCAATTTTGAGTTAGCTGTTCCGAAAAATTATCAAGTCCTTAACTAGGTGTACTTTTTAGTCACTTAGCCCCTGGTGGTGGAGAATGAGCAAATAAAAATTCTTACTTTCTCATCTGCAGTGTCACCTTTCCCCTGCCTTTTGGACTAGGGAAACAATGGTTTTCAAATTTTATTGGCACCAGCCTCCTTGAAGAGCTGACTAAAGATTGAAATTCTTGAAGCTCTGGGATCTCTGCATTACATAGAGATTCTTGCCCTCCAGAGACTTTCTAATGCAAGTGTGGTTCTGGAACCACACTCGGAGAAACACTGGACCAAGGGCTGCTGGCATCATTCCCCTTTTCATTTTTAGTGACGGCGTAGAATATTGTTACTGTCTTCTCGCCAGGAGTTCTGAAGTACAGGATAGTCCTATCCACGTGATTCAAGAGTTGATGAATTTCTAAGACAGTTGAGGCTGCTGCATATAAAATGATTGAGTACAGACAGCTTATGACCCCTTGCCTCCAATGCTGGGAAAAGCCTGCCTTGCCTGCCTCTCATATGGCCTTGCACCATGTCTGTGGTCAGTTTGGCGGAGTTAATGAACTTCCTGGAGCTGTGTGACAAACTTCTGTGCTAGGGCCACAGGATGTGGCAAGACTCAGTTAACTTTGGAAGGAGTTTGATTATACGGTGACTCCCTCTTCTGCTATGTTGACCCCTTTGAGAGAGGGTTGATGGGAAAAGGGATGGGAAAATGTGTACCCCTTGACATTTTCTGAGGTTATATCTGAAATCCTCCCTTCTGTCCCATTGCCAATATTGGAGCAAATGACAAGGCAGCATTTCTTTGCAGAGGAATAGCGAGGAGAAGAAAGCAAAATGTAAAAGATCAGATTAAAATCACTGTTTGTTATTTTTTTGTAACTATCAATTTTTTTTTTTTTAAAGATGCCTGATCAGAGAAGTATCTTTTCTCTGACCCACTCCCACTCCACCTCCTACCTGGCTTATGCTGAAATATACATAAATTAAAAGATCTGAATTTTAGAATCAGAAGAACCAGAGGCCTTTGTTCTGCCGTTAATTAGGATGTGATCCCAGGCAAGTCAGTTCTCCTTTATAAAGTGTAGGAAATAGCAGGTACTAAGAAGCTCAAGTAAGGTAATTCCCAGCATGCTGTGCAAACAGCAGGGGGAAAACAAGGAAACCATTTGCAGCAGATCTTTTTATTTACGTTACCCTCAGGAGCCTTTTTGTCAACAGCACGGTTGACAGGCACAATCCTGCTTTATTTCTTCTCCCTGTTTCATTCCCTCTATTTCTACTTGAGAACAGGGTAAAGTCCGAAGTCCTGCCGGGCCCTCTGCGGCTCCCCCTCTTACAGCGTCTCTTCCCACTCTTCTCTCTGCTCACTCTGCTCTGCCAGCCTGTCCTGCTTGAGGTCCCTCTGTCTCTCAGGCAGGTTCCCACCCAGGGCCTTTGCACTTGCTCTTCTCCTTGCCTGCAGGGCTCATTCCTTTCCTCCAGGTCTTGGCTCAAACATCACATTAGAAAGTCTTTCCCTGACCACTGCGTGTAAAGTCCTGCCCTGTCACCCTCTGTCGCCCATACCCTGCTTTATATTTCTTCAGAGCATGTACCACCTCCTACTGTGTTAGGTGTTTATTTGTCTGATGCATCATTCTTCACTAGGGAAGAACAAGGATATCCCAGCACCAACGGACATGTGGGCTCTCAATTAATACTTGTTGGGAGTGAGTAACCAACAGTTAGCGGTCTTAACCCCTTAGGGGACACACACCTCTGGACCCCACCCTCACTCTTACTCCTCTGCCTCTTGTGATTGGTCCCCATCTCCACCAACTCACCAGCATAGCTCCGAGACCTCTGGCTGTGTCCTAAGTATGAGTAATCCTCTGGAAACTTTGCAAGCCATATTTTATCTGACCTGCCCACTATTAACATCTCTCTCTTTCTACCTACACCCTTTTTCTTGAAGCCGAGTCTCTATATCTTTATAGCCTTCTCCCACCCCCATGAGCCTTCTCAGGTTCTTTTGCTGGGCTCTGTCCGTCACCTATGCTTAAATTCTGAGAGTCTCTTAAGATTCATCCTGGGAAGTATTTTCTTCTGTCTCAACATAACATATATTACATTATCCCTAGATGATGCCGTGTGCACACACATACACGTATAAGCATATGTACATATATACACACAGGCAAGTACACATACATACCACTTGCACATCTCTTGATAGGATGTCACACAATTAGCTCATATTCAGCATGTCCCAAACTAAACACCATCTGTCCCACCCTGTCCCAGGCCTACTCCTTCTGTATCCCCTCTCTGGGAGTGTTAATGGTACAACCATTTACCCGGTCACTCCATTTTATTCTTCTGAATGGCCTCTTGATCTCTACTAGAGTGATCTTGTAAAAATGCAATTCTTACTCTTTTGCAATTCCCAATGTAATACTTGATTTCAGGCAGGTATCATCAGTAGATGCTAAAACCATTAGGTAAGCAGTGCTTAGGGAACAGGATTTTCACAAGGCCTCAAAATGTTACCCCACAGATTATGTATTAATTACAAAAGGGGAAATGCTACCTTTAGGATGGAGAGATCTGGTGTCACCTTTCATGCTTTCAGCACTGTCAGTGGTTGGGCAGCATGGTACTGTGTGTGCCTCCTGATGTTAAGAAGTACACATCAGCTATGTAGTCTTCCTGCCAAAAATGTTTAACCTAAATCTAATCACGAGGAAACAGCCAAATTCAGAATATAGGACATTCTTTCCACAAAACAAGCCGGTTTGTATACTTAAGTCAGTGTCAGGAAAAGTGCAAAAGGCAGGAGTATTGTTTCAAAATGTGACCGAGGAGACAACTATGAAATGTAGTGCATGATTCTTGATTACATCTTGGATTAAGGGGGAATATCCAAACCACTATAAGACATTTGACGGGCAATTGAGGAAATTCCAACATGGACTGCAAATTCGATTATATTATTGGATTAATATTAATTTTCTGAGGTGTGATAAAGATATTTTAGTTAGATAAGAGAATGTCTTTCTTCTTAGGAAATGCATATTGAAGAATTTAGGGATGAAATGTGATTGATAGTCATCCCTCTGTATCTGCAGGTTTCGTATCCACAGGTTCTAAATATGTGGGTTCAACCAACCGCAGATGGAAAATATTTGGAAAAAAAAATTCCAGAAAGTTCCCAAAAGCAAAACTTGCATTTGCCACGTACTGGAAATTATTTACATAGCAATCACATTGTATTAGGGATTATAAGTAATCTAGAGATGATTTAAAGTATATGGGAGAATGTGCATAGGTTATATGCAAATGCTACGCCATTTTGTATAAGGAACTTGAACATCCTTATACAAGATTTTGGTACATGGATTTTGGTGTCCGTGGGGCATCCAGGAGCCAGTCACCTGCAGATACCAAGGGACAACTGTGTCTGCAACTCACTTCCAAGTGATTAAATAAACAAAATTGTGTGTATGTGCATGTGTGCACAGGAGAGAGAGAAAACAAATATGGCTAAAAGATAACTGGTGAATCTAGGTCAGAGTTATAGGGTCATTTACTACTTGCTCTTTCAGTGTTTTTGTAGGTTTCAAAAAAAAAAATTCAAAGTTAAAAGGGGGTGCAGGGAAGAGGGGGGAGCCATGTGAGTGCAGACATGAGTGGTGAAATGAATATATACCAATTACCAGGTATGTTTCTGCTCATTTAATTTTTTTTTAACATCTTTATTGGAGTATAATTGTTTTACAATGGTGTGTTAGTTTCTGTTTTATAACAAAGTGAATCAGTTATACATATATCCCCATATCTCTTCCCTCTTACGTCTCCCTCCCTCCCACCCTCCCTATCCCACCCTTCTAGGTGGTCACAAAGCACCGAGCTGATCTCCCTGTGCTATGCAGCTGCTTCCCACTAGCTATCTATTTTACATTCGGTAGTGTATGTATGTCCATGCCACTCTCTCACTTCGTCCTAGCTTACGCTTCCCCCTCCCCATGTCCTCAAGTCCATTCTCTAGTAGGCATGCGTCTCTATTCCTGTCCCGCCCCTAGGTTCTTCAGAACCATTTTTTTTTTTTAGATTCCATACATATGTGTTAGTATACGGTATTTTTTTCTCTTTCTGACTTACTTCACTCTGTATGACGGACTCTAGGTCCATCCACCTCACTACAAATAGCTCAGTTTCATTTCTTTCTATGGCTGAGTAATATTCCATTGTGTATATGTGCCACGTCTTCATTCCATTTTTTAACATAAAACATCAAGTTAGAAATAACTCCCCACCCCTCCATGTGGTTCTGATCATGTCACTCGCCTGGTTAATGTGGTAACTCTGGCCTCCATGGTTTCTGATGAGAAATCTTTTGTCGTTCAAATTGTTTCTCCTCTGGCTGCTTTCAAGTGTTTTTCTGTGTTTTTAGTTTTCAAAAGTTTAATTCTGATGTATCCTGGGGTGAACTGCTTTGGGTTTAACTTGTTTGGGGTTTGCTCAGCTTCTTCAGTCTCTGAAGACTTATGTCTCTTGCCAAATTTGGGAAGTTTTAAGTACTCTTCCAACCCGTCTTTTTCCTCTCCTTCCAGGGCTTGGATGACACGATGTTAAACTTCTTTGTGGGTGGAGGTGACCTTGTAATGGTGAAAGTCCTGACACCTCACCAGTCCTCCCCGTGACACCACCTCAGCGGGGGGAGGGGGGAAATCTCCTTACTGCTAGAGGGGGTGTAAGTCCAGGCTCCCCACTTGGTCTCCACTTATTCCTTGGGCTGGGGGCAGCCTCCTACTTGGCCTTCTTTGACACCACCTGGCAGGGGTGTTGGGGTGCTTCATTACAGCCTCGTAAGGGTGAAAGTCTAGCCTCCCACTTGGCCTTTCCTGTTGAGGGTGGGGCTTTCACCGTGCTGTCTGTCTGGAGTAGAATGATTACTGTCTTAAGTTTTTTCTCTTGCTAGGCTGCCCTTTTCCTGGTCCTGTGGCTAGCGAGAGTAGGTTTTGTTGGGGCTTTTCTGTCCGCTTCCATTGGCATTTCCAGGTTGCCAGCTTCTTCAGCTCCAAGTCTGGGATGTAAGGCAAAAAGGAAACTCGGGGGACTCGCCACTGTGTCATTCTTTGGGTTCCAAGGTCCCTAGTCAGTCTGCCACCTTCCCTCCACCTTTCAGAACCTATTTATGTAAGGTCCAGAGTGTTTATTTGTACTTAGTGGGAAGAACAGAGAACATGTCTTCCCCGGCTCCCCAGATGCAGGCCCTGCCCCCCGCCCCCCCAAGCCTCATGATCCTCATGTGAACACCCTGGTCCCACCACATCAGACCACTTGTAGTCCCTAGAACTTGTCACGCTCTTAGATGACCTTCCTTGTCTGCCTGTGGTGTTTCTATTCCATTCATTTGGGTTTTCTCTGTAAAATCTACCCAGACAGTTCACACACTCTTTCCTCAGGCAGAATTTTGCCTCTTCTGTCTTACGTAGCACTTTAAATTACCTCTACAACTATGCTTCCATCTTGTATTGTAATTATTTGTCTTTTTCCCTGACCGGACCCTGAGCTGCCTTTGAGGGCTGGGACTCCATCCTGTACATGCTTGTCCTCAGTAACTAGCACAGCAGTTGCTTAAGAATTATTTATTAGATAGATGGATGAATGGACGTAGTTCTGATTTCCCACCTGAGTTGTTAAGTATGTTTGTTACCACACACAGACACAGCCTCCAGAGATGCACTGTGCGTATGCCTGCTGCTTCTACAGTGAACAGAGAAATCCAGCAGGCTTGCCTGGAAGAAGGGCTCCTTAGCCCATGGCAGTCTGTTGATCTCTGTTAGCTGTCCTGTGTTTATAGCCTTTGAGTTCCTCTGAATACAGAATTGGCCGTGAGCTTAATTCTAGCATAGTATGGGAACGATCATTTTTACTATGTCGGCACCTAATAAAGTGACATTCAGACCCAGGCACCTAATAAATATTCCTTAATGATAATGATGAGAAAATGAATATCTGTGGTTTGTTGCTATCCTTCTTGCTGAGATGCATTTCCAGAACTGCTTTGTGGCTCCTAGGAGGCTTTCACTTGCCTACATGTTGAACTAAATTTGGGGCTGGTGATGGGAAAGCACTACATTCATGTGCTAGGTTGGTTTTTTTTTTTTTTTTTAAGTTACTCTCTTTTTATTTATTTATTTATTTATTGGCTGCCTTGGGTCTTTGTTGCTGCACGCAGGCTTTCTCTAGTTGTGGCGAGCGGGGGCTGCTCTTCATTGTGGTGCGTGGGCTTCTCTTGTGGAGCACGGGCTCTAGAACGCAGGCTCAGTAATTGTGGCTCACGGGCCCAGCCGCTCCGCGGCATGTGGGATCTCCCCGGACCAGGATTCAAACCCGTGTCCCCTGCATTGGCAGGCGGATTCTTAACCACTGCGCCACCAGGGAAGCCCCGCTAGGTTAGTTTTTAAGGCTCCTTATGTTCGCGCTTCGGTGCTAGATCAGATCACAGCGCTCCGTCTGATCAGATCACACCCAGCACAGCACCGAACTCCCCCTGGAAGTGGATGGCAGTGTGTTTTGAAAAAGGAAATTGAAACAGTTTTTCTCTTTTTAGTTCACAAATGACCTCACTTAATTAAGGTAGCAAATGTGTAAGGGGAGAAAGAAGATGGGCGCTGGAGAGAGGGAACAGAGTGTTAAATCGGGGGTTAGAGGCAGCCAGGGGCGGGGCCCACATCTAGCACCGAAACTGTGACTAAGAGCACCACACCTCTTAGCCACTTGTGTTCATTTGATTTCCGTGGGGGGGGGGGGGGCTTGGTTATTTTTCGTTTGAGCATCTGTTTGCACACCCCCCTGTGTTCACGCAAAGCCACGCAAGTGTTCCAGGAAACCAGCTCCCGGAGGGTGGGAGTAGAGGATCAAGTTTTGGTGCCCTCTGACACCAAAAATGTATATTCTCATAAACAACGTGCACAGTTCTTGGGTTTGCATTGGTTTGGTGGGGCTTCTCTTTCAGAGACTGCCTTCTAGGAGTTTCTGGGAAAATAAAATTTCCGAGTGAGCAGTGCCCTGGCTCCTCTGGCAAAGCATTAAGGCAGCGAGAGAGGGCGTGAGTGTCCAAGGTGAATGCCGCCCTCCTACTCAGACACATGTCTATGGGTTAGCTTCGAGCCTTTGGGGATTTTCCACAGCTAGTAAAGGCCTAAAGTTTTAAATTATTTTCTGCGTTGCTGTACTTCCTTGTGTCTCATTCCCTTAGCGTGGAAGCTTGTGATTTTGACTATACATTGCCACCTGCTTCTACATCAAGAAAGCCCAGGGCTTACCTTTATCACCCCTGAGCTCTTCACTAGGTTACCCTCCACGGCTGCAGCTTTTAACAGAGCTGGCCAGACATGTATAGGAGTGCCTTTCCACCCCAAACCCCGACCTACCGAGAGCACTGGCTGCCCCAGCTCCAGGCTTCCCCAGATGGGCCTGGGAAGCGCCTTCCAGGAGTCCTGACTGAAGCCCGTACAAGACTGGTCATTGCTCCCCCTCTTCCTTTCACATGTTGGAAGTGGCTCTTGAAATCGCTGAACTTGCTGTCACAGAGCAGAATTAGACGTGGGGAGAGAGCAGCACAAAGTGAGTGGGCTCTTCAGGGGCTGATAGAAGCCTACACACTTGTCATAAAGGGAGAAAGAGAGACAGAGCTGGACCTGGGTTGGGGTCCACCACTCGGTGAGTGACCTCACAGGTTACTGCAGTGTTAGTTTCCTCACGTATAGAATTGGAACAGTGGTGCCTACCTCATGGTTGTTAAGAGGATTCAATGAGATTATAATGTTGTTGTTATAAAATGAAACAGTCTTTTGGAATCAGTAATTATTGTTTTGAATTCTTTTCTTGGGCTTCATTTCTGGTTCTTTTGCCCAAGCTCTGAGCAGCTAGTGAACTGCTCTGGTCTTCTCATCCACCTCCAGGCTCGTCTCCTAGTATCAGTGCTGAAGGCTGCACCTTAAGCTCCATGGTGAGCCCCAGATTTGAAACCGTGGCTTTGTGTACCTGCTTTGTGTACTTTGCACCCCTCTTCTGAGCCTTCCTTACACGTTTGTGCTCAGTACTGTGGTCAAGCTGGCCTTTCCACATGGCCTGCCCTCAGCCCTACATCTAAGCATTGCAGGTCATTGAGGCCTCCTTGCCTCCCATCCAATGGGGTCATTCTTCTCCACTTTTTGAAGAAGTTAAGGAGCCAACCCAGAGGAGGGAAAGAACTCTGACTTAAGGGTGAGAGAGAATTAGGTTATGATCCTATTCTGCCACTTGCTGCCTTTCCTACCCTTTCTGAGCCTGTCCTCATCTGTACAGTGGAATATTACACATCACATGGAATCAATAGGAGTATTCAATTAGGTAACATTTTAAAGTATTTAGAACCATGCCCACCACAGAAGGTAGGCATCCTCGCTATTATGCAAAAATTTCCTTAACCCAGTGGAAAGCAGGAAGTCACGTACAGTACAGCCAGTTCACCTGTCACTTATCCCCACTCATGGTGCAGCATCCTCGTTGTACATGAAAATGTTACGCTCCCCTTCCATCAAGATATTCTGCGCTTTGTGAGTTGTTTTCCCAGAAGCTGGATCTGTGCCTTACCCCTTAGGATAGCCAGTGTAGGTCGTTGCACGCTGACTGGTGTTTAGCCAGATTATCTGTGACCATGGTGTAGGAACTAGCTGGCCCGTGTGGGAATCTAACCCCTGTTTCAACCAAATCACTGCACGTGATGACAGCAGCACCCTAAATGTGTTGGTGAGGGCGCCACTGGCTGCAGAGCCCTTTCACTCTCCTTCGGTTGTCACAGGAGTTCTGGGAGGTGGGCGGACTCGACTCCACAGAAGAAGAAAATGAGACCTGGAAAGCAGTCATTCCTCGTGTCACACCAGCGGTAACTGGTAGAACCCAGGACAGGCATGCACATGTCTTGCTTTTATATCTGGGACTTCTGTGAAGTTTTGAACCAAGATGAGAGCCTAATTCTGGCTGTACAAATGAAAGTTTAGAGCTCACAGGATCCTCTAGTTTTCCTGTCACCAGTGTACACTTTGTATCCGTTCCTTATAGAATATTCATTAATTCATTGAATGACTTACGTGCTCTCTGTGGCGGGGGTACTGTGAGAAAGAAGTAGACAAACCCCCTGCCGTGCCCAGAGGAGCTTATTGTAGTGGTAGGAGGCTGGCAGTGAATACAGAGAGATGCAGTTCATGACCATCCAGGGTGTCAGGCGGTGATGAGCTGTGGAGAAAACTAAGGCAGAAAGGCAGCTGGGGGTGGGGGGCGGACACTGAGTTTTGCTTTGATTCTTAGTGCTTCTCGTCTCATCCGTGTGATAAGCACTCCTAGAGCAAGGTTGTGTGTTCATTCCCTGCTGGTCCATCACACTCTGCATATCAGGACTTTTGGAGGCTGATTTTGGAGTTGAACCAGCCTTACTCAGTAGAAGCAGGTGCAGGGGCTGTCTGCTTACCCACTGAGATGCCAAGACCTTCAGATTAGAGCTGGGATGGCCTGGGTCATGCTTTGGAATGCTCTGGTAGCTTGGAGAGGGAGCCTCTGCTGGTTTTCCTTAGAGATTATTTGTTAAATCTAGCGCTCCCCCTGCCGTTAGAAGATAGGGTACTTCCAACTGATCTTTTAAAATGGGTTTCTTTTTTACTTTAATATTAGGAAAAAAAAAAACTTAAGAGAAAAAAAGAAGTACTGCAGTGACATTTGGAGCTTTCTTCGGGGACTGCTGCTCCTGAGGCCCAGCCCCTGGGGGTGGGATGGGGGGAGGAAGCGCAAAGGCCCAGGCAGGATAGGGTCATATCTGTGCTCTGGCTACTTTTAGCGTCTCCTTACCCCTGCACTCCTACCACAGCCAGCAGCCCAGCAAAAGTTATCTGCACACACAGTTTCACAGCTGCTCTGAAATTCTAGGGCAGCAGAAGTGAAACTGACCACGGTCTTATGAATTTCTCTCTTACTGCTGTTGTTCCCAACTTGAAGTGAGTCAGGCCTTTTCCCCTCTCATCCTCAGGGTGTCCCAACTCGTTATCTGCTGAGTTTTTGACACAGACTCTCTTCACAGCGCTGCATTTGTAGAGGGTCCTGCTTTGGTCTCCCCACCCTCGGTGTGCTTTGCGGAGTTGCGAGCTGTGGCCATGTGGTGGTAGCCCCAGAAAAGAGCCGGGTCCGTGACGGGGGATACAGTGAGCGTCTGGTCAGCTGCTGGTTGTGTGCACCAAGGTTAACCAGACAATCATGGTGAAGTTCCTTTAGTCCTTCAAGATGAAATTCAAGTTAATTTTAGCAGAACTATTAATACCAGCTGAACCGAAGAAGGAAATGGCACCCAAGTAGATGCAATGTCTTTTTGGTTTAACTGCCTCATTCAAACAGTTCGGTCACTTTGCGATTCCTGATGAGGTTGGAGAAGGAAAGTGGGTGGACCCAACTTGCAGCTCTGCTCTGTGTCCTGGTCTCCCCGAGGGTAAAGGGAGGCCCAGTGGGCATTCTTGGAGAGTTGACTGCTCCATAAGGATTATATTAAAGTTATGTTCCCTGGGTGCACCTTACAGAGCCCAAGCTTAGGCAGTGACTGTTCACATTAGGAACAAAGTAACCAGAATTGTTTTGATGGGGTAGCTGAACCATAAAGATATGTGCTTACTCAGGTGCCGTTTTCTTCTTCACTTCAGCTGATATTAATAGTACTGCTAAAATTAACTTGAATTTAAGATACCTTCTCCACTGTAAATTGTAGCAGTAGACATGATGCTTCACTATAAAGTAATTCTTTTATCATTCTTCTCCCAACAGCTTTGAAAAGTCCAGCTGCATTTCATGAGCAGAGAAGGAGCTTGGAGCGGGCCAGGGTAAGGCACCTTGCTTCCCAAGGATTCCTAAGAGCATTTTCAGAGCCTGTTGTGCTGCTGTCATCTTCCTTCCAGTCTAGCGTTGCCTCCAGGGTCAGCCCTGGCCTTATGGTTCTAAATAGAAAGCTCTGGCTTTTCTGCTTCATCCCCACCCAAGCGTCTCCCAGTGTGATGATATGGGCCATGATCACAATGAGTTTCTTCCTTTAGTACGTTCAAGGGTATGTAATGGTCACCTCCCTTCTTTTGGTTTGGAGACCACTAGTATTTTCCCCTCTTTAATTCCACTTAGCCTTTTGTAGCTGTTAGGACACGACCACCAGCCATGGAAAAGCTTGCTGAGTGGTGGTCCCTCCTGTCTGGCCACACTGCCCACACCTCTCCAGAATGGGCATGGAAACCTTACTGGTCTCCGTGTGCCCCTGAGCAGCCAGGGTCCACTTGAGGCCATGGAAGCAGAAGCTGGGTCCCTCTGAGCTCAGGTTCACACTGCAGCACCTGGCTTGTTGCCCTGTCCCCCTCGGTTTCAGTTCCCTCGGGGGCCTCAGGGGATATTCTGCTGCCCAGTGTGGGTGGAGATGGGGAATTCGCCAGAACATGCTTCCCCCTCTCAGCCCCTTCACTTTTCTCTTTTATGTAAAAGACAAGGGAAGAGAGCCTCCCCAGATGGAGGATCATAGGCCAGGGCTCCCTAAGACCCACAGCTCTTTCAGAGACTGAAATATTTACCTCCAAGATTTACCTTACTATCTTCTGTCTTTATTTTATTTTTAACAAATTTCTAAGGAAAATTATGATTAATTCTTAGAGTGAGTGGGAAGAATGAGGCCACAGGTCCTGGGAACCAAAGGAGTGACCAGCTGCACTGTTTCAGTGCCTGAGAGGATGAGAGAATACAGCAGAGAGAAAAGGAATGTCATTGCCTGTGCCCTCAACCCAGTCTTAAGACTTGGCACCATTTCCTGGCCTGCTTCTCCAAGGCAAGGAGTAAATACGAACTAATTAGTACAGCTACTAGTTTACTGAGTACTTTTACATGTGAAATTATACCCTTTTCTTGTTTATGTTCACATCAGCTCTTATGAATTAGGTGTTATTATCTTTATCTTAATAGATGCAGTTAAGAGAGGTTAACTAACTTGTCCAGCTAGTAAGTGGCAACTTACTGGGATTTAAACCTTGGGGTGTGGACTCCAGGTGTTTTCTTCATCAGTACCGTATGCCTCCCTCTGCTGTCTGTGAAGACCTACAGTGTACGACACCTGTTCTGCCATCTTCTCTGGCAGTCATGGCAGTACTTCTGCCCACTGCAGATGGGTGATAGGCTCTGAACCCGCGGCCACTGTAAGCCATCTCCTGGAGAGCTCAGCACCACCCTGGGGCTGGCACAGAGCTGACCAGTCAGAGCACCAAGGCCAGTCCAAGGAGCAAGTCTTTACCTTGCTGTAGGCATGCAGTATGCTCTGATACTTTATTTTCTATTCAATTCTACTCTACCCTACTCTGCTCTGTCTTGTCCTGTCCTGTCTTGTCCTATCCTGCCCTATTCTGTGCTGGTCCTGACCCACTAATGGTCTTGACCTATGGTTTGTAAAATTCTGGTGCAAAGGTTAAGAGCACAGGCTCTAGAGTCAGACAAATCCGGGGTCATATATACATTATAATGTGGGCTGGCTCTGAGACTGTTGAGGGAATGGTTTAATTTGCTTGGCGTCTCAGAAGTGCAGAAATGAGGACATGAGACGTTAAGGAACTAGAGCTATGACACCACGTATCAAAATTAGTACTCAGCAGCCATTCAGAGTGCATGGAAAATGCTCATGGTACCAGGCAGTGCCAAGTTTTTTGAAATAAGGTATAAAATTATATTCAGTATGATTATAGCTTTGCAAAATTAAACTTATCTTTTGCATGGAAGAATGATTAGAAACAAATATCCCCAAATACTAACGGTGGATGATTAAAAATTTTTATTGTTGTTTTACTTTCTAATTTTCTGAATTTTCTTTGATGAACATAACATATGATAGTAATAGATTAGGACTTCCCTGGTGGCGCAGTGGTTCAGAATCCACCTGCCAGTGCAGGGGACATGGGTTCGAGCCCTGGTCCGGGAAGATCCCACATGCTGTGGAGCTACTAAGCCCTTGCACCACAACTACTGAGCCTGTGCTTTAGAGCCTGCAAGCCCCAACTACTGAGCCCATGTGCCACAACTACTGAAGCCCGTGCACCTAGAGCCCGTGCTCCGCAACAAGAGAAGCCACTGCAATGAAAAGCCTGCGCACCGCAAAGAAGAGTAGCCCCTGCTCGCCGCAACTAGAGAAAGCCAGCGTACATCAACAAAGACCCCATGCAGACAAAAATAAAATAAATAAATTGATTTTTTTAAAAAAAGTAATAGATTAAAAAATATATTAGTAGTCCAGCCTCAGAGCGACAAATGGTCTTGACAGATGGATGAAGCCCTTGGCAGGTGCGCTGAAAATGGACGCGTCCTTCCAGGCCTCAGGACCCTGCAGTCTCCAGGCTGAGGTTGTGGTGGCTGCAGAGGTGACCCACTAAAGGCACGGCTGCTTTTTGGTCCTGTTCATGCCATAAGCTTGTGACCTGGATCTGAGAGCTGCTTGGTGTGTTTTTTCTATAGACAGAGGACTACCTGAAGCGGAAGATTCGTTCCCGGCCGGAGAGATCGGAGCTGGTCAGGATGCACATATTGGAAGGTGTGTTAGATTGGAAATGCTTCTTCATCTAAACCCTCATTCTCACTGTTTTCACCCCTGCACCACCCACGTTTTGTCGTCCCTCTTTTTCATCACTCCCGTTTCAGTTGACAGTGTAAGCCAGAGCCTTAACGCAGTTAAAACAGCAGTGCTGTGGGCAACCACCCCTGGCTTTTGGGAATTCCCAAAGGAGCACAGTCACATTCTCTTGGGGTGGCTTCCCTTTTTCTATGGCCATGTCGTGGCCCTGGATCTCATAAAACCTCGGTATGAAATCCTTTCCTCCAACGCTGTTCTTAAATGTGTTTACTTTCTGTTTTCATTCATTCCTTCATCTATCCATCCATCCATTCATTCACTCACTCAGTATTTACAGGAGCACCTGTGAAGTACAAGCAAGATCATCCCAGACGTACTCCACCTGCCCACACACACTTCTTTCCTCATTCTAGGGAAGGAAAGGTTTTGGCTTGAATCTATTCACTTTTTGTTTGGTTTTGAAACCACTTTGGGGTTGGAAGAAGACTTTCCTAGACTGAACCCCACACTTTGCAGAGGAAGACCCTGAGGCCCAGAGCAGGGAGGTGGATTGTCCCCATAATGCAGCAAGCTTGAGGGAGAGGAGACACCACCCATTGCCTGGTGCTCTTTCAGCTCTAGCTCCAGCTCAGAGAGTCGTCTGGGCCAGCCTGTGCCTAGTGACCACTGTTGCGCGTGACCACACACTGTCCACAGCGGGGGCCCCTTCTTCTGTCCTTGTGAAACTTCAGGCCGGGCCACCGTACTCCGCCTGGCACTTGATTTACGTTCTCATAGTCTCTGCTCCTTCCCCAGAGGGAAGGGGAGCTGCTCTGCAGTTCCCAGGGCAGAACCACCTCACTCCTATATCCTCCTGCGCTCCATTCTCTCCCACGGGCAGAGACCTCGGCTGAGCCTTCCCTGCAGGCCAAGCAGCTGAAGCTGAAGAGAGCCAGGCTGGCCGATGACCTCAACGAGAAGATTGCGCAGAGGCCTGGCCCCATGGAGCTGGTGGAGAAGAACATCCTGCCTGTGGAGTCTAGCCTGAAGGAAGCCATCATTGGTGAGGAGGCCCGGCCACCACGTGTGGACTTGAAGGCGGGGCGCAGAGGGCATGGGCTCTGGACCGCTTGCTCCCTGACTTCCTGCTTAGCCTTGGGGGAGCCGAGGTACAGAGTATGAGAGCCTGATAAACGGGTCCTATGAGCCTGGGACAGCGCCAGTGGCCTCACAGATCAGCGCCGCGCCAAAATAACTGCGTCAGTGACAGAGAGGCCTCTGTCCACTTCCCATCTCTGTGAGCACAGGGGCTTGTCCCTCTTTCCCAGAGAAGGTAGGTAGGTGTCCGGGGTGGTGTGTGTGAGCACATGGAGACGCTGGGACCTTGAAACTGTGCCTGCAGTTTCTTTTCATTAGTGAAATCTGTTCTTGGAGCCTGGCACTCTCCTCAGATAGTTCAGTCAGTAAAGGTCGATTGATCCAAGCAGGGTGCTAGGGCCACAGCCCCACAAGGCAGACCAAGCCCCTCGTCCTTACGGAGCTCAAGCCCAGGAGCAGATACAGGCAAGGAAACAGGTGAGAGTGAGATGGAGGCCGCCCCCCCAGGCCCCGACAGCGGGCGTCGGTGTCAGAAGAGCTGAGGCCCAGGTGGGGGTGATGGAGGGCCACCCCCCCGGCCCCGACAGGGGGCATCGGTGTCAGAGGAGCTGAGGCCCAGATGGGGGTGATGGAGGCCGCCCCCCCGGCCCCGACAGCGGGCATCAGCGTCAGAGGAGCTGAGGCCCAGATGGGGGTGATGGAGGCCGCCCCCCCGGCCCCGACAGCGGGCGTCGGCGTCAGAAGAGCTGAGGCCCAGGTGGGGGTGCAGGGTGAGTAGGAATGAAAGCATGTGCAGCAGGCAGAAGGAGCAGCCTGCACGTGGAGCTGGAAGCGGGTGTCGAGACGTGAGGGGGAGGCCACAGAGTCCAGGACGTGCAGGGCCTCGTGTGCCACGGGCAGGTGTGCACACATGATTCCCTCAGACTTTGGTAACTGCTGGTACAGACATGTTTCTTTGGCTGCCGCAGGCCTGAGACCTGCCCCCGGGGTGCGGCCGTGCCTTCAGGAGGCTCAGGTGCTCTCACGTAGGAGTGAGCTAGGTCTTTGGGCAGGGCAGGGGAGGGCACAGGAGTAGGCCCGAAGCAGCCACGTTGGGCCCGAGCCCTGGCTCAGAGGAGACCGGTTTCTGGGACCTCATCTGCACCCGCAGAGGAGGTGCCCTGACTGCCCTCTTCCCCTTTAACTCCCTGCTTTGCCCTGGCATTCACTTCACCTTGTGTTAGTGTTTTCCTGCCCAGACCTTCACCAGATTCCACGACAGCGTTTGGGCCAAGGTCAGTTCTGGACTCTGCAGCCAGCCCGTCTGGTAAATGTTTGCTGACAGTCAGCCACGCCCCAGGCCTATGTGAGTCCTGCCGTTACAGAGACGAACAGAATACGCTGCGGCTGCCCTCAGAGAGCTCAGTCTGACGGGAGAAGGCTGCCGTGTGCACAAGTGATTTCCGAGTCTAGCTCCCAGGCACGTGTGGCACCACGTACTTAGAAAGACCAGGGCCCTGTAAAGTCGTAGCCAAGCCACCTGCCGTTCGGGACAGTTTGCAGGCTCCCAGGTGACGATGGCTGTGAAGGGCCCGGCACAGTCCTGGGCGCCCAGGGAGACTCGGGGAAGGGCTGCTGCTGTTTGCAGTGACATTCATTACAGACCAGCTGGCGGCTCTGTCGTGGACAGTGTAGGACAGTGGTGTGTGGCAGGGGCAGCGAGAGCCCGTCCGAGATGGGCAGTTTGCCAAGTAGAGAGGGTGCAGAGGGACATTCCAGGCAGAGGGGACAGCGGGGGCAGTGTGGCCTGGAGCCCTGGCAGAATACGGCTTGTTTGAGGCCCGGGAAGTAGCTTAGTTTGGAACGAGGTCGTCACTGGTGACTGGGGAGAGAGGAGCATTCGCCGGCAGTGAGCGTACAGGCCAAGGAGTGAGCAGGAGGCAAGGCAGTGGTGACAGCACACATGGTCCGTCTGTTCAGGAAGAGAGTGGAGAGGAGAGAGGGACATAGTGGTCAAGGAGGAGGTTTAGGGCTGAGAGGAAGGAGTCAGGGGAGAGGCTGAGGAGGTGGGGGATGGAGGGGGAGGCAGAGCGGGGTGTGCACCGGGATGGGAGGGGCTTCGCAGACGGCCTCCGTCTCCCGGACTGCACCACACACCTGCGGCCACCTGCTCGCACACGCGCCGCCAGCTGGTCGTCAGAGTCATGGCCGGCCTCCCCTCAGCATCCACTTTTCCCACCAGCAGAGCAGCGGCTGGGCTCCAGGGTGCCTGGCCCGTGAACTCCGGCCGGGCAGGGCCCCATCCGGGCTGCCCTGGCTGCAGGAGAGAGGGGTGGGCCCCTCAGTGACCTGGCCTGACGGCCCTGGGGCCGCTGCAGCGTGGCCAGCAGCTTCCTCAGGCTGGGCTGAGGCCGGGGTGGACCCGCAGCTCCTCCGTCCTGAGTCCCATTGTCCTGTGGCTGCTGTGCCATGACAGGTCCCCTCTCTGGGAGCAGGAGACTGTGGGAGGGCACCTAGACCTAGCGTGACCCACTGTCAGCGAGCTGCATCCTCTCCGTGCTCCTTGCGGGCCCCTGGGAGGGCGGGTGGGGGGTGGGGGACAAGCTCAGGGGCGTCCTGCTGGGTCCTAGGGGCAGAGGGCCTCGGGGCACGGCCCTGGAGCAGGGGAGGGTCTGCAGGGAGAGTGTTCCTCATCTGTGGTCTTCCCGCCGCAGCTGCGTCCCCGGCATGGCCGCCGGCTCACCTCTGCGCCGCTGCCTCATTCCCCCTGTGTGGACAGTGCCGGTGCAGAACTTCTCCCCTGACCAGGCTGGCGGCAGGGTTGTGACAGGAGTCTTTTGAAGTACCCTGCCTGCCCCATCCCCTTCTTTCCTTCTCTCTGCATCTGGGATTCCCACGCCGGGTCCCTGCTTCTCCCGCCTCTCCCACCCAGCCTGGTCCCTGCCCAGGAGCGCAGGCCTGCCCCTAGGACGTGGGTCTCTGGGAGTCACTGGCTGCTGAAGGGAGGTCGCTGTCCTTCCACTGATCTGCTTCACCTGTGCAAGCAGGCGGCCCTTCTCCGCGAGCCTCTTCTGTCTGTTCCTCCTGGTCTTCGGGGAGTCGGGCAGCCCAGGGGAGGAGCTGCACCTGCACAGCTGTTACCCAAACTCCTTCCGTCCCTGATCGCAGGGTCCGTGAGCCTCTGGGAGAAGAGGAGAGTTTTGTGCAGCCACAGGATGGGAATAAAGTGCCTTCAACAGCAGGGAAACAGGAGGTGGCAGGCTGTGGGGCGGGAGGGCAGACCCTGACTTGGAAGACTGAACGCAGGGCGGAGTTAAAAGCAAGGGGTTAACCATCAGGCCTTTCCCCACCGAGGGGAGTGCTCTGATGACCTGGTGGGACTGACTCTTCCTGACCTTTGTTTCGGGTCGTGATGACAAGCTTTCCTTGAGCTCTTTTGGACACAGGAGGCAGGTCGGCTGCTGGCCTCCTTCTCCTGCTGCTTGCTGGGGCCGTGGGGCCGCAGGGCAGGCGCCTTGCTGGGACAGCCTCTTCCCGTTTGCTGGAGGAGTCTCACCCTGGCCTTGGCTTTCAGTGGGCCAGGTGAACTACCCGAAAGTAGCAGACAGCTCTTCCTTTGACGAGGACAGCAGCGATGCCTTATCTCCTGAGCAGCCTGCCAGCCATGAGTCCCAGGGCTCGGTGCCGTCTCCCCTGGAAGCCCGAGTCAGCGAGCCACTGCCCAGTGCCACCTCTGTGTCCCCCACTCAGGTGAGCTTGTCCACTACAGGTGCTTCCCCTGCTCAGGGGCTCCAGACCTACTGCAGTGGCCCAGGATGAGGTCCCTGGCTTGGGCCAGGTGGGACGGGGAAGCCAGAAGGTGCGGCGGTGGGCCCTCTGGAGGACGCCGGCTGGGCAGCCTTGCAGTTAGAGTCAGAGGCCTCCCTGCTGCCCCCATGTCTGCTCATTCAGAACAGCCACTTCTCCTGAGTGTGTTCAGTTCCGTAACATTTCACCACCCTCTGTCTTCCCCTTTTCTAGTTCCCTCTCCCCTCGCCACCCTGGAGGCTGCTCTTTTCATCCCTCTCGTCTTTGCCCTTCATTTGCCCCCTAACGGTGATGGCGTCCGAGGGGGTGACAGCCACCCACCTCTGGGCAGGGTAGGGCAGGGATGCACCACCGGCTGAAGCCTGGAGATGGCGCAGCTTCCAGGGCCACGAGAAGGGGTGGGCGTGTCCTCACTTCCCCTCTTCTCTCCCAGGTCCTGTCTCAACTCCCCGTGGGCCCAGAGTCTGGAGAAACAGTCTTCCTGGCGGAACAGCCTCTTCCGCCGCCCAGCCTCGCCAACGGAACCACGGTCGCCACCGCCAAGCCCCTCCCCACACTCATTAAGGTGCAGACCTCTAGCTGACCACCCTCTCCTCTCCGTTCCCCTCTGAGTCCTGCCGTGACTCCGTCCCAGTCTGGAGTGGGGCTGGCTCTCTTCTCCATCTGGTCCGGGACCAGCCGAGGTCACCACAGTGCTCTGGGAGATCTCCTGTTCCCTCCACGCACGCTGGCCGTCACAGCCGCAGCCACCGCTCACTGAGCACAGCGGGCCAGGCTCTCACTCCTGCCCGTCCCAGGAAGACACGCCCACACGTCCCCTCTGTCCACTCAGAGCCTCGTGAGGCTATGACAGAACCGAGAAGTGAGGTGATGGGCCTGAGGTCACCCAGCCAGCCGTGCCGGGTGTTTGTTGTCACTCTTCCTCCAAGGCCTGACCTAAGATACCTGAAGGGACGGCATTTACCGTCAACCCCATGAGACGCCCATGGGGACCTTTGTGTGGGAACACGGTGCTGGACGCTGAGGTTAAGTTCAGCAGCATGAGGAGCCGCTGTCCGGTCCTCCCCACCCAGCCGAGCTTTCTCCCTCGGCCTCTGGGACCTTGGCCCTGACTGCCGCCCTCCATCCAGCCTGTGCTCCACGCCTGCTGGGCAGGTGCCCTCTCTTCCCGCTCGGCTTGCTTCCCATCTTGACTGATTCTCCAGTCCCGCCACACAGGCCCTGGCCCTGGCCTGGAGCCTCTGGCCGCCCACGTTCCTCTGCTGCGGCTCACAGCCTTAGCGAAGCCTCCCTGTGCCTCCGGGCGCTCCCAGGTGGTTGGCGGGGTCTCCGCGGCCCTCCCGTGTGGCGCCCCTGCCCCAGGCCTGCTCCTCCCGGTCAGTGGTGCCCTGGCGCTCTGCTGGCTCCCAGCCACTCCCCCAGCAGCCGGCACCTCCCTTGCCTCTGCAGTCTGTTCCTGATTGGCTGCAGATGTCTGAGGTTTTCCCCCCAAATTCCTCCCTCAGACCTGCTCCTCGTCACACGACTGGTGCCTTCCTTTGCCCACTCCCCGTTTGCGAGAACAGTGTATGTGTGTTTATCTAACTTCCTCTTTCCCGGTAGTGCCTCGGCCTCTGTCCCCACTCCCCAGCCCCACCACGGGCTCTCCTCCAAGCTGAGCCCCCAGCTGCCTCAGACCTGCCTCAGGTCGCACTCCTCTCTCTGGTGGCTTTCCCTGGGCTCCCCGTCTTCTTCCCTTTCAGTGGGGTGCTCCTGGGCTGCCCTCGGCCTCTTTCTCGCACCCTCAGCCTTGCCGGGGCCTCTCAGCAGACCCCTCTCCCTCCTCTCGGGTGCTCTCCGGTCCCAGCAGCCCCGCGCCTTCTCCTCCACTCTCCCTACCCTGGCCAACCGGCACCTCTTCCCGACTTCTGCGAAGGGGCCACCATTGTCACACGCTGTTGCCGAAGCTCAAAACCGTGACCTTGTAGCCGCTCGGCTGCCACACGCGCTGTTGTCCCTTCTCCCTCTAGTCAGTCACCTCCTTCCACATCCCGTCAGTGCCTACGGCGCCCTGGTCAGACCCCAGCTGAGCCCCGCATCGAGTCTCCACCCTTCCGCCTGCCGTTCTCTGCTCAGAAGCCGCGAGGCCCTCCTCGCTCCTTTCCCAGCACTCAGCGCCCTGCTCACTCTTGCCCACACCGCCTCCACCCTTCTCACCCGGGAGACGGCCTCCCTGTGTGCTGGCCGCCCCGTCAGTGAATGGACGTGAGCTTCTGGAGTCCAGGGTTCGGATCCCAGCTCCTTCGCACAGCGAGGTCCCAGTCACTGTGCGGCCTCGAGCGCGTGGCTTCCCTGAGCCTCTTTCTTCCCTTTCGAGTCGACGGGCGGGTTCCTGGGGAGGCAGGGTTGTTGCAGGTCTGTGTGACGCGGCTTTTGTAAAGCGCCCAGTGTGGGCTGCGTGAGCTCCGTAGTACAGCTCTTTTCACCTCGTCGTCCTGTTCACTCTGTGCTCAGGGTCACAGGGAGGCTGCCTGGCCTGTGCACTGGGGCTAGAAGCTCTTTAAGAGCAGAGCCAGTCACAAGCCCCGCCCCCCATCAGCCCTCGCCCCCTCCCTGGACACTCCCGGGCACTGAGGAGGCCTCTGCTTTGGGAGGGGTGCCATCCGGCAGGGGGCGTGGACAGGGCAGGGTGGGCGGTGGGGCCTTTCCGGAAGCCACTCGGCTGCCCCTGACAGCGCCCTCTGTGTCTCCTGTGCCCGCAGCAAAGCCAACCCAAGTCTGCCAGTGAGAAGTCGCAGCGCAGCAAGAAGGCCAAGGAGCTGAAGCCGAAGGTGAAGAAGCTCAAGTATCACCAGTACATCCCCCCGGACCAGAAGCAGGACAAGGGGGCGCCCCCCATGGACTCCTCCTACGCCAGGATCCTGCAGCAGCAGCAGCTCTTCCTGCAGCTCCAGATCCTCAATCAGCAGCAGCAGCAGCACTACAACTACCAGACCATCCTGCCCGCCCCGCCCAAGTAGGCCCGGCCTGCCCCCCCCACGCGCCCCCACCCCCACCCCCCGCCCACAGGCACCGGACGGCCAGATGCGGGCAGCCCTGACATGAAGGACCCTTTGGTCCTGGTCCTGCGGGAGTGCTCTGTGGGCGGGGCCCTTGCCCCTTGCTCCTCTCCACCCGGCCCGCAGAGGCCTAGGGCGAGACCTGGCGGGGGCTCATTCCTGTCCTTTCTTCCTCTCAGGCCAGCAGGGGAGGCTCTGGGAAGCGGTGGGGCCCCCCTGACGCGCAGCCTTTCCGCTACCAGCAGCAGCTCCGGCTCGGGCGCCCCTGGGCCCAGTGGGCTGGTACGTCAGAACAGCACCTCGTTGACTGGCAAGCCTGGGGCCCTGCCTGCCAACCTGGACGACATGAAGGTAAGTGGTTGCACGCTTCCCCCTGGAGGCCTTGTGCCGTCGCCAGCCTGGCCTCTCGTGGGGGCGGTCAGGTGCTCGGTCTCAGGCAGGGGAGGCGGCCGGCCCAGGACCACGGCTGCAGGAGGCAGAGCAGAGCTCCAGCAGAGGCACCTGGAACCTGCTCTGAGGCCCTGGTCATCCGTGGCATTAGCCTTGTCATCGTGGTCATCGTCATTAACAACGCCAGCCAGTATCTGTCAAGGGCCGCAGGGCTTACGGAGCACTTGTGCACCTCTCGTTTTCCTCAGCCTCTACAGTGCAGTGTGAGAAACGGGGAGTGTTACCCCAGCTTAAGGATGAGCAAGCAGAGGCGTCGAGGGATAGAGAGGTTTGCCTGAGGTCATGGGTCCGGCCGGCAGTACAGCCAGGGTTCAGACTCAGAGCTCCACTACAGCACCCACCCTTTCCATGCGGCCGGCTACTGTCCTGAATCTGCTCTACAAGTGCTGTGTTGGCCTGGGAGAGAGCAGCCCACACTTGGGCCACAGGCTACACTCGTGCCCTGGGCTTTGAAGGGCGGGAGACGCCCCAGGCCTGGCCTGTTTTCTTTGCCCTGATCAGAAAGGGGAGTGGATCACATTCTCCCTGGAGAGTTTGTCCTCTGAACCAGTCTGCTCCCTCCTCAGTCATGACAGGGATCCTAGCAAGGTGCAGCCCTTTTGCGGGGAGCTGGACACAGGCCTCAGAGTCCCTCAGACCCGGCTCTAACCCCTAGCTCTGCCCATCACCAGCTGTGTGATCCTGAAGAAGTTATTTCACTTTCATGAGCTCCGTTTTCTCATCTGTAAAATCCAATCAAGTATTTATCGAGCACAAGGCACCATGCCCCCGGTGTGAGGACGGCGAGGAGGAGGGGGCCAGCCTGGCAGATGCACGTCTCGCCCCCCCAGGGCTGTGGGAGGGTCAGGTGGTTGATACATCTGAAGTGGCCAGTGGGGTCCAGACAGAGGAGGACTGCCTGGACTCTCCACCCCGTTGCAGGTGGCAGAGCTGAAGCAGGAGCTGAAGTTGCGGTCACTGCCCGTCTCGGGCACCAAGACAGACCTGATTGAGCGCCTGCGCGCCTACCAGGAGCAAATCAGTCCCGCCACTGGAGCACCCAAGGGCCCCGCCGCTGCCTCCATCCTGCCCAAGGCTGGCGAGGTGGTGGTAGCCTTCCCCGCCGCTCGGCTAAGCACGGGGCCCACCCTGGTGGCAGCGGGCCTGGCCCCGGCTGAGGTGGTGGTGGCCACGGTGACCAGCAATGGAGTGGTGAAGTTTGGCAGCACGGGCTCCACGCCCCCTGTGTCTCCCACCCCCTCAGAGCGTTCACTGCTCAGCACAGGCGACGAGAACTCCACGCCCGGGGACACCTTTGGCGAGATGGTGACATCGCCAGTGACCCAGCTCACCCTGCAGACCTCGCCGCTGCAGATCCTTGTGAAGGAGGAGGGCCCCCGCACTGGGTCCTGCTGTCTCAGCCCTGGGATGCGGGCAGAGCTGGAGGGGCGTGACAAGGACCAGATGCTGCAGGAAAAGGACAAGCAGATCGAGGAGCTGACCCGCATGCTCCGGCAGAAGCAGCAGCTGGTGGAGTGGCTCAGGCTGCAGCTGGAGCAGGAGAAGCGGGCCCAGCAGCCCACGCCAGCCCCTGCCCCGGCCCTGGTCACGCTTGGTGCCGCAGTGAAGCAGGAAAGCAGCCTTGCCAGCTGCCAGCTGAGCAGGCAGCCCCCGGGCCCCGATTGCCCCTTCGGCCCCAGCCTCGCGGGCCCCGCTGCCCCCCATGTAGACACTTGTACCCTAGGGCCCCCGGCCGTGGTGGTGAAGCAGGAAGCCGTGCTGCCCGAGCCTGAACCAGCCCCGGCCCTGGCCACGCTTGGTGCTGCAGTGAAGCAGGAAAGCAGCCTTGCCAGCTGCCAGCTGAGCAGGCAGGCCCCGGGCCCTGATCGCCCCTTAGGCCCCAGCCTCGCGGGCCCCGCTGCCCACCATGTAGACACTTGTACCCTGGTGCCCCCGGCCGTGGTGGTGAAGCAGGAAGCTGTGCTGCCCGAGCCTGAACCAGCCCCGGCCCCGCAGCTGCTTCTGGGCCCACAGGGCCCCAGCCTCATCAAGGGGGTCACACCTCCCACGCTCCTCACTGACTCCACAGGGACCCACCTTGTCCTCACCGTGACCAATAAGAATGCAGACAGCCCTGGCCTGGCCAGCGGGAGCCCCCAGCAGGTACCTGGGTGTGGGAGGGGCAGGAGCCCCAGGAGGGCGTGCAGGCACTCTTCGTGACAGTGCCCTGTTCACCAAGTTCCCCCGTGGCCGGGCAGGTTATGCTCGCTTCCTTTAATCTTCCCTTCAACCCTCCGAAACTAGGGATCGCCATCCCAGTGTCACCCAGGAAGGTGCTCAGACTTGAAAAGGTTGAGGCACCTGTGTGAGGCCCCCAGCCTTGAGGGTGGGGCCACGAGGGCCTGCCCACTGCTCTGGCGGTTGGCGTCAGAACCCTTCTGTGCCCGGCCCGGGCCAGGCCACTACTGCCTCTGCTCCGTGGGGTGGGACAGGCCCAGGGGAGGGTCGGGGAAGCCTATCCTGGGATAGACTGAGGGCCGCCAGGCTGGGCCTGATGCGAGCTCCACTCCTCTCCTTCCCCTCAGAGAGGCCAGCTGTCCCCCACCAAGGTGACATTGGCAGCTGGCTCCCTGCTGCTGCCACCCTCGCAGCCCAGACCCTTCACTCAGCCTGGCCCACAGGTGAGGCTGCTCTAGGCTTTGTGTGGCCTCTCAGCCCTGCCGAGCTGGGGCTCGGGGCGGCAGTGACAGGACTCGGGTACTCAGGAAGGGACACAGGCCCCTGAGCATCCTCAGGCAGAAACTCCAGGGAGGAGAGGGGAAATTAGCCCAGAGACCCCCCCCCGCCTCTGCCCCGTGTGGCTTGTACCAAGCCCTAAGGAGCCAGTCGCCCTCTGTAGGGTCAGTGGTCAGGGCCTCCTCCATCCCACGTCCCTTCTTCCCCGGGGGCTTCCACGAAAGCTCTCCGAGAGCCAGTGCAGGTGGCAGAGCTGCCCGCCTTACCTGGAGCGTGTAGGCCCTGGGCTGTTGCCCTCGCCCCAGCCACTGGTTCCCTCCCTTTCTCCTGTCTAGCTCTTGTCCCAGCCTGGCTCTCCAGCCCCTGGCCCCCCAGCTCAGAGGGACCTGGAGCACCCGCCACAGCCCCTTTTTGGGCCCCCCACTTCTCTGCCGAAGAAGGAGCCGCCTGGCTATGAGGAAGCTGTGAGCCAGCAGCCCAGACAGCAGGTAAAGAGGGTGGACCGGGGCCTCGCTGGGTGGGTGGCCGCCTTGGCGGCTGGGCTGGGTTCCCACAGTCCCCCGGGCCTGGCTGGAGGGTGGGGCAGGCAGGAGCCAGCCTCGCAGGTCAGAGAGGCCTTGGAGAGAAGCCGTCGGGCAGGAGTGAGTGTGGGCTCGGGGAGTCTGAGCACAGGCCACCCGGCTCTGTGGGCCTGGCTGCTGGCTCAGGGCCACAAGGTAGGGTCTGTGCCCTGAGCCAGGCTGGGGGTCCTCTCGTTCTAGACTTCCATTTCATTTTCTTATTTTTGTGCCACAGGAGAATGGTTCCTCAAGCCAGCAGATGGATGACCTGTTTGACATTCTGATTCAGAGTGGAGGTAAAGTCCAGACCCACCGCTCTGCTCCCCGACCTCCTCCTTTCTTCACAGGTTGTCTCCATTCCTAGGCTGGTTGGTTATTGGGTTTGGTTTCGTTCTTGAACACGATGCCCAGCAGGCCTGGTGCTTTGGATGCGGTAACGTGTGAGATGCGTCCCTTCTCCAAGGCCTGGGCAGGGGCTCCCTGGGGTGCCGTCCTTGACACACATTTGCCTCACCCTGACCTGCTGCGTGGCCGGCGCCGTGCCCGCAGCCCAGGGCGTAGCAGTGAGCAAGAGAGACGTTTGCCTCGGTGGGGCGTATAGCCCAGCGTTGGGAGATGAACGGTGAATGAAATAAGTAAATTATCGTATATGTCAGACAGGTATTAGGAAAAGCCGGGACAGGAAGGGTCGCAGGTGCGAGGGGTGTCAGGGTCAGCCTCGCCGGGCAGGTGCAGTTTAGCCACAGGCGTCCACAGGGAGCTCCTGAGCCTGCAGGGCTGATGGGCACCCGGGGGCGGGGCGGGGGGGTGGGCGCTGGGCGGAAGCCCATGGGCTCTGGGTGACGCTGGAAGCCACGGCACAGCTTTGAGGGAAGGGTTGCCCTGCTGGAAGGGCAGGAGCAGGGAGGCAGGCGCGATGGTCCAGGTGTGAGCGGGGTGTGTGGGCCGGGAGGCAGCGGCGAAGCGCAGAAGAGCTGGAATCTGGGTGTATCTTGGAGACAGTGCCAGTATGGTTTCCTCACGGCTTAGGTGTGTGGCGAGGGGACCCCAGGGCAGCCAAGGATGAGGCCGAGGGTGTGGGGAGTTACTGGGTGCAGCAGCATGAGCGCCGGGGGTGTGGGGGCCGCGTCGGTCACAGCCTCAGTCCCTAGACAGCTGAGTGGAGGGCCACATGGCCAGCCCAGGCAAGGTCTGGGCTGAGTCAGGAGTTAGGGAGTTGTTGGCGTCTGGGCGGGGGGGGGGGGGGGGGGGGGTGTTTGGAGCAGTGAGGCAGGGCGAGCGGAGAGGGCGAGGTGGAGGCAGGGGCGCAAGCCAGTGAAGCTGAGCAGCGGGTGGAGGGTGGGAGTGCGCCCTTGAGAGGGTGACGTCCTGAGGCCGTGGGCTGCTGATGGGCAGTCAGGGAAGAGGAGGACCGAGGTCCGGGCTGTGTTGTGGTGGCAGCTGGTGACCTCAGCCAGGGTGCTGCAGGGGGGCCATGGCCAGAGCCTGCTTGAAGCGGGTTGAAGAGGCTGGGGCTGTGGGAGACAGCTGGTCAGGCGTTTATACACTAATTCCCCATTCCTCCATCCCCCCTGCCCCCCCATAACCTCTCTTCTCCTTCCTGTCTGTGAATTGATTATTCTAGATACCTTCTCTAAGTGGAATCATACACTATTTGTGCTTTTGTTTCTGGCTGGCTTCACTTAGCGTAACATCCTCAAGGTTCTTCCGTGTTGTAGCTTGTATCAGAATTTCCTTCCTTTTTGTGGCTGAAAAGTATTCCATCGTGTGTATGTACCACATTGATGTTCAGCCCTTCATCCACTGGACATTTGGGTTGTTGCTACCTTTTGGCTATTGTAATGCTGTATGAACACTGGTATCTGTTTGAATCTGTTTTCAGTTCTTTGGGGTACATACCCAGAAGTGGAATTGCTAGATCATATGGTCATATTCTGTATTTTAATTCTTGAGGAACCACAGAACTGTTTTCCACACAGCTGTGCCATCTTCATTCACACCAGCAACACACAAGCGTTCCAGTTGCTCCACATCCTCACCAACACTTATTTTCAAGAAAGTTTTTTGAAAATAGCCAGCCTTGTAGTTGTGAAGTCACATCTCTCACTGTGGTTTTGACTTGCATTTCCCTAATGACTAATAACGTCGAGCATCTTTTCACGAGCTTATAGGCCACTTGAACATCATCTGTTGGAGAGTCTTGTCCATTTTTCAGTTGGATTTTGTTGAGTTCTAGGAGTTCTTTATTCTGGATATCATTTATCAGATAGTTTTTGCAGATTTCTTCTCCCATTCCATGGGTTATCTTACTTAATTTTTTTGAAGTATAGTTGTTGTGCAGTCTTTTCAGTCTTGATAGTGACCTTTGATGTGCAGAAGTTTTAAATTGTTATGTAGTCCAGTTTATTTTTTCTTCCATTGCCTGTGCCTTTGGTGTTATAACTAAGAAATCATTAAATCCAGTGTCATGAAGATGTTCCCTTCTAAGAGTTTTGTAGTTTTGGCTCCTAAATTTAGATCTTTGACCCATTTTGAGTTAACTTTTTGTATGTGGTGTAAGGCGGGGTCCCAACTGCAGGTCATCGTCAGGCTGGTTTCAGACACCCATTCACTTTCTTGATTGGCAGAGATCTCAGCGGATTTCAAGGAGCCAGGGAAAGAGAAGTCTCCCCCGAGAGCAGCCTGCGGGTCACCCCTGGCCGCACAGCCGTCACCGTCCGCCGAACTCCCTCAGGCTGTCCCCCCTCCATCCGGCTCGCCGGCCCTCCCTGGGCGCCTGGAGGACTTCCTGGAGAGCAGCACAGGGCTGCCCCTGCTGACCGGCGGGCACGAGGGGCCAGAGCCCCTCTCCCTCATCGACGACCTTCACAGCCAGATGCTGAGCAGCTCTGCCATCCTGGACCACCCCCCCTCCCCCATGGACACTTCGGAATTGCACTTTGCGCCTGAGCCCAGTGGTGTGGGCCTGGACCTGGCCGACGGCCACCTGGACGGCATGGACTGGCTGGAGCTGTCGTCGGGTGGGCCGGTGCTCAGCCTGGCCCCGAGCACCACAGCCCCCAGCCTCTTCTCCACGGACTTCCTCGACGGCCACGACTTGCAGCTACACTGGGATTCCTGCTTGTAGCTCTGGAGCTGCAGAGCCGGGGGCTGGGAGGGCTGGAAAGTCGGAGACCTCGGGAACTCAAGGGAGCTCAGTGCTCTCCTGCCTGATGCAGCCTCTCCACGTGGTCATGAGTCCTGACAATCACAGGCCCTGCTTTCCCCTCCGTGGGAGGCCAGAGGAGGGTGTCCCCACACCTGGCTCTGACTCACCAAGGAGAAGAGCTTCCAAGAAGCAGCTCTGGGTCCCACCCTGGGGTTTCGGAGGCCTGGATGGGCCAGGGGCTTCTATGTGACCTCCTTTTGTGAGGTCGGGGTGCACCTGTCTGCTGCAGTTTGCTCAGGAGGCGAGGCTGAGGCAGGGCAAGGGGTGCATGTCCTTCCTTCTCTTCCCCTTCCCTGCAAGGGAAGGAACTGGCTGGGCCTCTACCTCACCACCCTCGTGATGCCAACACCACCAACCCAGGCTTCCCGGGAGGGGGGCTCCCTGCCATTTTAGCGTCTTGGTGTAGTGTAACCATTTAGTGGTTGGTGGCAAACGTTTTCTGTACAGGTGTATATACCTCTATATTATATATCGCCATACATATATACACATATATCTTGGGGGGCGGGTGGGAGGTGAATGCAGCCCCCCACCCCCGGTTCTACTCTGTGCACACGGAAGGGCCTGAAGCCACCGCTCCCGGGGCTGAACACAGCTTACCCTGGCCCCACCCATCACTTGTATCTGACACGTATAGACGCCTCGTCACAGCCTGTGCCGCACCTGTCCTGCTTCCTGCTCCTTATCAGTGCCACGAGGGCAGAGGTGCTTCCTGGCCCCCTGCCCACATTCCCTCCTGCTGCCTCACTGCAGCCACCACGGCCCTGGGACAGCAGTGGAGCCAGAGGTGGCCCGCAAGCTATGGCCTCCTCCTGCCCTGGGGCCTGGCCTCCCTTCTGGCCTTCTGGTCATTGTCATTCACAGGGGATCAGGGATGGAGTCACCAGAACCAGTTCTGGGACAGAGGTGGGAAAGCTGTGTGAACTTTTTAAAATAAAAACAAAAACCCCGCCTGTTAGTCCATCTCCATGGAATGGGGGGGGGGGGGTCAATCCATGGAAGGGAAGAGGGGGGTGCCTCACTGTGACCCTGACTGCACCTCCCCGTGAGACCACCTCCCATCCCTGGCTGTGCATTCGGGACCACGCGCAGCTGGCTAGACAGAAGGTGGGAGAGGTGCGCACGCGCAGCTGGCTAGACAGAAGGTGGGAGAGGTGCGTCTCAAAGACAGTTTATTTGTCAAAGAGGCGGGGGAGCCTTCAGCCTCCCCACCCTCCTCCTGAGCGAAACCTGACAGAACAGAGGTGGCGCTCCACCTCCCAAGGTCTTTGTTCAGCACAGCAAGCCTGGGGCCTCTGGTAAAGACCCTGGCAGGGCAGAGCCCTCCCCGGGGTGCTGAGAGTAACAGGCTGAGCCGGGCCCCCACCTTCTGCTCCTGCCACCTGCTGCCCTCCACCAACACTCTAGCACCCAGGGCGGTGTCCCCGGACTCCCTACCACGGTGCCCAGCCAG